>NW_006436811.1:10124084-10154031 GCF_000325575.1 Pteropus alecto
TAACTTGGGCAGGACATAAAGTGAAAAGGGTGAAAGAGTAAAAAAGTAGAGGGCAAGAGGGAATGAAGTACTGATCAAGTCAAAGGCCAAGTAAAGCTAAGTAACAGATGAAATTGTTATCGGATCATGGGTTGTTTAAACTTAAGAATTCTAGTTGGAGGTATGCTAGATCCAGGATGGCTCCTGGGAACCACCACCATGAACGTGGAAGTAAAGGTGACTAGATATGAGAATGTCAGACAAGTATACTGCATGAGGCCATTTACATGGATACTTAAGTCACTCAAGTGAGACAAGACTCAGAGTGAGAAAATACTATAAAGCAGATATTAAATTTTCAAAGAATGAAAAGCAGTTACTGAAAGGGAGGTAATAAAAGGGGAGGAGAGCAGAATGGCATGCCTCAAAAGAGCAATATTGTTATTATTTTTATTTTGAGAATGGAGTAATAAGGCACAGTGAAGGTAAGTGGATCTCAAAGCTGAAGTACAGGGAATTTTGGCAAATGAACAATTGCCACTTCAAAAGTCTGTATGGTGAACTAATGCCCTCACAGAAATGTCCAATACAACTCAAACAAAGAATCAAAGAAGAAAGATCCATAAATGTTTACTTGTCTGCGGTTCACACAGCACTTCCACATAAAATGTATCACTGATTATCAAAATAACTCTATGGGTAGATCTGAACAGCTTAACGGATTCTCCCAAGAGTTGGTGACACGTCTTCTAATACAGTCTTTGAACTCTTTCCATGACACTAGTGAGCCCATTTATTAAATTATTTGGAAAACATAGGAAGAACAGGAAACAAAAATGTGTGTATACATGTGTGCATGCCAGGCACTTTACATAAACTATATTAATTCTTCAACAATATTTAAATTAAAGCTTAGTAAATTATGGTCACATAGTTGTAAGAGATGAAGCAAAGATTTAAACCCTGTCTTGTTCCAGACACAATGATGGTATAGCAGGATAGTATAGCAAGAAAAAGATGAAACTCAGAAACATAAGAATTAGCAAAAATCTATTGGAAAAAGGAGAATAAAAGCATTAAACTACATGGTCTCTTTCCCAACATCCAGGTTTAAGTGTATTGTAAATAGTAAAAGAATTTGAAATCTGGAAATTTAGGAGCATATTGAACAAAATAAACAGAAAGGAGGGTTGGTGGACTCATGTCACAAGTGAATGTGTAAAAGCCTTCAAACTTTTGACATTCACTTTTAAAAGCAGCAATAGTAATAACTAACCTTTATTACTGTGGGCTACGCCCTCTGTTAAGTAAATAACATGCAGCATCTCACCGAATTTTCACAACCACCCTTTGCGGGAAATATATTTACTCACATTTGATAGAGAAAGAAACTGAGACACAGGAAAGTTAAGTAACTTAGCCAGGGACATAGAGGTACCAAGTGATAGAATCAGGACCCAAACCAGAGACTGAACTCAGTCATCCTGGCAAGACAACACATTACATAAAGAGAATATCAATAACATTTTTCTATCTTTATCATCATGCACACTACAATATTTATCTCACACAAATCACACATCATTAATATGTGCTATACAATAAATTCCAGTTAAAAGCACTTGATTACTAGAAACTTTTAAAAAATACCCTCCAGCTATACACTTTATTTCAAGTAACTACCTATCAATGTTTTACTTTGTGGTAGTTAATATGCATGTTATACGGTCTTTGTTATTTCTGGGATTGTTCTTCCATCTAAGTGGTCGATTCCCTCTGAATTCGTAACATGGTTCATGACTCCTGTCTTCCAAGTCCCAATAGATCCAGACAAACAAGGTAACTTGAGTAGTTATAGCAGAAACGGTTTTAACTAATTTTGTTTAATCCATCAGGCATACTCAAAAGTCTTCTGGTTACAACTCGACCAATGGAACAGGAGTGAAAATTTACATGTTGGGAAATAACAACTTTAGGAAGTTAAAGCAAATCCCATCAGAATTTAATTGTCTTAAGAAACCCTAATATTTTATTTTCAACATTAAAAAATATCATATTTCATGAAAATGATCAATTCAAGCTATTAAACATACTCAGAAGATCGTTATCCAGCACTACCCTTGCTGTCTCCAATACCACCCCTCAACCTAAACACATTTCTCTCAGAAGTTCTAGATGTAGAATCCAGACGTGGTATTTCTGAAGTTCCGCAAGTAATTCCAGCGTGCGGCTAGGATTAAGAATCACTGGCCTTTATGATATAAATGGCATTATTCTATCCTTGCCACAGTAATGGAATGGTTTCAAAAAGTGAAAATACCGGATTTTATTTAACAATTAGAATAATTCATTTTATGTGAATAAGAAACCTTACAGGTCCAGTTAATTCTGGAAGATACCTTATGACGACAAAGGAGAATAAGGCAGAGTGAAAAGACAAAAGAAAGAAGGTTCTTATGGCAAACTGAATTAATGAAGCAAGTCCAGCCTGAACTGCCCTACATATCTCCAGACTTGATAGATAAGCCTTGTTTCAATGGTGGGCAGCCATACACATGGACTGCTCAGATCTTCAAGACAACCTGCTGCAGGGAGCAGAGTTGACTGAGCCTCAGATGCTGTTCCTCTGGGTCTGCGAGGCCATTCTTTCCCTGGGATGCCAACAGCCTGTGACTGAGCATGGTATAAAGGTATTACTACAGCCCATCCTGCCCTGTTTGGGACTCTCCCAAAGGCAACCTTGGCTTGAGGACACCCCACTGGCCTGGCTGAAACTTACTCAGAACTGCACTGGAATCCAGACTTTTCCTACTCCATCCTTCTTTCTTTTCACAGAGATCAGACCTATCTTGTGTCTGAAGGGTTTCCCTGCCAATTCCTGCTCTTTTCCCTTTTATTTTTCATACAAGTTTTCTCTCAATAAATCCTTTTCACATCTAATCTGTCTTATATTTTCTTGGAAGACCTGAACTAATAAAGATGGATTTTCTATACTTTTGACCAAAAGCACTCTCACTATATTAAACAGGACAGGTATTCAACTGCTGTAATAAAAGCTAAAGTAATAGAAATTTAAACAAGATAAAAGTTTATTTCTCTCTCAGGTAAGTGTCCAACTGCAAGGAGCTGACGTGGCAGTTTCATGATGTCAAGGACCCAGACTATTTGTACTTTGAAGCTCTGCCATTCTCAATACACAGTTTCCAACTTATGACCACTGTGATGACTTCTCCAGTTCCTGCCACTATGTATGGAGCCCAGGCAGCAAGGTAGGAAGGGAGAGGGGAAATGAAAGTATACTCCCCTTCCTTACAGTGTACCCCCTTCCTTACAGCATGATTCCAAAGCTGCACACATTTCTTTAGTTCACATGGCCTTATCTTGCTGCAATGGAGGCAAGAAAATGAAGTCTTTCGCTGCATGGTCATGTCACCAACTGAAACTCTACTACCAAATGAGCAAGGAAGAATGGATATTAGAGAATGTCTAGTAATCTCTACCACAATTAGTTCTTCACTATTCTAGCTAAATCAAAACAGTTTCTTTGAGAGATCATTATGTTTTGTTTGAAAATTATTCCACAGCTTCTATGACTTCATGTTAATTTTAGACCAAAATTTCAAAACAGACAACATCAAGGACTATGAATGAATCCACCACTGAATTTTTTAAAATGCATTTTGGGGATATTCTTTGTCTTTTCTATTGCTATGAACAACCTTTAAAAAGATAATAAGAATATATTAAGATTTTGTGATACTCATAACCACTCATATTTTAAATGTATAAAATGTAAATCAACTTTTCTCCTGAAATTACAAAATCATCTACGCCTTCAAAAGCACTCAACCAAAAAAATCAACAACTATCAATAATTTGCAGGCCACATTGGGTAAAACAGTAGTACAAATACTATTCTAAGCACAGAAATATATATATTTAGGGGGAAAAAAGATAAAAGAAAGGAAAAAAGTAGAAAAAAGAAAAAAAGAACCCAGTCTCTTCCAACAAGTTAGACTACCTGGAATTGACATCGCCATGTCCCAGCTGCCCATGTTGGCCATATCCAAATGTATAGACATCTCCATTTTCCATTAAAACCACTGAAACCAAAATACAGAGCTTTAATTTTTCTTATTATATGTATTTTATATTTCTATCACAGTCTACTAAAGGGAGTGTAATTTTTGCTCTTTAAAACTTATAGAGCAATTAAAAATAGAAAAGTGAAGCACAAATTTATATTTAATGAGAAATAAATATAATTTTAGTTCTATAAATGCCACTTAATTACATTAATATTAAATAAAACATTGGTTTTGGTCAAAAGTAAAATTTTTATAATAATGAGCAACTCCATATAAAATATTGTTCTCTCAAATCTAGGATAATTCTATAGATAGCAAAGAGATCTGAGCTCTGCACAACTATGTACATGAATGAAATGTCAAAACTTTAATATCGGTCAATGTTTTATCAAGTAAGGAAATATATTTAACATCAAAGAATTTAACATTTTTTATTTTCATAAAGGTTGAATACTACAACTTAAGCTATATAACCCAAATGCAATACTTTACTAAGAATTTAATTTTTTACATTAAAAAAATAAATTTGTTGATGCACATTTCTCATTGAACAGTAACAAAATGTGGGACCATTTATAAAAATCAAAGAATTCTGGAGTTCAAAGAGATTTCAGATATTATTTGATATTCAAGATTTTCCTGAAGTGAATTATAAGTCCATTAGAAGACAGACTAGAAGTCAGATCTC
The DNA here is from genome assembly GCF_000325575.1 of Pteropus alecto. Taxonomy (NCBI): domain Eukaryota; kingdom Metazoa; phylum Chordata; class Mammalia; order Chiroptera; family Pteropodidae; genus Pteropus; species Pteropus alecto. The sequence continues at coordinate 10,128,840 of NW_006436811.1, forward strand.
TAGACAAGTACTTATTCTATCATGCCACCGTTTTTAAAGGGATTTTGTAATAAATACAAAGCTTTTATAGAATTGAGAGATACTGCAGCACTATAGCTTTTAATACACAATTAACTAAACCACATTTATCTAAACTAAACAAATAAATGGTTTAGCACAATTGTAAAAATGCAGTTATACCCTAAAGTTCCAGCTGCTACCTGAATGGTGAAATCCACAGCTGACTTGTACTGCCCGGAGTTCACAGTCAAATCGCACAGAGCCTGGCGGATATGTTGTGATTTTGCTGGCATCCTTTTCTCCTCGTTCTCCACTTCCATCTGTAAGTGTTATAATTTGTAATTAAGTCATTATTCATCTTCGAAATAAAATTTTAAATAAGTTTACTATGGAAGAACAAAGAGAAAAATGTTAAAAGGAACAAGCAAGAAGAATCTGCAGCTGTTAGAAGTGATAGATCAAGAATCTACCTGCAAAGAAGCAATTTTGAAAGGATATAATACTACATACTTCTGTTTGCAAATATCACTAAATCAATAAAAACAGTGAAAATATCTGGTTATGAATAAAACCTATTAAGCTAATCAGTTATGTAATATAAACAGGTCATTAATAGAAACAAAATTCTAAGTGTAATAATTTATATGGGAAAATTTAGTTTGCACAAAAAAATAACTGCATGCAAAGTCATTTAACAATTATTTTAAACTTAGTGATATTGTTAGTACTAGTCATTTAAAAAAATTCCTACTTGGCTCACAAATGACTTAGACTTCCCAAACACATCTTAGAAAGGCTACCCTGTCCACCAGTATTGCTAAACTCAATGAAACTTTAAAAAATTTTAAAACACCAAGTAGCTTTATCCAATATATTGTAATTCAATGGATTAATCTCATTTATCTTCCATGTCCCACTTTGCCCCTCAGCCATTCTGCTTTGTGGTCTTCTGGTCTCTAACCACTAACTACTCTCAACCAAACTTTTCTTTTCTCACTCCTTCTTTCCTCCTTCCTTCTTATAATTTCCTCCCTTATGCTTGCCTTAGGCCTTCTCTGGTTTCTACATTTGGCTTTAAATATTCCGGCATTCTAGGAATAAAGTAAAAACGCACATTCCAGAATATAAAACCTTTATTTGGAATGTGCAAATAAAAGAGGCAATTAACTTTTCCTAATCTACAACTATACATCATTAGAATATGACCTCTAGATCATCAAGATTCAAATTCCTTGCACATGGAATAATATAAATCTAGAAGGAATTTCAAAGGTCAGCTAGTCCAAGTCACTCTCTTTTGGAGTAGCAACTCTATGTACGTGTGTACGATATGAAGATACACATGTAGATCTACAGACATACCTATTAATTCTGCATTTTCATTGCCCACTTTAGAATGATAAGCAGAATAACATCAAATTATTTCATGTTCACATTATCCTTTCTTTTTTATCTAATATTTCTAATCTTTAGTAACATCCAGGTAAGACAAAATTGGCCTAAATTATGACATAACTTTCTATAGCTAAATGACTATGGTTTTGAAAAGCTTTAAACTCCTTATAACACTAGGACAGTAAAACCTCACTAATTCGGAATAACGTGGAATGGGTTGTCCTATACGACTTATTGAAAAGGTCTTTATCATAGAACATTTAGGTAAAAATTCAATTTTAATACCTTTAAGCAGTACAGACTACAGATTAAAATAAATGCTACAATAAATAAAAGGTGGTTACCTACATTATAATTCAAAATAGGCCTATATTACATAAAAATGTACCATAAACATGAAAGTCCTTTAACATACAAGAATTAATTGCTGGACCCAGAGGTTGAAGGCACGTTGAAGGAATCCTTCATTTCTTGAGCCCTTGGTTTGAAAAGCTAGTGATTTTAGACAGGTTTCCCCTTATAAGTATGACCCTGAAAATTCAGAGGAAGAAATTATTTTGAATTTTTACTCAAAAAAGATCACAAATACTGCATCATAAATTCTGAATTAGTGAGAGGTTTTACTATAATAGGATAAAAATATGATTCCTCTTCTGCTAAATTATCTAATGTGGGTTTGCTAAATTAAAGCTGCAAGAATAAATGGGCTACAAAAAAAAAAACAACACACAAAAAAACCCAGAACATTTGGTTTCATTCCACCTAAAATGAAATATACTCTTAATTCAAAGACTCCTCATCTTAAAAGGCAGTGGAATGGTTAAATATAAACAAGGGCCTATACAGAAGAGAATAAGCAGCTTCCAAACACTGTACAAATAAGATGCCAGATGTACAGAAATTTCACAGCTTTATCTCAATTGGTAGAAATATCTAATTATTCAAACCAAATCTGGTTTAACATAGAAAACAAATGATGTTCATGATTTGGCCAGACTTAACTAAATTCAATATTACAAGTATCTTTCCATGTTATATAAATAGACTGATGCCTAGTTAGAATCTTTTATTTTTGAATTTGCCCTCTCTCTTGAGTTAAAGATTAAATATGGATACAAATCCCACAATAGAGATATAGCATCAGGGAAGGAGGAAAAAAAAAATGTCTAGTAATTTACTGATTAAAACCATGGTAATTAAAAGAACTGTAGCTATTAAAGGTAAAAATAACTAGAAACATTTGTTCAAGTTCATCGAAACAAACCTGTATCTATATAAAATAATTTCTCGATTATTATAAATGGTGAAAATATTATTATTACAAGTAAAAATAGGACTAAGGTTCTTAATCATTATCAGCAGCAGTGGCAGAATTTAAAAAAATATATATTCGTATCTGGTATTTGAAGACAATTAAAAATCAAGTACAACTCTAATAATTTAGAAATTTATAAAAGTCTATCAAAGAAAACAAGGTACCTCACAAATAGCCAAAAATTTGGTGTAAATTCCAAGAATTGGCAAGTGAAATTCGGGAAGATTAATTCTGCTCGAGCCTACTACTCAGTAAAGTGTTAATGAGCAGCAATAAAACTAACCTCAGATTTGTAGGAAAAATAATCTGAATATTCTTAAAATGGCCATGTAGATATGAACATATCTATATTTTCCCTAATATAAATATGTTCACACATATGTGATATTGAAACTATATAGGTATAAAGTTTGAGAGATAGTAAAATATTGTGTGTGTATATGTGTGTGTGTGTGTGTGTGTGTGTGTATACATATTTGTGTATACACAAAGAGGATTGGGTATTTAAAAAACTTAGCTTTCTAATTTTTATTTAAATCTACACTTTTTTGAGTAATCTTATGGTTGTGCATTTCACAAAAAGTATCACAGAACAGAGTGAGTACTTTAAGCAAAATCACTGAAATAAACAGCAAAGCAGTAGCAACTCAATTTGCTAAATACTTGCTCTGTGCTAAACACTGCAAATTTAAATAGCACAGTAGATAAGTGCTTTTGGGCACTAAAGCCCAACAGAGCTGGAATGGAATCCTGGCTCTACTATTAGAGAGTTGTATGACAACTGGACACTGGACTTTGTAAATCTTAGCCTTCTCAGCTATTAAAATAGCAATAATGGTACATTACCTCACAAGGTTCTTATGAAGATGAAGTGAAATAACAAGAAAAGTGCTCAATAAATAATCACTATTGTTGCTTTCTTTAATCAATAGGTATTGTTATTTAATTTTGCAGCTGTGAAAATCAAAGCTTAGAGGAATTAAGTAACCAGCCCAAAGGAATAAATGGTAGAGCAGTTTTGGAGTTTGATGGAAAATAAGACTCATGCATTTTACCACCACCAAATGTCTGACATCTTAAATCTTTTGTAAATATAAACTAATTACGCATTCAAGAAATCTCAAATTTTGTACTTTTAAAATGATTCTATAAGAGAAAGGAATTCAATTTGAAGAATTAAAGCCCGTATTCATAGAGGATTTCTATTTGCAAAGAATATATAAATGTATTTATAAACATCCACATCTATATCTTAATTTAATCCTCATATTTAAATCAGTTAGGAATTATCATTCTTATTTTTAAAATAAAAAACTAAAGTCAAAGAAATTAAGAAATTTATGAATGGCCACATAGTTCTAGTAAATGACAAATTTAGGATTAAAACTGAAGCGTAATTCTGAAGGCATAACATTTCCAACACACCACACCATTTCTAAACAGAAAACAGGTATCAGAATCACACAGATGTTTATCAGTGTACTTCTGGGTTTTCATATCAGTCACTTTAAGATAGATTTCAAGACTATCAGAGTAATTCAAATGTTCCTAATTAGTAATACTGTATTAAAATCTTTTTCTATGTAAGGCACCGAAAAGCTGAAACAAAATATTAACTCAGATTATCTGTTTGAAATATAGTCTCTGGTTACATTTTTAAAATAACTTACTATATCTTATATGAATTATATATTTATTGATTCAGCCTTAAGTACTCTATTTTGCCTCTTGTCAAAATTTGCCTGTATAGGATGTACTCCGTGACCTTCTCTGAATTTTCTCCAATCTCCCAGAAGCTCTCCAACTTTCCATCTTAGAGCTCACTCCTGTTAACAATAAATCCACAGTTCTTACCCTCCACACACCCCCATGAAAAAGGCACAATCTAGAAAATTTTAACTGTTTTCATCCTACAATTTTTACCACCAACATAAGTAAATGTAAGACATAACACAGCAATTAAAATAATGAATATCTCAGTGGAAGACAAATAGGGTAAGAAAAAAGAGAAAATATATATATATAGCAAAAAAAAATGTATTAAAAGACACTGTATGTAGCAACAGTAAAAAGCAGGGAATGGCAAAATGATTAAATGACAGGGACAGTGAATGTAAAGGGAGTAGGGAGAATTTGTGGGTCTACAGGAATTAGTAAGTGGTAAGTTAATACTCTGTATCAAATAGGGCACCATTACTTACACTTTAAATTTATATTTTGGTGGTAAAGAGATGAAATTGTTTCATTGAATAAAACCATACAATCTAATTTAAAAAAAACAAAAAACAAAAAAAAAACCCCTGTAATACTATAAAATAAGTCCTTCCAAACAGGTTGCTACAAATATTCAGAGTCTTGTTATAAAATTACCCTGTGGCAGACAAGGTAAAAGTGAGGCTAGTTATTGTTGAGTGATTTCTATTGCTAATCATTGTGACATTATAAAAAAGTTTGTAAGATTTGTCTCCATTTAGCATTTCATTTTAAAATTCTGAGGAAAAAAATAAAGATGTTTGTCTACAAGATATCGATATGAAGCCCAAAAAGGTTTAAACTCTCTCATGAAATGTATTTAACTTCAGGTAAAATATTGGAAAAAACTTCACTTTTATATAATTGGGGGGGAAAAAGACATTGAGAAAATCTAATCTAATAGTGGCATAGTAGAAAATATGAGATCAAAGATTCTGGCAATAATTAAAATAATTTACAGAGCATACCCAAAATATTGTTCCTCATATTTAAATATTTATGGTATTGTTAGAGCACTCAGTAAATAAAGCAATCATAAATTTTACTATGGTTAATCACATCAGATTTAAAATACTCTCAATTTTTAATTCTACAGAACATATCTTAAGTAGTACTCTATTTGTGTTTTTAGTAAAAATGGGTTTTTGTCTGTTTTGTTTGTGTTTTTGCTTTGAGTGGCAAACTGATAGAGACAAATAAAAATAAAGTTGATTGTAATATGTAGTATGTGAAAGTTTAATCATAAAATTAGTCAACAGTTTTATAGCAAAAAAACACAAAACGTTAGCTTAATTTGACTATGTGAAATATGTGTTTTTAAAACTTTCTGTTCTACTTGCTGGGATTTATCTTCGGCATTTGAGAAAATAGCAATTGTAACTTATACTGGTCAAAGAGCCGCTGTTCACATACCAGGATTCAAGGCAGAATTTATATGCAAATTTATAAATTCTCTGTATTAAATTATTTCCTGATCTTAGTTGATTCATAATCTATAAAGAAAATAAGTTTGATTTAAGAATATTTTTAATTAATGCATAACTCTAATGCCAGAAATAATTGTGCATAGATAGATTCCCAGTCATTCACAAACTTGTTGGACTTCTGACAGTTTCTGAGGACTAGGATAGGTCTCCATAACTCACTCTTTGCTTATACCTATATCATGATTGGAACCTCAAATATCGAACAATTCATGTGTGTTGTGTATAAAAACTTTGATATTAAAACAATGGAAAAATGCAATAGCAGTTGACTCATTATCACTTTATACACTGAATTTAGTAATCTTGTTAATTCTAAAGCAAATAAACAGCATTTAAAGAAAGTAAAATGCCAGATGGCAGTCATCTAAGAATAGATAATAAAGCATGAAAATAGAAAGCAATAATTACTTTTTCCACCTTCACTTAACATTATTAAATTTGAAAAGAAATGGAAAACAAAAAGATATACTGTAAAATGTCTTCTTAAAGTTAACAAAAAAGTGAAATAAACTTGATAGTCATTGACAAACAGTACAAGTTTTCAGCATGTTCTTTCTCCTCAGGCTATATAATAATGACAGAAGCAAAGTAGAAGAATTAGGGTTGTGCATTTTCCCAGAGACAAAATTCAAATGAGTGGAAGAAATTGGGAAAGTATCCCACCTAGTTGATAAGGAAGACCAAATACCTTTGTGCTTGTCCCGTTTATGCTTTAGCTGTGCTGGATGGGATCTGAGTCTGGCTAGAGCCTGTTCTCGATGGTTCATAAAAATAGGACCAGCAAATACAAGGGGGCCTGAGGAGAAACATTTTGTATGTGCATAGAAAAGCTCACAAAATGAAAACACTACAATGAACAAAAATAATTCAAACTAAAAAGCATGGAAATTTATTCTTTACTGTTTTGGACATCATACTTTTCTCCCGATAAACCCTCCACCCCCAACCACAACCTATTCACCATTCCACACACAAATTTTAATATCTTAAATATCTTTAATATCTTATAGTTTATATAGTCAGATTCTATTTTTTATACCTATAAAATTATCAGGTAGTTACTAATAGTCTCAAATAAATAATCGGAAAGTATAATTAGACTAAAATATTTTCTCTTACAAATTTTATTTTACAAATATTTTTAACACCATACATTCAAACTCATTAACCATTTATGAAAAACAAATACCTTACCTATTTTAATACCAAAAACCAATTAATTTTTTAAATTAATGATTAAATTTAAATAAGGTCTTCAAGATTTAATACCCATATCAGTCTTGCTACAAAACCAAGATAAATGTTATTAACTGCATTCTGTCATAGAGGCAAGAAAATAAGATGGCCAAAAACAAAACAAAAACAAAAATTACTGTGATCTGATACAACCACATATACACACACATATGTATATATAGAAAATCACTGTTTTATAAAGACAGAATTGTAGTTCTAGTTGATTTGATTTTCTAAAAATGATAAATCTAACTTTAAACACTTACACAAAATCAGAACAAGAATAAACAGCTTCCCATTTATGCTGAAAAGGGGACTCTAAACCCAGTAACATTTATGGAACATTAACCATCTCTCATAAAATCGTTTCTTTCTGAAGCTCCACTATGAATGTATATATACATACACAAATATATACTCACATAGATTACAGTTATTTCCACTTGCATAATATTCAAGGAAAAAAAATGTATGGCCAAATTAATTTCAATAACATTTAAAAACTGCTTTTTCCCATTATCATTTAGCTTGAAAAGAAACTTTAAATTATACCTTAAATTTTCAGGTATTTTCATATAGAACAGAACTATAGCTTCCTTGATTTTAATAACATCGAAAATGCCTGCAAATTCCAAAACACTCTAAATTTGATAATGAAGTTACCAGTAATTGAAAAGAAAATTGACAGTATATGAGCGCTAAATATTTTTAATTTGTGATTCCCTACAGATCTTCAGCTATAATTAATTTTTCTAACAATGGAACAAAATGGAACAAAATGAAACTGTTGTCCTGTTATAAAATCTAACAAATGTCAAATTAAATACCAAAGTACCCTTCATTAAACATTAAAAAATTGGTAGAAAAAGAATATTTTAATTATGTCTCTAGATATATACAAAAATACAAGGAGCACTAATTCTATTAAAATCCAAGAATAACATATTCTATTATTACTACAGATAGAAATGTGTTAATGTTAGAATTAAATATTATTTCCTAGCAATACAGTACCAATTATTTTTAAGCTAAGAATATATAAACCGAGCTCCATTTTTTAAAATGTAATAATGAGATATAATTTGAATATCAACAAAATATCTTATTTCTTCAACATGCATTAATTTTCAACTGATTTACTAAAGCAGATAATATAAATCACTCTAAAAAAACACCTTCCAACTACACAAAAGAATTGCAAATATTAAAATAACAATATTAAGTTGTATTACCATTTTCTTATCTCTGTGGTCTGCTTGGGATATTTCTTCCCATAAACACAGTACACCCATAATATTCATATTTATCTAACTTCTCAATAAATTCAATCTTATTAGTCTTTTGATATATAAATCTAGCAGGCCCATGGGCAATTACTCTTAAAAAGTATACCATCCGAGCTCAATTTAAATCACCATTTATAATACTAGGCTACCAGGTTCTAAAATACTCTGTATCTCATAGACTAAAATAATTTTTCTTACAAACATAATATAGTCATTCATTTATTTACCAAACATTTTTATTATTTTTAATGTAATAAGAACTAGGTATCATGGATATAATGACAAAGACACAGATCTCATTGGAATTCAGTCTAATAGAGAAGACAGAAATAAAAACAAAGAATAACAATATGTTGTGATAAACGTTATAAAGGAAATCAGTATACAGTATATTCTAAAGGATGAAAAGTGATCAAATGAATTTGATCAGAAAAATTTCAAAGAATGAGAAAAAGGTTGTCAAGAGAGGAGGAAAAGAAGAGAGGGCATTAAAGGTAAAAGGAATAGAATTTATAAAAGCGTGAGGATGTTAAACAACAATTTGTATATTCATTAAAAACACACAGAGCTAAAATGGATGGAATATAGGGTTACAAAGCAGAAAGTGGTGGGAAATGAGTTTGGAGATGTATACAAAAAACAAGTAAGTAAAATCTTTCTATACCATGAAACTTCATTGTAGAGGTGATGAGAAGTCTGTGAAATGTTTTCAATTAGTCAACAAAGACATATTAAGTACTGACCAATTTCAGGCACCAGGCTCGGTCCTTGGATAAACAAGCCACCATCTTTGCTTCAAGAAGCTCACAGTCTACTGGGGGTAGGAAGAATTTACACACATCTCAATAAGAAATTACGACAGTGTGCTATGATAAAATTAAGCACACTGGAGGGACAGCTAGCAAGCCTTGAGGATGGGAAAGTAAGAAATTTCATCATACAAAAATAGGAAAAAAACACACAAGCTGAGACCTAATAAAAAAGGTATGGAGTACTATGAAGTTTCAGAGATATAGGAAAAAAATGTTTAGAGACAGGGAATAGGAAGAAGAGTAATAAAGAGATGAAGCTGCAGAGATAAAATGTGGAATTCACTCTGAGAACTATGAATAGTTTTTTGGTTTTAAACAGAAGAGTGCTTTTAGAAAAAAAACATTCTGCATTTCAGAAAAACTATTCTGGATAGAAAGTGGACAATAGCTTAGAAGAAGATAAAATTGAGGGTAAGACCATTTATAGGATCATTTTTGCTGTAATTCAGACAAAGAACAGAAGTGGACTGAGCTAAGGGAAGGAACAACAGTGGCATTCTAAAGAAGTAGACAATTCAAAAGCTTTAATAATTTTTTTTTAATAGAATTAAGAAAGCACAATTACCATAACTTGTTGGTTTATTTGGTTTAGTGGGAGGAGGAGTGAATGAAACAGGAGAGTGAAAGAAAAGATTTAGATATTCAAAAGCTTCCTCATTCACGTGTAGACAATAGGTTTTTCAGAGAACATCCACAGGCAGGTAGGCGGAAAGGGGTGACTGGAAAAAGTGGCAGTGTGAAATAGGACAAGCTTTTCAGAAGAGTTATTGGTGATACATTTCAAAAATCTAAAAATTATTAGTATGCTTTGGCCCAGTAATTGTACATCAAGAAATCTATCCTAAGGAAAACTCTGAAATATATATATTTTTATTTTCAGATCAAAGGTGTTACTATAACCTTACTGTAACAAAAATTAAAAATCCAAATTGGAGCCTAATGAATAACTATGATATATCCATTCAATGGAATATTTGGCCACTAAAATGAGCTTTATGAAAAATTTTACACAGAAAATGCTTTTGTGTTATTTAAATTAGAAAAGAGATAACACTACTAATTGTTTTGCAAAAATGCCACCCTCATACATTAGTCTGGAGAAGATAAATTCCTATAATATTTTAAAAACAATTTAAAATATCTATTAAAATTTAAAACAAACATTCTCTGGCCCAGATATTTTATTTCTGGGAATCTCTACCAAATAAATAAAAACTCCAATACATATGGCTTCAAGTTTAAGAATATTTATTATATCAAAACCCACAAAACCCTGAAAATAACCGAATGCCCATCAACGAAATAACAGTTGAATAAACTGTAGTACAGCCATATTATGATATGTTAGGTAGCTATTAAATAGAATATAGCAGATCCATATTGACTGACCTAGTGTATGTTCTTCATGTTGTATTGTAAAATGAGAAAAAGATGTTATAAAGCATTGTAATATATAATGCCACTTTGTAAAATAAACATATGACTATACTTTCACACGTGTAGATATCTGCACATGATTACATTATAATGGATTAAGACATGGAAGTATACCCATTGGACTAGACCTCATTTGCCTGGTAGAGGAAAATGTGAAGGCAAGGGAAAAAACACAAGCAAAATATAAAAATGTATATACTGTAACATTAAACAAATATAGAAAACATAAAATTCAGTCAGTGATATAATTGGCATAGTTAAATTCCAAGGTAAAGTATCCCCAGTAAAAGTTAAGAAGTCAGGATTTGAACCAGAGTCTAACTTCAGAGCCCATGCTCTTAACCACCATGCTATACAGCTACACTAACCATATAACTTATTATCCAAAAGAGATTCTGAGGGAACTATTAAGAAATATGCCCAAACAGCAGGCATAAAATAGGACTGTCCCAGACAAACCAAAACAAAAGGTCACTGCATCTACAGCTAACTATTATAAAACTTTGATTTGACATTTAGAGTGAAAAGAAAGAAGGAAAAGTAGCCAACATTATTTGAGCTTAGTTTTCCTTATAATAAAGAGCCAAGAAGGAATACAAAGATAAGATCATTGATACCATCTGATGACTTGAGAGTTATACTGAAAAATTCTATTTCACTTATAAACTTAATACAAGTCTCACAGAATTTATACATTGATCAATCCTGTGTAATCTAAAAAACAAATTAAAGTTATCACAAACGTCATTGAAATAAAATCTGTAAATGAATACTACTGTTACCTAAGAACATATATTTAAGAAAAATATGCAGAAGATTAATATCATATTTAAAGACAAAGTTCCAAATTTATCAAAAAACAGTAATAAGACTGCTTTTAGGGGTTTCAACGCATTCCATTATAGAGACTTTGTGTCATAAACAGCAACTAAATGACATGAATCGGCCCTAAGGCTGACTGAGTAAATCTTTAATGCGAGAGTGAGATCCTAAATTCTGATCAACTCTAAAACAACACAAACTTGGTAAAGAAGATGAGATAGCTAAATCAAGTAAAATAATTTAACATAACATAATCGTGAAGTTCTGAAATTTCATCATAAGTAAAAGCCAAATTACTAATGAGCATAATTACTAACATATTACTAAACTGTTAGTATCTAAAAAGTAACAAGCATACGCCAAGAAAAAAAAAAGACAAGAATGTGTGGCAGTTGGAACACTAAAAATATATCTGTTCCTCATGGTGACAAAACAAGACTAACAATCCTCTCTAGCACAGTGCCAAACAAGAGCCCTATGACACTGAGCATGGGACTCAAATCTGTATCCAGGACCCTCAGGCAGAAATGCTGCTTCACTAGACCCACTTGATTCTGATGGTAGCAGTCCATGGAACACACTGTGAACAATACTGCCCTAGAGCAGTGGTTCTCACACTTCAGCACCGTAAGAATACCTGGTGGGCTTGTTCAAACAGTTTGCTAGGCCTCATTCCCCAGTTTCTGATTCAGTAAATCTGGGGTGGAGCCTGAGAACAGGCAATTGTAACAAGTGCCCAAGTGATGCTGGTCCCTTTGAGACCACTTTGAAAACAAACCACTGTCTAAAAATAATGAAAAGTATAGTACCTGAAAGGGATTCCTCCATCCAATTAAAATATGTGTATTTTTTAAAACACAAAGGTAAAATGTAAGTGTCTCTGAACCAATCTATATTTTTAAATAAACAATGGCTTCGGTTTTAAAACATAACTCTTATTTTGTTTATAAAGTAATGTGCATATACTGAAGAGTATTTAGAAAAAAAAATTGTAAAGAACAACTCATTTCTCAAGAAAAATCACTATTATCATTTTGGTATTTATCATTCCAGTTTATTCCCCTATCCAATTGTGTACATTTTGTTTTCTTATAAAAACTTGTTTTCTTATAAAATTGCTCATAACAAAATGCTGAGGCGCAAAATAAAGATTATAAAAGTATCGTATCGTGGTATTGTTTTATAGTAAAACAATTTTCCAAAGTCATTGAATAAGAATCTGAAGCTTGACTTTTAAAAATTGATATAATTAGAATTCTTGTTTAAAAGTATTTGTACAAAATAAACTTTGTAAGTAGGCTTCCCTTTGCACAGTACCGCGTTAACTGAAACTCATGCATATTGGAACTATGTCCTCACTGCATGATTCCACAGTAACCCTAGTGACTGTGCAAAGCGAGGACATGGTTCTAATATGCCCAAATTTCAGTACCATGAAAAAATTAAGGTCCATAATGAAGATTCTAACCCATCAAGAAAAGATGTATTTACTACACATTCTGTTTTAACATAAATGAAAGAGGATGATGATATGTGTCAGAAAGCTCAACCAAAATATAAGACAATTTTTGGGCACCAATAATCAGAATAAATTTTTCAGTATATTGACTGCATATGAAATTAATTTGTCACAAAATATACACCAACTGCCTGGAACCTAAGACTGTGTTTATAAGGTCAGATATAATTTCTATAAATATTTAAATAAATTTTTTAACCTTAAAAGGTTAGAGTTTATGTTTTAAAGGTCTATGACACATTTTAAAATAAATGGATAAAGAATATTCTGCAATCACAAAGTTTTGTTGAATAACAAAATGCATAATCAATGTCCTTTTACTTCTGATATGCAGAAATATATTATGGCTAGAGAAGAACAGCTTTTTATAGAAAAAGAAAAAAATTAACAAAGTATAGAGTATTAGACAAGTGATTATATGTCATCATAAGGATTTGCTATATACTTTGGCTGAAACATAAGAAACTGCTGAGTTTGGTAGGTCAATTCATATGATTCAACCTAGTATTTTCGAAAAAAAGGAAAAAACAGGTACTAAAAAGGTACACTGATAATTAACTTTAGGCAAATCATATAATTAACATAAAGGAATTATCACTCAATTACCATATGTCTTAAATAACCAGAACTTAAAATTTACCCTATTTTCTACTTAACATTTAATGTCTATTTCCCCATATATTTATACATTATTTTCATTAAAATAACCTTTAAAGGCAATAAGTTCATGTAAACAAAGCCAAACTAACTGCAAATATTCACTGTATCAATTCATCAACACTGTTTATTAGTAAAGAACAATCCTCAAGTTCCAAACGTGTTTTATAAATTAAATAAAAACAGAATTTACCATGTGTGCTATATATTTTACTACTTATCTTATTTTACATTAAAAAAAAAAAGATGCCTAGAAAAAATTGTAATGATGGTTAAATGGGTAATAGGTTCTATCTCATGCATCAAGCATCATGTCATTTCTAATAAGAATTTAAAATATACAATATCGGAAAATATTTCTAATCAAGATTTTCTCTAGCAGAAGAATAAAATCACAGACCTCTGCCTTAATCCTACAACGAAGATTCTATTGGGCAAAAATAGACGTATTACTAAATATAAGTATTACTAAAAATTACTAAAAATGCTTATATTTATCTCTGCTTGTTGGATAGATACTAAATACCTATTAAAACCACCATTAAATGTATTTTTAGGATGAGAAATGATCATTAACAATGAAGAAAAGATAAATAGTAAATCTACCTTTGCAATTAAAACCTGCAAACTCTCCAACTTACCATTCTTGTATATAACCAGAATAAGCTTTTTCAAAAAAAAAAAAGACACATAAAAGCATAATTATGCACTGGATTATAACAAAGAGTGGTAGGACTACGCCCAAATGATAATGATTATAAATGACTAAGAAAACAAAATACAATACTATGCTAAACTAATTTGTTTATGGTTACAAAGATGAATACAAAATCTGGGTGAAGAATAAATTCTTAGAATTCATGTTTTTTAAAAAAGTTGCTATCTCTAATAATTTTTTTGCGCCTGGCAAGTGGCACAAAAATTCTTAATATGGTTGACTTATGTGATAAATACCCTATTGAATTAAATGTATGTTATCAGCACAATCATAAATACTCTGAATATTTTCACATTATTTTCATGAGTTACTAGAATATTACTAACTTTAATTTCTATTTCTTACCAAATCAGCCTATTCTGTAAACTTTTCAGAGGTCTCAGTATAGGGTAATAAAAGGGATTTTCATATACTTTCTGCGGCTACCTCTTACCTCTTCCTTCTTCTAATCTGTGTCGCCTGATTACTCGCTGCCGTTTCTCTTCTTGTCGTAACTGAAGGTGTTCTTCAATGTTAACCCCAGGTACTGGGACAGCTGGATGATTGACAAAATAATATATACAGATACGTGTGTGTGTGTCTGTGTGTGCACCACACACATACATGTGTATATACACATATATAATAGATATAAGAGAACTATATGATATTCAAGAAAGTAAAAGTT
This sequence comes from Pteropus alecto, assembly GCF_000325575.1. NCBI lineage: Eukaryota > Metazoa > Chordata > Mammalia > Chiroptera > Pteropodidae > Pteropus > Pteropus alecto. The sequence goes on from NW_006436811.1 coordinate 10,143,943, forward strand.
AACAAAAATACTGTCTAAAACACAAATTATTTTTACAGCAATAATCTTAGCTAAAAAGAAAAAAATCTCATTCCTTAATTAATGACATACTATCAGTTACCATACAAGCAGTATTGCATAATTAACTATTAATTTAATTTTCTAACATATATCTAATAGAAATTGTTTAAACTATCCAAATTACCGAGTTTAGTAGAATCAAGCAAATTACCTAACAGAAGATCTAAAGGTATCATCTCTTTCACCGCATCAAGAATTCCTCTTTGTCTTGCCTCTTGGCCATCCAACTCTCTTGCACAAGCCTTGCAACATCCACACACAGCACAGCCGGATTCTCCAGAACCACAACCACAGATCCTAAAATAAAAAAAAGAGAAAAGAATTAACTGAAATCCTTCTACTCTTGCCTTAAAACTCTTTTCTATAACATCTTTTCTGCATCTCTGAGATTAAGTTAAATGAAATCAGGATCAAGATGTGTCGATTTTTAAGAAAAGGTATGAACAGATGAATAACTGAAAACAAAAGTTTATTAAGCATCTCAGAGGCATAGTTGGTATATTTCTACAGAAGGTAACTTATTCTTCAAATATCTTCAAAGATTCTATTAACAAATATTTTCAAAGTGAAGCACCAGTAGCTTTACTAGTAAGTGGTCTGGATGATGTGACTGATAAACGAACAAGCAACCAGACATTTCTATCTACCAGATAAGTGAAGGGAGGTGTGAGCAGCCTTCAATGAATGAGCCCAGCTTGTCAGCTTCTTACATTATGACTCCTTTCTCCTTCCTCTCCTTTATATGCTATCATCTCCCATTTGCTCCTTTCACTACATCTAACCTGTTATTTTTCGTCTTTGTCCTTTTCATATCAGTTGTGAAATAAGAGTATGGCATTTGATTACAACATAAAGAAGACAAGAACACTACCAGAAGTTGGTAAGAGGATCAGTGAACAACTATCTTAGCCAGACATTTTATAGATATAGAAATTGTAGCTTTAACATTATTCGCTGAATCAGTCTTTAAAAACTTTTGACAGCTTTGTTGAGCTTCCAGTTATCCACATTTGCAGAAGTAAAAGATGAAAGGTCTACCTGGCAGCAGTTTTGAAAGACAGCAAGGTGCCCTGTGAAATTCTTGGCTCTTAAATGCAAGCATTACTGACAGTTTGGAGGGTCACTGACTACAACAGTAAAAACTGACATAATTAATACGCCCTGCTAATTATCTGTAGGCACTATTTAGAAAATAATGTTTAATTCTAAATTTAACTTAAGCTATATAGTCACAACTTTATAATACCTGAAGTCATTTTTAATAGTGCTTAGTGTCCTGGCACATATTCTTATGCTGACTTTATTCATATATTCATTTCTGCTTCATTAATAAAGAAATTATTGGACTTGGGTAATATCCATTTAGAGCAATAAATAATTATTGGAAACTGACAGCAAATTAGTATAAAAAGAATAATTTCAGGAAGAACCAGAGAATTATAAATTTATTTATGACATTTATCATTTGCTTAAGTTCTGAGATTGGGGACACTTAATTTTAATGGAAATAGCCTGAGAGGGATCCAGGAAGATAAATTTTAACTTTTTTGTAGAAGAAATATTATCCTTTGATAAAGAGAGTCAAAATATTTTTACATAGGCTAAAAATGCAAATAAAATATATTATTTAAAAATCCTAATATTTCAATAGCCTAAAAGGTCTGTTATATATGATCTATTTCACTGTTAGGCCTAGTGTAAACCAGGGAATATACTCATAGGAGATTCAGAAATTATCTGAGAAGAAGTACCTGACTACTAAAAAGTTGTCAATATGCCTTTAAGACACAACATAGTAGAATACTCTGGAATATTTTCTACAAATATTTTATTTCCTCAGTATCGATCATTTTCTTACCCTCCAGGAACTCTGTCTGGACGCCCACTACTGACGCAGCTGGCTCCATAACCCGTACAGTCTCCACAGACAGTGCACACCATGCACTGCTCTAGCTTCCATTTATGCATGCCTGGAGGACACATCATGGACTTCTCATCTTTTTCATCTAGTTCTTCTTCCAGGTCTTCATCCATTGCTGTGGCCATATTTTCAACTCCAAATCCTATTTGATGGATCAATTTATAATTTTTATGTAGATTACTTCCCATGTCTAAAAAACTGATAATTATATTTCCCAATTAAAAATGTGTTAATCCAAGTGAATATGCAAAGGAATGCTAGAATTTAAAAGCAACAAAAATAAAATTTAGGGACCATTAATAAATGCTCTATTTCCATTCTGCAAAAAGAACCAAGGGCAGAAGGAATATCTCTTAGTTATAATTTTCTGTCAATCACACTTTTATTTTTTTCTGATTTTAGTATCTCTTTTCCATCTTCACAGCCAACACTTTTGTTCAACAGACCGAAGTCCCCTAACCACACTCTAAGCCAAGAGTCCCTCCACTCCAGAACATCCTCCCACTGCTAGCGATCAGCTACTTAAAACATACTTGATCCTATGACTTGACAATTTACAAAGCTCCAATGTCTTTCCAAGGTTTTTAAAAGAACAAAACTCCTCAGCAAGATACAGTCACACAATGGCTTCCAATTTTTTCCAATCTCATTTCTTCCATGCAAACTACACTCTACCTGAACCTAAATATCCTCTGCTTTCTAAACATCCTGTGTCCTTTCACATGTTCCGGGCCTTTGGTCATTCTGCTCCATCTGCATGATTCTACCTCATTTACCAGATGCCTTTCTCTACCTCATCTACCAGAGAAACTCCTTTTCAGCCTTCAACAACTCAGCTTAGAAGTCATTTCCTATGAAAGCACTTACCACTTCTTCCAGAGTCACTACTTTCTTAAAACCTGTTTACACCTCGATTATTACTTATTTTTGTTATAATTCCTTCAACCTTTTTTTTTTTTTAATTATGATTGAACACCTACTATGCCCCAGATATTTCACCTTAAGGCAGAGTCAGCAAAATTTTTCGTAAAGGGCCATACTGTTAATAATCTAGGCTTTGTGGACCACATAAGTCTCTGTCACATTTTTAAAAACAACACTTTACAAGTGTAAAATCCATTCTTACCTTGGAGGGCCATACAGAAACAGGCCACTGAGCAGATATGGCATCAGGTTATGGTTTGTAGACATCTGCTCTAAGAACTGAGGACTATGATAATGAGCTACTATAAAGCTTATAACTTAGTGAGAAAGATCCATGATAATCAAATAGCCATATAGAAGAGTATAAATATACAACTATAACAGGATTATGAAGAAACATACAGTGCTACGAGAGCATATAATAAAAGAGAAAATCTGTGGGAATCAAGAAATTATTTTTTATGTTTGTCTTTCCTACTAGACTTAGATCCTCAAAGCCAAGGTTATACCTCGCTCACTTTATCCCTTATTTTAGACAACCTATTACCACTTAAACTTAGACTCAGTATAGGTTTTTCTATTCAAGGAATGAACTCATAGAATATACAGCCTTTTTATTTTATTTTCATCCCTTCTAATCTATGGACAGGCTGGAAAATTAGATAACCAAGTACTAGATAACTACATATGCCTGGAATTAGAATAAAGCAATAACGAAGAAGGCCTAAATGGCTGTATGTTAAATAACAATAGTTAAAATACATTGAATACTTATTTGTACCTAGGTCTATATGTATTACCCATTTAACTATCCCAACAGTACTATTACTATTATCCTCAAATTAATCTCTAAATTCAAAGCAATCCCAATCACAAATGCCAAGAAAAACTGACTCTAATTCTTATGGGAAAAAAGGCCCCAACTTGACTAGATAAAGTAAAAATTTATTTAAAAAAAAAAAAGGAAAATTTGCCATCAAAATTTAAAAATTATATGCAACAAATGAAACATAAATATAAAAAATATGCACGAGTTAGTCAAAGATATTTGCAACACATACAACATAAAAAAACTCCTACAAGTCAATGAGAAAAAGGCAAGCAAAATAAGAAAAGTTTGAAAATACAGTCTAAATCACTACTTATAACCAAGGAAATGCAAATTAAAATAAATATGAGATACCTAGCAATTCTACTCCTAGTTATATACCCCAAAGAAATGTACATTTTCACTGACATTTACTAGAAATGTTCATAACATTATTCATAATAAACAAAACTAGAAACTATTCAAATGTTCACAATCCCAGAAAAGATTTTAAAACTGTTGTATATTCACGATTTAATACTATAATTACACAAAAATGAGAATGAACAACAACATGGTTGAATCTCATAGATATAAAGCTGAATGAAAAGAAACCAGACATTAAAGTGTTCAAACTACATTATTACATTTATAAAGTACAAAAGTATGCAAAAGTAACATATGGTATCAACTGGAAAGGAGAGTAACTGGAGAGGAAAATAAAAGGGGGTTTCCTGGGGTGCTGATTACATAAATGTGTTCAGTTTGTGAAAATTCATGGAGATGTACACTTATGATATGTATATCTTTCTGCATACATGTTATACTTCAATATAAAAAAACTGCAATGAAATACAAAGTCATAGCCCTTACATTGACAAAATCAGAGTCTTTTCATTCCAACTACTTGAGTGATGTGGAAAATCAAACTCTACTGGTAAGAGTATAAATTGGTACAACCTCTTCCAAGAAAAATCTAGCAAAGCTGAAATCTACAACACAGCAATTTCACGAGAGGGTGTCTCACACATGTTTGCCAGAAAACGTGTATAAAGATTTTAAAATTATAATAGTGAAATATTAGAAATAAACTCTTCTCTTAGCAGGAGAATGGATCAACTGTGGTATGCTAGTGGTATGGTGTTTTTACATAGCAGGTAACTTGAATCATCTAGATTTATATGTACCAACATGGACATACTTCAAGCACAACGGTGAGACATATTTTTTTGCAGAAAAATATGAGTAACAGATTAGCACTTATGTTTTACTTTTATGCTTAAAATATATGTGTGATATATTTTACATATAAAATATATAAGAACAAGTAAAAATATAGGAACATGACTGAAATCAATTAAAGTCATGATTGTGGTTAGTTCTGGAGAGAGATGGAGTATAATAATAGGCCTTGGTAGGGGACACAGGACACTAGAATCTTATCAATAATTTTTTTTCACTGAAAAATAATAAGATATGGTGGTAGATACACTTTAAAAAAAATATTTTAATATCGGTACTTTTCCTGTTTTCTAAAAGAAACTTTAAAAAATGCCTTTATGTTCTTTATGACTCTGCAATCTGTATTCATTGTCTTACACTTTTTGCTTGCTTTCTAATTTAATACTTAATAACAGTGGGTATGACTTCTATTAAGTAAAAAATCTTTTTAACAATTTTATTTTGATTATTACAAAATTTGCACTGAGTCCATGACATAGGTGTAAATGTATGCCAAATTTTCACCAAAGTTTCAAAATAATAACTTTATTCACTTCAGAACTCTTATAAAACATAAGCTGAATATGTAAGTAGAAAACTAAACCAGTTCTCTCTTCTTTGCCAAGTAGGTATTATCCAAAACTATAGTTCACTAGTTTAGCAAGAAGAAAAAAGGTTTCCATTTTAAAATAATTTACTTCTTGTCTTCTTCTGTTCTTCCTTTAAAAAAAAAAATCAGTACTGCTGTAACAGACTTGCTCTTTTAAAAACTAAAGTATTTTAAATACACAATTATATAAATAAAGAAAAAAATAGTGGGCTCTTGATGTCCTGATGAACTTGTTTTTGTTAATTTATACAAATATTAATCCTGAAACTCATTTGTAACTAAATGCAGTTCAATGCTTAGTTCTAATAAGAATAGTTCCTATTCTCAAACCCACACAAAATTAAAAACAGAAAACCAGAAACTGGAATGAAAGGTTTAGGATAACATTGATAGCAACTGAAATAAAAATTGAGAGCAAGAATGAAGCAGACACAACTATTCAAAAATAATACCACAACAAGCCTGGATAAATCTCTCACTTCCTTTCAGTAGCCTGAATAGGCACAGAATACAGTGAATAAGGGGCACCTACAATTTAGATCTTGATAAAGGGTCAAGTATTCTTAAGGATCATTCTTAGTTGTCATGAACTGATTATATTAGAGGTAAGCAAATGCTGTTAAATAGGAAGATAATAATTTGCCACACAGACTGCTGCCAACAATGTTTAAAACTGAAAATACGGTATGAAAAGCTAATAACAAAGAGTCTGAAAAGTACACTTTTCTAGAATAATTTAGTCACTAAAAATACTAAAGCAAAAAGGTTCTATAATATTTTATATAAAGTTAAGGAGAACATACAAGTAAACAAGCTCATCTGCTCAGAAATTATAAGTCTAGGTTATATTTGATTATTCCAGTGATATACTGTCAAATAAATAAAAAATTCAGTGGTTTTCCTAATTTGTAAGTATGAAATCAAAGATCCACTTGTTTTGAAAAGAGTAAGATTCTTCGCCATGTGGTTCTGAAAAACTAATGAAAAAACAACACACAGTTGAATGACCACACATCGATACCTACCTTTCCCGCCCTGGTTCATGGCACCCGTGTCTCGCCCACACTGTCCTTTATTATTGACACCAAATGTCCAAACTTCTCCATTCTTCATTAAAACACAAGTGTGAGCTTTGCCCATAGCCACCTGAGTTACAAAATGGCCCTTCAAGTCTGTTACCAAGCCTATGGGAAAGATATGACTTTGGTAAGAAACAACAAAAAAGCCTTTCTGAGCCTAATAAATCACCAATAATGTAAAAGGACCACCTCAATACAGAACTTTTTATTCCTAGGATAAAATAATCCACCCAAATGGGAAATAAGTGGTCAAAAGACTGGCAGAGTATCAGTAAAATAATTTTGTAATGAAGCTCCAAAATCTTAAAATGTTAGCATCCAATTTGGAACAAATCTTTAATGTGGCATTAGCTCAAGCTAGCTTCTTCTGAATACCTGCTCTGAATGGCAATACCTCTCAGCATTTCTCAGAAGGGTGACTAGTTCTCAAACTTTCCTGGTCCAAGAACAAAGGAGCCTAAAAATCACGTGCTTTACCTGCTTTGACCTGCCTCAGCAAAACAAAGTAAAACATTTGCCAGAGTATACAGACATAATATTTTTGTAGAAACCTGTGAGATTTTCCAAAGTAGTATTTTTCAATCCTTTTTAACCTACAATGCTTTCTTCCACAATCCAATGCATAGCTAGTTCCTAAACTTGACTAACTGAACAAGTTTCAATCAGCCCTAGCCAAGAGTATTTTAGCAAGCAATAATTATACTGAATATTATTTTTAAACTCTACATTAGCCCTCCCCAAAATTTTGATTCACTCTGATACCAACATAGGCCAACTGAGCATCGAAATATTACCACATTAAGCCGACTCACATAGTGAGTACAGTTCAATATATAATTGCTATAAATGTACAATATACGTCATTTCCTCAGCATGAAACAATCATTTAAACTTCCAATCAGAAACGTCATTAATTCTAGTTTCATTTTTACAAGAAAATTCATAGGCTTTACGTATTTACTTCATATAAAAATCTTCCGAATGGGCTGCTGCAATCATTATACTCATTTCTAAGTGCCAGAAAGAAAACCTAGCAACCAAATATGATGAGTTTTTGAGATCAGAGTTTATAAATATAAAACTCTTTCTCTGGCTAGCTCTATGCTTCATAACCACTATTTAAACTTTTGGTTTCTGTGTCACTCAGTCACTTAAGTAGTTCTGGCAACCCTACCAAGTGCGAGACACTGTGCTGGGCACTGAGGATATAGTAAACATGAGATTCCCTTTCTAACTTCCTAACAGAGGAAGGAAATAAATAATTCATCGAGTATAAATCACTACTTTATGAAAATCATTTCCCTAGGGAACTACCAGGAAGCTGTCACATGAGCATCTAACCGGGTCTAGGGAAAGCTTTCCAGAGAAAGTATAGCTAAAGAGCTGCACTAGCCAAGTAAACCCCATAATTAGCTCTGCATGAAACTAGTGACAGCAGTCTCCACAATAAGACAGGAAAGAAATGTCAAAAATGTAGAGAAGGCATGCTACAAATGTTAATTTTCTAGACATATCTTTGCAACACATAATGTCTAGTACTGGACTTTCTTTACATAACAGTGAAATGTTTAACTTACTTGAGCTATCAGAGTAAATGGCATCTTTTCCAAACATGTATAGCTCTCCATCTTTAGAAATAACAGAACTACTTCCATTATTGCAGGCTGTATACACGACGATCTTTCCTTCCATCTTAATTATCTTTTTAGGTTTATAGGGCTTTGACTGTCGTCTGCTCTTAGCTTAAACAAAATTAAATTAAATTAAATTAAATTAAGGCATCTATGCACCAATAAAAACAATGGTTTGTATATAAAGCCCAAGAAAAAAACATATTATTTGCATTTATGATTCATTCATTCATTCATTCATTCATTCATTCTCACAAAGACCTGGGCTTCCCAACATGTCAATTAAAATGAGTAAATATGAAAGCTTCATCTGGTTAATTAATATTCAGGCTATCACTGTCAGATCCACTTCTTGGTAGCATATTAAAATTCACAATGGAAAACACCAATTTTCTAACAAATTTCCGGGAGCCCAATCTCTAGATTAGCTATTTACATTATCAACACTATTCCATATTCATATATATACATATACACACATATACACATATATGTGTGTGTGTGTATATGTATATATGTATATGTGTGTGTATGTGTGTGTGTGGTTACACTGTCAGTTGAAATGACACAGCTCTTATTTAATGTATTCTTATGCTAGAACGTGAAAAGTAAAATCCATTCTTCATTCATTCAACACATATGTATTAAGTAGATACAGCTAGTCGATGAGAAATTGTAATGAAGGAAAATATACTCATGAAGGGAGAGTGAATAAATTTAAATGTGGATGATTCAAGCAGCCCCTACTCTCAAAAGCTAAATCTCTGGCATGGCAAAAGATAGGAAATATCGACCTTCTGTTCCTTTAGTTCATCCCAGTTCTTGCATACTTTTCAGAATAAAAACATACTGCTGTGCTGGGTATAACTCTGGAACTTAAAATACCATTATAATTTTTCATGTAACATGATTTATAGATATATTCTTTACATATATATAGTAACTATGTTATCTGGTAATCAAGCAAAGAAAGAACAATGTTCTTGAATACTAGAAGGAAAAACTGGCTGTGCTGAAGTTTCTGAAATGTGCTAAAACACTTCATGGTTATTTTATGGGATTTCTTTCAGGTAACTTTTATTTATACATGATTTTTACATTAGATGTTGACTTCAAACCTAATCGCATAAGATGCTACCCCACTGTGCTCCGATGTATAAAGTATATGAGAAGTTACAAAAAGAAAAAACACAATATTTTGAGGAAGACTTAACAGAAGTATAGGAAAGATGAGAGATAAACAAATGTTTTATTTTTCATTGCTAAGGAATGTTTGCTTTCATCATAGAGAAATAACACCAAGAACAGTGATCCATAACTGGCATCATTACATAAGGTTCCATAAGGTTTACTTCATTCTGAAAAATATATTCCTTCCAAAATTTTGAGTAACCTAAAATAACATATTGGAATAAATAAGTTTTTAAAAATAACACCAACTGATAAAACAGATGACTAGCCACTTATCCATAAAGCATATAAAAATTCATGAATATGAACTCTAGAATCAAATCAGCAATCACAGTTCTTTAAGGAACAGTACACCACCACCATTAACTGAATATGTCCCAATGTAAAATCCTCTATTAACTTGGTGAGGTTAGTGCTGTTGAAACTGATATACCTTACGTTAATAAGTTCCACCCTATTTTTACTGAATGTCCAGTTGGTCAGTCAACTTACTTGACTCTCCATCTTCTCCTTTACTTGCAGATCCAGTAAAGAATATACTTCCATCTTCTGCAACTAAAAGGGCATGAGAGCCATCGTGTCCAACTGAGAAATGTATGATCTTTGGAGATTTTGTAATTGGTAGCTCAACCCATTTTCCTGCT
>NW_006436811.1:10154067-10217323 GCF_000325575.1 Pteropus alecto
CACCCTGTTTGATTCCAAGACTCTGATATTTGCCAGTATAATATATCTTATAGATTTAAAAAAAAGAAGAAGAAAAGAAAAGAAAAAGAAAAAAAAGAAAAGGAAAAAAAGAATTATGTGCCTTTTGGAGAAGAACACCAGATTTCAAATGAGAGAAAAACAAAACAACTTTCATATTTTAGTGAAAAACAAAAATAACGAGAATTCAACTCTTTTTCAATACTATTTGATTTTTGTGAGCTGAGGAGAATAATAGACATATTTTCCTAAAAGATTTCATAATAGTTTTTTTTCATATCTATTCAGTACACATATAATCTTTCATCTTTCGATCTTATTAAATATTTTATAAGCATCCTGAATAGGTATGAAAAAACATACTTCATAAATATAGTCAAAACTCACAATAGTAGGAAATTCATAAAATTCTCAATTCATTTTCCCCAATGCGAAAAACTCTACAAATATACTGTATTTGCCTAATAATTTTAATTTTCAGAATTCTTTTAATTACCTCACTTTATCCCCATACCCACTAGATAAGAAATAAGCTTCCATTTCTATAGATTTATCTCTACAATCAATAACCTATTTACACATGGTCCTATTTCCCCCAACTTACAGTCTGTATATTTCTGCTCATTTACAGAAATTTTCAGTGGATGCCCTATTCATCAAAATAAACACAAAATATAAATTTACCCCAACTCAAAAAATTATACAAGTCAAAGCAAATATTTGTAAAAAATATAATATTTTATAAAGTTTATAAAGTTTTACTCTTACAGGTCAATTTTCCGACATATTTCAACGTGAATAAAATTTTACCATGTAGACACAATTTAAATCAAAATTTAAAATGATTTTGTTTAAATATAAGAATTGTGTAAACTCAAAAAATGATTGTACCAACTATCTCTTAAAGCAGATAATGTTAATTTTTAATCCTAAAAGAGTAATTTAATTTACCTTTCCATTTGCAGTTTTCATTAGTGCAAACTCTCGTCCTGCACCAAGAATTGCTGACTCCTCATCAAATCCTGTACCTGATAATACAACAAGACTGATAAATTCTATTATTTTTTAATATGAATAATTTCAAGCACGACTTCTAACATTTTGAGTGATTAAAGTCAATTCAATTAATATCACTTAAAAACAAGGATGACAAAATGTCACACGCCTGAGTTAAAAAATATATAAACAATAGGTATACGATGCCAAGGAAAGATAAGATTACCATAAGCTTCTTAATTTGTTCCAAATTAGTGTCAGATTAATTTAATACAAAAAAATTTTTAAAGCAATGTCAACAATATCCCTTGAATAAATAATGACAAATTTTTATTGGGCATTTATTAGGTATCAGGCATTATAGAATGCATGAACTTTATCCTATTTGATCCTCACACTATATTGCCTGGTATACAAGTGAACAAATGTAAAGCTTGATGAGGTTGATCCAGACCCTGAGTCATTTGGGCTTGAATAATGCCATGCAAATATTTGAATTAAGGTACTTCAGATTCTCCATTCCATGCTTTCTACTATATAACATTTCATGTCGCTATTTCATAATTCTGAATATATATGTGTGCATATACACACACAGACCCTTATGAATATTTTGAAATTGTAAAAATATAGTAAATAATTATATATGGCACATTTTGTCCAATTATGCAAATTACTAATTAGTTTATGGGCTTTTTAAATTTAAAAACTATAATTTCAATTATATTTTTCTATGAGAGAATCACAAAAATAATTAAAATATGCAAAGTAAATCACTAATGTCAAGTTTATTAAATGTAATGAGATAGTCAAAAAAGGTAGGTCTCGCAAAGAATCCCATAAGTTAAAAAATGGCACCGTTAAACCTGCAGTAGCATGGCAAACCAAAATTTAGACCCTCGTGGAAACTAGTGATCTTAATTACTACTATGATACTGCAAGAGTAAATCCATAAAGTCTGAGAACTATTCTGGTTGTCTGTATTTCTGTATCCAAATGGAAGAATATTAATCAGTTTGTTAGGCCAATTACCATCTTCACAATCTATGAGATTATTCTATGGCTATCCTGAAAATCTGCTCAAATCAAAATTAAAGGCGTCAGTGAGAGAACTATGTATATGATTGTAGTAACCTTTACGATAGAAGTTTTCAACATTTTAAATAATTGACAAAGATGGAGTATATAAACTAACGTTGTCCACAAGTGTTATCTATAATTCTCATCAAATATAAGCTTATTTTCTTTTGCTCTACTCAAAATGAAAATGCAAAATTATTAGTCCTTTCCTTAAAATGGTGCTCGTATAGCATATTCTGTTTAAAGGCCATTTCCTAGTTATTTATAGATATTAATTCATAAATGTGCTTATAGTAACAGACAGCAAAATAGCTGATAAAATATAAACTATATTGCAGAAAACGCAATGCTAGTTTTCAAAAGACTAAAGAATCTAAAAATTAAAATCCAGGAGAGAGATTTATTTGGCAATCTTACTTATAATATGCAAGTCCTTTTCCAAATCAAATAGTGAGATGCCACAGGCATGTAAGCATTTTCTGGCCAGTTTAAGTTGTAATTCTTGTTGTAGCACAGGTTCAGTGCTTGTGGCAAATATTCTGACAACAAAGCCATCCTGAAACAAAACATCCACAGTATTATGTTGTGTGAATTGGTCTTTTAAGACTCTATATCCATCTAATAAAATCAATTCATGAGAAAGAGATTTCATTTATACCAGCTCCTCATAATTCAGAGTACTTACATCTCTCGAAGCAGCTATCTGATTAATATATTCTCCATCAGTGAATAAAATATTTTGACCTTCACTGTGGCAATCTGTGCAATAAGAAAAAAAGTAATTATATTATAATATACATAAGTACATCATTAAAATGACTTTACTCCTCTGAAGTCAGAATGAGAGTTCTCCAAGCAATAAGGATAAACTTAAACTCAAAGGGAGACTGTGCTTTTTAATAAAGAATTACATATTAACAGAAACTAAATAATTCAACTAATACTTATTACATTTAATGCTTACATTTATAAATCTTCCATAATCAAGGAACTCAGAGCCCACCTAATTTCAAAAAAATTAGTACTAAATAAAGTCTGATAATAAACATGCATCACAATGAACAAACTGTGTTGGTTATAATCATTTCAATACAATCACATGCGATGTAGGCAACACTCTACCTCAGACATACATCACAGTCATTAGTGTCACAGAAAAATACAGATAGACCTAAAGCTTCTGTATTTGAGTCTATGGTGTCCAACTACAGATATCCCTTGCTTTATAAAATATAACTGGTTGTACAGTTTCCATTTAGAAGTTTAACGCTTATTCCCAGAATTTTTAGCATTTAGAATGCTACACAGTCTTTAAATATTCATCCTTCATAGAACAGACAAATCTATGCTTACGTAGTTATTTTTGTCTGAAAGTACTCATATATTTTGGCTGGAATGCCCCATTTTATCAATATTGTATATATCTGTGGAACAGTGCACTATATACAATGATCGACAGCAAGTACAACTGTAACAAGGGATACCAGTATTACAGAAGGACCACTGGAACGTATGTTAGTGATTGCTACTAAACAACATGAAACTACAAGCAAAATCAACATCTAAGTATAAACTGTATCCTTTTGGGAAAACATATGCTCAGCAAGCAAGTAAAAAGCACACACTTTCCAAAATAACTGCAGAGAACTAGGATGAATCTCTCCATTAATTACAATACCAAAAAAATATTTCATTTCTATTTGCACCTGAATCAACAAAACATAAAATTCTGTTTTTGGAATGCAGTAACGGAACCCACCCAAATAAGCTGGATTACTCTATATCTTTGCCCAGGAGCTTCATACTAGCATACTTCCTTATGATAAATATGCAAAACACAGGCAGACCCTTACCAAATAGAGAATTCAGTGATCACAAACTGGAAATAGAAACTGGGAGACAAGGCCCACTGGTAGCCCAAGAGACTTGGTAATCAAAGAGAGGAGAAATCGAAAGAAAGAGTTCCTAGTCCACTGTACAGAATACAAAGAGGCGCAAGAAAGATGCTTCTCAAGCTCTAAGCAGTAAGATTTTAAACTAAAAAGCAAAGAAGAAAAACTCATTATAATTTCAGATAAATGCAGGTGTGAGGAGTGAAGAGGCGCAAGAAGAGTAGCAAAAACCCTCATGATCTGAGGCAACCTGTCACCAGACATGGGAGAGTGAATGACATAAAGATACAATATAAAAAGTGTGCCAACATATAAAGGCTAAAATGACAAATAATAGGGGAAAAAGCATGTTTTAAGTTCATCAATTATCGGTTGAAAACAACTTATTTATAAACTACACTGTAAGACAAGTTGGAACATGAAGCTCAAGGAATCACCAGATTTATGTCAAGTTTAAACATGGCAATCACTACCATCTATAAACCTGACAACTCATTTCTGCTCCTTCTTGATGGGAAAACTGCAGGGCAGAGCTGCCCCTCATTAGGAGGAAAAAAAGGTAATACTGAAGAAATTGCAGTCCATGTCAAAGAAACAGAAAAATGATAACAGGCTTCTTCGGGCTTGAGGGTAAGTCTTCCTGCTGCGTGATTTCAGAAAGATTTTCTCTTTATCTTTTCTTTATCCATCATGTAGTGTTATAAGACAGCATCTTCAGGAAAATATCGAGCAACATCTTCCAGTTCAAAAGACATCCAACATAGGACTATCCTCCCAAACTTTGGTACATTCTTCACCATAAATATGGTACATATTTATAAAACACAGAAAGCCACACTTGGGACTGTTAAAAGTCATATTTCACATGTTAAATGATGTAGAGGGATTTAAACTGAATAAGGACATTAACAACTCATTTTTTATCATGGTGGAATAAATACAACAGATATAAGTAGACCATTTGAAAATGGTCTTCTCAGTCACAATCTCTATTAAATGATGAGGGTTTCTCAGAAGTAAATCCTTTATATTAGTATCTATCTGCTCTGGGGCTGGGTTAAGGATTTTCTTCCAAGGTATTATCGTAAAATGACTTGCACAAAGAGCCATAGGATGCTCATTACAATATAATACATATGTCAAAAAATTGGAAGAAACTTCCATTCCAATATAGAAATCAATTAAAATATATTTTATAACATTAAAATTATATTGTGGAAGATTAATGGCCTGGAAATATATTCAGAATAATGAATGAAAAGGATAGGTTATAAAGCAATATGTAGCATACGATCACTTTTCCTTGTACGAACACATACACATAGGAAAAAGTAAGGATATTCACCAATTCGTTGTAGTGTTTATATATGAGGAACTAGGATTATAATTAATTTTGTTTTTTTTATTTATATAATACTTACAGAATAAATATGATTACTTTTAATGTGTATGTATATGGAGTTACATATTATTTAAAATTTACATTATTATTATTATTATATTATTATTATTAGGACCAGAGATATGGCCCAGGACTTATGATGATTAAAACAAACAAACAAAAAACTTCTGTAGACATATCTGAAAACAGATAGTTACTTACAAAATTGCTTTCAGTTATGTTTTCCAAAGTAGCTTTACACATAAAATGTGGCATTAACCTTAATATAGTGTCATTTACACTAACTTGGATATATCAATGTACAAATAAATGTTTGATGAAGTCATAAAAATTTTTAAAAATTAACGAGCAGCCTCGGAACAATTATTCTTCTCAATGTGATCTTCAGAAGTAGTTCTCTCTCATTTTAAGATGGTCAAGTGCATAGAATATTGCTGCTTACCATAAAATTATTGATAGGCACATTAAGCATTCAAGATTTTAATAAAAATAAAGTCCTTTAGAATATATTAAAGATATAAGAAAATCCAAAGACCTTACAATAGAGATTATGCACTTGCCCAGTGTTCCACAGAATTAAAGATCCACTGCCTCAGAATTTAGACATCATGTGTTTTGAGTGATTATCAGGTACAAAATTAAAGCACAGTGACCTGTGCCCAAAGTGCCTTATTAGAGAGTACTATTAAAAAGTATAAATGATGGAATCTTTAAAAATTCCTGATCCACCCTGAAATTTTTGCCTCTGAAAACCTTTTAACATAAAGAAGAAAATCCAAAGTGCATTGTTGTTAAAATAAAAATAAACAGAAGGTTCTTTATACCAGGTTATATGACAGCCAGAGTCCAAGTTTTATTAAGAGCAACAAAATAACATCACCCCACTAAATTCAGCACCTCAAACAGTCTCGGTGGGGTGAAGGTGGGGGATTAGGCTGCAGGTGGGCAAAAGTTTTAAATCACATATTAAAATACTTTATACCGTATTTCTGATATCTGTTTTCCTCACATGCATTAACTTTATATAGATTATAAAATGATTTGCATGTCAAGATTTTAACTTATTTGTAAGCAAGCACTATTCCTTGCTAATCATTCTGTACATGTCTAAATGGCCTAACATGCACATCTCTTAAACTGACTGTAAAGAAAACAAAAGACAAGGTGAGTAACATACCTGGTAACATTACAGTACCATCTTGTTCCAGTGTTTCAGGGCTTATTCTTATGGCTGTCATGCTGTGGTTATTCACATCTCTATACAATAAGTAACCCTGATAACAACAAAAAATTTTGCTGTTATGTATTAAAATATTTTTCATTACCAACTCAGCAAAAAATGTAGCCATTCAAGTCTATATTACAGTTTTTTGAGGTACAATAATACATCAATATTGAGGTCTAAAATAAAGATTAAAAATATAAGAATATAGGTAAACTTTAACAAGAGGAAGAAATTATATGCCACTGGACATCAATCAACCTATTATATTCTCAGATATATATATGACACAACACACAGGACAGTACAAACATTTGGTTCTAAATTATGATGTCACTTGCTAAGTAAATAACAGAAATGACCACTGTTACTTTAACAAATATTTTAAGAAAAAAATAACTGAAATATTTAGGTTAATATTTTTAAATAAACAGAGTAGTGGTTTAGATGGAATAATAGACCACTGAACATATTTCAGTAATAATGTATTTTCTATCGCATTATTTCTTAGATAAAATACAGCAGTGGCAAATAAAAATTCAATGAAACATTTTAAACCACATTAAGTTTTGAGAGACAATTACTGAGAAACTGATATTTATAATTTTAATTTCAAAATCTCCCCAATAGTTGATATAGCAGGCTTATTTTTCATATAACAACAATAATTTACTTAATTTTCAAAATGCTTTTAAGAATCTTTTACTATTTGATGCTGACAACAAACTGTGAGCTAGGCAAAGGACATCTTTATTCTACGTCCTGCCACAAGGAAATTTGTCTTCACTTCTCAGGAAGGGACAGTATAGAAATAAACACTGGCTCTTTTGTTCATTTGCTGATCTCCATAGGAAGAGGAGTGAGGTATCTGATGGCTGACATCCATTTGGAAACATTAGTCAGGTGATGAGATCACAACATTAAGAAAGCAACATAGGCCTAGCTCTGTTCTCTTTGGTGATAGTCTGCATGATCTTCCACGCAGATAGCGACTGGAAAGGCCACACACACACACACTATTCCCAGAAAGTACTGATCTAGATGTAGAATAATGAAGTATATGGCAAGAAGCTCTAATTTGGCATCATCACAGCTAAAGTCCCAATTCAGGTTTGCTAACGATAAAGGTGGTCTTCGATTCTCATCTAGAGGCTCACGTAAACAAGAAGTCCAATGGATGACATTTTTATTCCCATTTTACAGCTAAATCACAGAGGATCAAATCAATTGAGTTGTTCAAAGTCACACAGCTAGAAAAAAGCAGGGCCAGAACTAAAAGTAAACTTCTTAGGAATTCTAAGCCAATGTTCTTTACACTACAGTATACCACTGCTATAACCATATTATTAAAAATATACCATATCTGTTTCAATAGAGTGATATTATTTACTGATTAAACAAAAATGAACCACATGTTTTAAAAGGTGAAAAAGAAAAGTATGGTTTCTCATAGATATTCTCCTACCTGAGCATACCCTAACCAAGACTTTTTTTCTTTTCTGTTTCTGATGCGAGATGTAGAATTATATATATGGCCCTGCAAAATAACAAAAGTTAGTCTATCAACAGTTTCATAATTAATAACCAATGAAAAATAACACAAATGGATGAATGGCATTTAATGTATATTTTCATTATTATTTTCAAAGAAATACTGTTATATCAAAATTAAATGGTACTCTAAAAATGAAGCTAGAAACAGAACAAATTCAGTGCAGATGTAACTTCCTTTATGATTAAGAACTGTAAGAAATCATATTACCCTAACTGTTCCACTGTATCCAGAGCCTATTTTATATAATCCA
This sequence comes from Pteropus alecto, assembly GCF_000325575.1. NCBI lineage: Eukaryota > Metazoa > Chordata > Mammalia > Chiroptera > Pteropodidae > Pteropus > Pteropus alecto. The sequence continues at coordinate 10,162,483 of NW_006436811.1, forward strand.
TCTTTGCATAACAGGTAAAGAAAAAATCCATCATTCTGAAGTAGACACTGATCATCTTCATCAACAGATATTTCTTTTAATGGCCACTTGTGCATTAAAGCTGCTTTCTTAATGCCATTGCTAAACCAGTCCTGAATTTGAATTTTTCCCACCAACACGGCCTGTACACTTCTCTGTAGTGAATTTAGAATCGTTGGCACCTATTCAAAAGGGAAGAAAAAAACAAAAAGACATGGTTAAATGTTCCCAAAACAAAACAGACAAAATATAAATACTTTAGTCATATATCATCATTTATAAGAAAATAAATTATTATAATTGCATCAAATGGAATAAAATACCTAGGAATAAATTTAACCAAGGAGCAGAAAGACCTGTAATCTGAAACTATTAAGACATTGATGAAAGAAATTGAATACAATACAACAAATGGAAAGATATATTATGCTCATGGATTGGAAGAATTAATATTGTTAAAATGTCCATATTACCCAAAGCAATCTACAGATTCAGCGCAATCCCTAACAAAATATCAATGGCATTTGTAACAGAACTAGAACCAACAGTCCTAAAATTTCCAGTATTTTTCTTCAATTTTGCTTCTCCATTATGCCTAATATCCACTAACATCAACAATTTTCCATGATGTGAAAACTTAATTATGTTAAGTATGTATTCATTCAGCATTCACTTAACCAATATCAGACTTGCTAAGTACCTGGAATTATAAACGAGTCCTCAACAGTCACCAGCATGGGACCAACACAATGATACCGGAGGAAACTGTTCCTCATCTTTTGCCTCTCTTTCACCACCCAAGGAAGAGTGCCACACATATGACTGCAGAGCCAGACCCCAGAGCACTGTGCTTAGTCACAGTTCTGCTCGGCACTGTCCACTATGGTAGCCGTTAGCCACATGTGACTACTAAAATCCTGAAATGCAGTTAGGGTGACCTGAGATCTGCTTTAAATTAAAACGCACACTGGATTTTCAGACTCTGTATAAACACAAGCATATAGAATCTTATTAACAATTTTATATTGTTTACATGTTGAAAATTTATTTTTGATATATTGGGTAAAATACATTATTAAAATTAACTTCACCTGTTTCTTTTACTTTTTTAATGTGACTAATAAAAAGATTTTAATTGCATATATGGATTACATTATATTTCTATAAGACAGCACTGTTCTAGAGGGTAGAGTTTTCAAAGTGATAACTGACCCACACTAAATTTAGCAGTTTCAGTGGAGGACCCCACCCCCCAGCAAATGTCTGCATCTGTGGGCCTTTTTTCACTCTTTCTCCAAAGTAGAATCTGTTAGTCTTTTTCCTAGAAGCTATAGCAAGCCTCATTTAGTGAATATTAAGAAATTTCATCATCAATATTAAGATTTTTGATTAATTTCTATTTTCAGCCTTCCTCCTCAATTCCACTCTTAAATGTGCTTGATTTCCCCTTGCCTCTCTGGCTCAATTCCTTTAGAGAGCAAACCTGTCTCTTAGGGGTATGAGAGAAGGACAGCTGGTTACGTTTGGGAAACATAAAGAAAGCGCTCTGGGTTCCTCTACCTTTCATTATACAGATTTCCAATCAAATTGTAGTTTTTTCCCTCACCACCATTTTCTAGGTGCCTGTTATTTCCAATTCTGAACCCTATCTGAAGTTTTAAGTGAAAATCAACTTACTAGGTATGGGCATTAGCCTCATGAGGAACTTAAGTCTAAGCTTTCCCCAATTTTGACCTTCCAAAAATGTGTCACATTCTTAAAAGTTTATGCTTTAAAAACTTCCTTAATTATAACCTTAGCGGAGACTGTAGAGGGAGCAGAAATTAGCATGCATCTTCAACACGGCTGTTTCTTTCTTTAAGAATACCCAGTACTACAACAAGAAGTCTCAGATATACGACTTGTTCTTTCCAATTGATTCTCTCTCCTCAACACAAGGGCAGGGCCTAAGGAATTTATTCTGATAAACTGTACTCCCTAATCTGAGGGTTCTATGTCATTTACCAATTCTGGAAAACCAGCCTTTACTTCAAGTGCTGCCTTTCCACAAATCTGTCCCTTGCCTTATGGGACTCGCTGTACTGATGCTGGACTTTCCATTCCCATCGATGTTTCTTATTTTATCTTTTGTACTTTTTCTCCTTGTCTCGCTATGCTGCATTCTGAAGAATTTCTTCCTCTCTATATCTCAGTTAACTTTTTCTATCTTCAACTATATTATCCACTGGTTAACTCAGCCTGTAAGTTTCTAATTGTAATTATTTGGTTTTTCATTTCCAGTTCAATTTAGTTTGTTTTCTGATGTGTCTGATTACTTTTTATATTCTTATTCCTTAATACTTTTGATATTTTTACTACTTTAACTATATTAAATATATATACCTACATGTGTATTTTATATCCTATGCCAAATAATTTCAATATACAAAGACTCGGCAGGATTATTTATACAAGCTCTCAGTGTTGGTGCTTTTCAATGTGCTTTTTGTTTGTTTGTGAGCTTAAGATGCACTAGAATTTTGTTTACAAAAAGCTTTTGAATTCTGGAGTTCATGCCTCCAGAGAGATTTCAATGTCCTTCAATAAAACCCCTCCCGGTACTACCATCCCTACCCTACTTTAAACTCTCAGCTTAAGCATTTTAGAACAAGACCGGTAATACGCATTTGGATCCCAAACAAGTTGAGATGTTAGAGTTACACATTCTGAGGGAAGATGATTCTCCCTCCACCACAGCCTGGTCAAGAGAGTTTTATGAAGTTGGCAGATGGAACTGGGCCAAATCGCGAACACCATAAGGCGAGTTAAAATAATGGGTTTTAATGTGGTATCTGGGCTGGAGTTGGGGAGGCAGTAATGAGGTAGGTCGAAAGAGAACCTCAGTTATTGATTTAAGAGAACTAGTAGTTTTGTGCACCCTAGTATTTGAACATAATATTTATTGTAGTCAGACAGATATACATTCAAGCCCTGTCTCTGCTACTTGACAGCCGTCTATACTATAACTACATTAATTTCTTTCAACCTTCAAAATTCCTTTCTTACTCTTACCTCCATGCCTTAGCACACGGACACCAAGAACATTCTCTGTCCACATCCCAACACCAGCACCTCCTCCCTAAGGGCTGGCTCATTCTAACCACTTGTTTAGATCTCACCTCATATCCTTTAGGTTAATCTACACAAAAATAAATCACTATGGATGTCTAATAAGCTCATATGTTTATGGTCACTGTATTTCTGAAATTTGGTTTACTGGATCTGAATGTTTGTTGTTTTACTAAAATTTAAGAAATATGAGTATATTTTAAGCATATGTTTAAATAAAAATTTTGCTAAACCCTCAAAGCACAGCTGCAGAACACAGTTTGAGATCCACTGCAGGGAGGAACTTCAAAATAATTAAGGATCATAAAAAGGGTAAAGAAGATTTCGGGCAGGGCAGAAAGAGGGGAAAAAAATAAGAACAGAAAACTAGGGTGAGGGGATTGCTCACATTTTACAAGGAGAGTTCAATATCGCTGAGCAAGTCACAGACAGTGACCCATCCACTCATTTTGTCATCTTTGGCCTAAGAGCAGGATTGAAGCAGCCCTTCTATGATTCTAGAGACTGTCCAAGGGGTCAGAGAAGAGCACATACCAAAGACTTAAAACTATAACTTCTTACTCAATTTACAGAACAGTCCAAAAGAATTAAATCAAGTTTGCCTATAAGTAGGATATTTCCCACCACTAACAACAATGAAGAGTTTATTCCCCAAACAGTAAAAACTTAAAATGTTATATATGAAGCTGAGGTCGCTCAGAAACAAATCACTTCATGAAAAACTATAATCAACCAATCAAAAATATAGTAGAATGATATCACACACATCCTTTTCTTCCAACACAGAAGAGATGTTTAGAAACTATGAAGGAATTCCATACTTGAAAATTCAGGGCAAGATGGGAAGTTGGGGAGGGCAGAGAACAAGACAATGCAGAGAAAGATGAGGTTATGGTGCTGACACAAGACTAAGCTAATGATCTGAGTTTTTACCCAATTTCATTTTATTACTTTTAATGTGCTATAGAGTTAAACACACATGTAGCTTAGCTCAAATGCTATGGATTTTTATATCAACATTGGACAGATCAAATACAGTACTGAGCAAGACAAGGCAGGGAATTCCTAGTGACAGAAATTAAGATGAAACTGTAATTTGGTATCTTATAACTTTCTAAGAAGCTATAAATGTAAAATACTTGAAAAAAAATGAAATACCTGAATAGTTTGGCAAGCATGGCTGCCATTGTTGGTGAGGATAGCAGAGATGGCCTGAAGTGTCCTTCCTGTTTCTCCCCAGGAAGCCACCAGACTAAAGAGGCAAGCACAGGAAAGTGCTGTCAGAGACTGTCCCGTGCTGTCATTCATTCCAGTACTTCGAACAGTGATTTCCAAAAGCAGCTGGAAGAGAGACTCTGTGGATAAAATAGAATTCAATTATATTCACTTGACATACAGAACATAATATGTGTATATTTTTAAAATATTTTTTAATATTTTTAAATATTTTTTTAATATTTTATTTTTACCTTGTCTCATTATAAAAGAATATTTGAGGCAACTTGAATACTTCTTTTGCATTCTCAAAAGTTAGAATATTTATATAAAAAGGGCCTTAGAGAAATTTAGTTCAACTCCTCGTTTTTGTAAATAAAGAAATGAAATCTATCGAAGGTCATTCAAAAGAAACTTTCCTGGAGGTATTCACATATTCAAGAAATACCCTATCAAGTAACAGACAACTCACTGTACCTTTCAGACTGGAAAGAATGCGAGCTTCTTAAAATGTTAAGTGTCCAGAAAATTATTTATTTATTTGCAAAATGACAATGGAATACCTAAAACATAAGCTATAATTTGTTTTAATATAAAACTGAATTTATTGCTAACATAAAGGCAGTCAGTTCACACCAAGAGAGGGAAAATGTAATTTATTTTATACCCTAGAAAAACCTTCAGGTCAATAGGACAGAAATCCTCCTTCTTTAATGAATAATGAAATTAATACACAGAGAAGTTAAAAGATTTTCCCTAAATCCTAAAGCCACTTACTGGCGAAGATGAAAAAATAACACACGAATGTTCTATCGCCATCAGAAGTCTCCCTGAGCAACTCTGCTCAAGATTGATTCAAAATTTCTGAATATCTCTTCTGTAGAAGGGAAGGAAGATTTGAAAGGCCCTAAAGAGTGAATATGCAGAGACAGAGTCAAAAAAAAGAAAAAAGACAAGCAGAAAATTTGAGAAAGAGAAAAATAGGGAAAGGGAAGGGAAGGAGGAGAGCAAGAGAAAGAGAATGTACTGAAATTCTCTGAAAACTACAGGCCGACTGCAGGGTTTTTTGTTGTTTTTTTTGTTTGTTTGTTTGTTTGTTTGAACTCACAGAAACCTAGGCTTCCTCTATCTAATCCTCATCACTCACACCTAATCCCTAATTAAGCCATGTCAATTTTGCTTCCTAAATGATTCCTCCACTTTCTTTATCTTCCCAGTCCATGCTTTCACCACCTCTTAAATGCACTACTAAAACGTGTCCATCAGTTAGCTCCTACAATTCAGTTTAGTCCCCTCATAGCCAGAGAACCTGTGAACCAAAATCTGGTTTTCTACTTAATATTCATTCGCTCCTTTGTTCGATACCTTCCTGCCCCTCTTCCTTCTTTCCACTCTCTCCCTTTTTTCACTTGTCTGAACATCCTTCAGTCTTTCCTCTTTTCCATCTAACCTTTCCTCCACCTTTCCCTCCAACTATCCCTCTTTCTCTCCATCCTTTCATTTATCCTTCTGTTTGTCCATCCTTCCTTCCATCATTATCCTTCTGCCTATTTGTCTTTTAATAATTCAGCAAATATTTACCAAATTCTTCCTGTACATCAGGTACTATTCTGAGTTAGGGGACTACACTGGCATATAAGGCAAAGAATGTCTCTGCCATCAAAAGATTAGATTCAAGTGGAAGAAAACAGTAAAAGTGCTTTAAAATAAAGAATTTTTTTAAGCATAAGAAGATACGTAACTTCCCATTCCTCCTAAAACCACCAGACTCCTTTAACATGGCCTATAAAGCTCCACATTATCTAGTCCCTGCCTCCTTCCTCACCTGTGGCAAAGCCCTTCTTCCCTAACTCTCCACATTCTAGCATAGTCTTTTTCCTTCCTATCTCAGAGCGTTACTGCATACTGTCCCTTCTGCCTTGAAACTGAGTTAACTCCTTTCTACTCACCCTTCAAGTCTTAAATGTCACATCTCAGGGAAGCCTGAATTCTCTCCACCTTCCCCCATCCTATCTATCTACATTTTCAATCATACATGAGTCCAATTGTCTGATGCTAAGTCCCATAATAAAGGCAACCATGCCTGAATTGATTACCCATGGATTACATGCTCTTAGCACAAAACGTAGGAGGTGCTATTACATTTGAGTACCTGAGAACGTATATTGTAACCTTAAAGTGAATAGAAAGATAGATATATGGGAATTCTTAAATAAACAATCTGTAAACCTAAATCCATTTGCAAAGAGAAGAAGCTTGGTGTATAATAATCATCAAGCTATTCCAATAGTGATGCATACGTACATATATTTATGAATAACATGAAAAATACCAAAGTGTAAAAAACACGTGATTATAATATTAGGTCAAAGGAAAAAAGCAGAGACAGATTCAATAGAAATTTAATTTTAATTTTACGTCTTTGAGCTAAGCAAAATAAAAAGTATGAAATGATGATAAATCCCTCAAAAGAAAAATAAGTCAAAGCAGTGAAGAGATCAGAAGTAAACATTGAAAGGACAGAAAAGAGAACAAAGACAGTACAGGAGCATTTGAAACTGTATACGAGAAAATAAAAAAACAAATTAAACAGGTAGAAGTTTTGATAGAAGATGATTAAGCTAAAGCACACATTATTTCAAAACACAGTATTAAGAAAAGATCTATTTTGTAAAGAATTAAGGAAAGGGAGTATTTATATATAGACTGGATACAGAAGAAAGTATATAGAAGACAAAAGAATAGTAGATCTAGGAGGAAAGAAATAATTAGCATGTTGTTCAAAGTAAGAAACAGGACACACAAGTTTTAGTGGAGATTTTTACTATTTCAATTACTTGTTAACTGACAAACCAGAGCTAAAAATAACTTGGAAAATAATCTTAAATAAACTTAATTAATTAAAATCTTCAGCAAAATGCTATGAAGCCAAGCAGTGCATCAGCGTGTCACAACGGTAATACAATCACTGGTTCTACGGTAACAATGACTAACAGGAATAACAGCTTTTACTTGATAGTAGCATTTAAAAACATGGGGTAGGGGTTGTTGGTTTAAAAAATCTCAGCTTGTTTCAGAGCCAGCACTCCCCTTCACCAAAACAACAAGAACAAAAATCAAACACAAAAACTAATCACCATATATAACCAAAAAAAGAACAGTCCGACATGTAATTAGGTTATCACGTGTGAGTCTAATAAAATCCAAATAGCCAAGTAGAGAAAAAAGATCAAACTCTAGTCCAGACTAGCAGTATGGTCCCCAGACTAGAAGCATCGGCATCACCCAGAAACTTATTCCAAATGCAAATTCTTGGGCCCCAACCAAAATTTAGTGAGTCAGAAACTCCACAAGTAGGGCCCATGTGACTCTGATACAACCTAGTGCTTGAAATTCAGAAAAATCTAGACTCTTTGAAGGCCCATGGTCACCATCCAAGAAAATTAGATAATTTCAAAATTATGGCTTCATCTCTATTTCTAACAACTCTCTTGCTTATAGGATTATGTTTGTTCCTAGGTCACGAAAGGTTGGTATTCATAAAATTCAAATGCACTTTACAAAACACAGAGATTTTTACTTAATGGAAGTTGCTACTAATTCAGAAGCTTTATCTATAACAAAAAGAGATTTTTATTGATAAGGAATATAAAAGAAAGCCCTCTTTGTTTAGAAACTCATTGTGCTGTTTGGGTTGATAGCACTTGTTCCCTTTTTCCTCCCTTTTTCCTCCCTTTTTAACTATGGAGAAGAACACATAAGCTCAGAGAAAGTCAGTGTTAGCTATTTAGGCCAAAGGTTTAATAAGAACAATTTAAGTTAATAGTGACTATAAGGCTAGAGGATATTTCTGGGTACCAAAGGTTTATGTTTTGCTTTTTCCCCATCATCACAATAATCAAAAAAATGTCTGTCCATGAACTGTAACTCCTGAACCATAACCATAACTCCAGTAGAATATAGCAATATACCTTAAAATTTATATCCCTGCTATTTCAGTACCATAATCAAACAAAAACTGCAGTACAGGCTGCTGCATGTGCTTCATAAGAGAAGCCTGTTTACACTAAACACTTCGTTCAATGCCCCTGAGTGCTTACCTAGGACCTCAGGTGGCTCTGACTGGAGGCCTTCTGGCTGCTGACCCTGAAGCACGTTAAGCAGGGCTTGGAGACTCCTGAGGCACAGTGATGGATGAGAAAATCGCGTCTCCTTGATCAATTCAAAAACTTCACAAAGTCCAACTTCAATGATCTATTTACAATGAAAAACAAAATTACAACATAACACATAAGCTAATACACTTCCCAGTTTAATGGGTACAGCTTAAATCTACAGCGAATGATTAATGCTGCAATACTTAAAAGGCAAAAAGAAACAAATTGGAAAAAAAAAAGACCTAGCATGTTTAACTTCAAAATTTAGAAAACCATCCAGTTACATGGAAGGTTAAAAATAGTGGCACTGTTTAAAAAGTAGTTTTAGCATAATGAGGCCATAATAAAATATCATGAAAATTGTTTGTAACAATGAACTAGATCCTAAATAGCATTTGCTCAAAAAATAAAATAAAATAAACTCTATTAATTTACAAAGTTCATCTGGCTGTACTCGAGCAAAAATCAGCATTCTTTTGTTAAGTCATACTAATTGTTCCTTTTAACTAGAGAAAAAAAAACAGCACACCCGGTGAAAAGATTAAAGTAGGAGCTTTTCATTTTAGCCTTTCTTATAACGGTACGATCATCGTATTATTGTATATAAATGGTATCCCTTCTTCTGTAGGATTTAAAAGAATGAAAAGAGTTAAAACTGCCTAGCTAAAAGATCACTGCTACTTTAATTATCTCATCATTCCTTAACAAGGTGAAGAAAAATTTTACTCAGTATCTCGCAAAAGATAACTAAATCTGTAACTAAAGGTTCAGAGAGAAATGCGACAAACTGGTATAAGGACATATCTTCAGAAGACTGATATAAAAATAAACAATGAAATTCCATTTCTCAGTCAATACCAATATTTTGAGAACCATATGCGTAAGATCTTTTCAGGAGGTATTATTTTGGAGAAGTAAAATAAAAAGTTAAAACACGACTAATTAGTAGAAACGCATCAAGACATTAATTCCATTGGACATAATGGTGAAAGAACATTCTGTTGAGATTTGTGCATTAATTCATACACATTACATCAATATTTCTTAAGCACTTATTTTGTGAAACTTACTACAGGGGATATAAAGATATATTAGACCTGTCCTCTAGAGTTTATATTTATAATCTAATAAGGTAAATGAGACTTGTACATAATTCTTACCCAGTTGAGATCTCTGTTATAAAGTATTTATTATGTTATAGCGTAACTGACTGTTTTTATTTTCACAGCTAAACTGTGGTCTCCTTATGAACAAGGAACATGTCTTAACTAGCTTAATATCTCCCATTACTAGCTCAGTACCTGGTACCTGATAAGCACACAATAAATACTTGTTTAATTACTCTCTCAATTGTGTGTTAAAAACCACTGCAACTCAGAAATATATTTTCCAGACAAGGGTCAAATCTCATAGGCAAGTCGGCTGCAGTTCTGGTTATCATTTTCAAGGTTTCTGAAAAATATAAATATGACTGAGAAGTCAAAGTAACTAATAAGACTGTCTTGAGAGAAATTATCTAAAATCCTAGCAGACTTGGTTATAACTAAGATTACAAAAATGTTTGTACTGAGTTTCAATTGATTAAATACACTAACTGATGAAAAATTTCCATTTGAAACAGTTTCCTGGAATAGATTAGAAAATAAAAACATGCTGTCCAAGTTTTCCATCTCCTTGTGTACTTACAGGAAACAAACCTGAAGTCAAAGCTCTCATGAGAACAAAACGTAAGGTTCTATTCTCAGGCCAATGGGAGATTATTATATCCTATCTGTCTTTAAGATTGTTTACACTACAACCACCAATTCTGACTTCTCATAACTCAAAGAAGATTCTCACAGATGACATTTTTAACTAGGGTCTGTTTATATAAGTCAAATTCCTATAGTAATAAAGTATTGCACTTTGCCAAAAATAGTAAGGCTACTTACTGAACAGGTTCCTGAGTTGTCTCTCTGGTAAGTTTAAGGTGTAATAATAACATACAATAGGCAACTCAGGTAAGCTGCCTAGGAACTGAGTACTAGCTGATTTTGGTGAGACATACCCCTCAAACGTTAATCTTGATTAACTCTCTGCCTAAGGTAACCACTGTCAATTCTCACTAATCATCTGTATCTTAGTTCACTGCAGATTTTAATAAGGGTGGAAACTAATTCATTTCTAGAATAGTAATACATATTCAACGTGCAACAAAATAAAGCTCAACCTTAAGTTTTCCAATTATTTACTTCTGAATTATTGAAGAGAACAAAACATGTTGTGAAATATTCTGAGGTCTGGCTGAGAGGTATTTTATCATATGTATGAACTTTGAAACTGAACTTTACACTTTGAAGTCTATAAGTCACTGAGAATACACTATACTTCCTCCTCCTTCAATATTCAGAAGGAAGAGTATAAGAAAAAACAATATATTACTTCAAATACAGTATGACTTCATTTGTACAGAAATAAATATATTTTTAATGTGTGTATATAAAAATGTTCATAGTAAATATTTTTTGGTTAATAGGATTTTAAAAATGATTTCTAATTTTTAATTCATATTTCCTCTTTATTAAAAAAGTTCCACATTTTTCAAATTATCTATGATGAATATGTATTGCCTTTCTAATTAGTAAAATATATTAATAAATGTAACTTTTAAATAGAATAGTTCATTAGAATCAAATAACACATTAAACTTTAATACTTTCAATGATAAACCATAACTAACCACTTAACAAATGGTCTTCTTACTTATCTTCAAAAAATAATCTTTTGTAAATTTACTGAATTTTACCTTTACTACTGCCTCCAAATAATTAAATTCTGAAGGATCTCTATTATATCTGAGAGAACACAAAACCCATATAACTACCTGATACAGCCAGTCCAATGTCACTGCTGGGAAAAGTGAGATAAAATTATACTTAGCCAAAGAAAAATGACCTAATGAGTCTTTCGAGCTTTAATTTGCTCTCCTCAAATCATATCTTTCCAAAGGTGACTTTATGGCTTCACTAACTAGTGTGAACATAAGCGTTTAATTACATCACATTTAGATTTAATAATAATTAACTATTTGCCACTAGAAACTATATCTTGTTATATAAGTCCTAAAGTCAGTTCTAACACTTTCAAAATACATTTTTAAAAACTCGAGAAGAGACCAAAAGTAGATTTATAAATTACTATAGAGTAACGTATACTGTCTTTTTACATTTTTTTGTTTAAAGTAAATATTTGGTAGAGACATTTACACATAATGAATAAAAATCTAGAGGGGAGAAGATGGGAGGAGGCAGCAAAAGCAGCAGAGGAAGAAGCTAATTTAATTTTAAACAATGTTACTCATTCCACCTTCCCAATCCCAACTCTAACAGAATTTTTTCAACTTCTGCCACCACAGTGTGGTAACTAGCAAATCTTTATTTCTAGCTAGGACCTTTCTTTTGAACTTCCAGCTATGACCTTTTGAACTTCAACCCTACATCGTGTACATACTATATACCTCACAGCTACCTCAAACTCAGTATGGCCAGAACTAAACTTAATAATCATTACAACAAAGCACTATTTCTCTTCCAGTTCTCCCTTTCAATAAATGGTATCACTACCCAGAAACTTTAGGAATATGTTTAGATTCTACCTTCTCGTTCAGCCTTTATATCCAACTAATTACCAGTTCCTAGCAATTCTGCCTCCTTAACATTTCTTGTATGCCCAGCGCTGCCACTACCCTAATTCCAACCCTCATTAATACTTTCTAGACAACTGAACTGCCTAACTGGTCCCTCTGCTCTTATTTCACCACCCTCTTGTAGATTAGTCTTACAAGCACCCGAGTAATTTTACTAAAACACAAATCTGATCAAAATTTTTTGCTTAAAATCTTCAATAATTCTAATTTATAAGACAAAATCTGAAAATGGTTACATGACATATAAGGCCCTTCCTAAATGAGTTCCTGCTCTCTGCCTCTTGCGCTACTCAGCTGCTCTACTCTAACCAAAACACAACGGCGGTCCTTTTCTAATGATGCCGTTCCCTGCAAGTGCATCTTCAGTCAGTGTTGCATCCTCACTCCCCTGTGTGTGCCACTATACCTAGCACACACCTATCAATTCTTAAGACACTATATATGCTGCTATCCCTACAAGACACTACTTTCTTAGTAGTAGGGACTGTGTCTCATCGTTTTGTTCATAATATATATGATATGATACCTGTTATAAACGAAAAAATAATTTACTGAATTAAAAAGTAAATAAATGAGTCTACATAAGCCTAACCCTTTTAACAAAATATGTGGCATGACTAACCTCAAATAAGACTAGGTGGGAAGTATGAATGAATCCTAAATATTACTATTAAAAAATTATGTGGCTATAAAATTTGGAATTATTTAGAGGATCTGGAAATAAGAAAATGAAAGACAGTTTGAGCTATGTAAAAACTGTGTTTGGGGTAAAAAACGATATAGAAGCATTTAGGTTGTGGGGTGGCAGGGAGAAAGTCTTTTTTAAAATGTCAATGATTAGTGATCCACAAAAAAACAAAAAGCAAAGAAATCTGACAAGCAAAGTCTACACAAGAGTCAGATTCGATTTAACTTTTAAAATCCAAAAAGGGTAAAAACTGTGTCAAAATGATACTTTGGCAACAAATAAAAATTGCTATAATTATGTGAGAGAAAAAAGGAGAGAAAGAAACCTCAAATGAGGAGAAGGGCAGCAACAGTCACATGTGCAGGAGGAGCAAGAGAGGAACAACAAAGAAAAGGAAGGAGCTGACACGTGAGAGGCCCAGAAACAATCAATGGAAAATGCCAACATTTCTCAGCTGCCCTCAAATTCCTATCACCTCAAACCCTAAAGACCTCATCATCACTTCTTTTATGTCAGTCCTTCACGTTAAGCAAATGGCTGCCCAAAACACCACCTGAAAGTTTCACTCCCCACCCCTGCCCTAACCCATAGCATTCGGGCTGCCTTTACATAAATGCAGCTCATCACTTCCTCTCTTGTTCATCGCAAGATCTCATTGATTGTCCAGAAGTTTCGTTTCCTTGAATATAAAGTATTTCTTAATAAATTGAAGAGTTCTTTAAAAAGTATTTTAAATTCATTTGCACCTACACATTTTCTTGTTTGCACCTAACCTGATACTTATGACTATCATTTACTGAGCAGGCATGTATTAGACATTTATTAACTAGCTGAATCCTCATTATGACCCTGCAAGCAGATATTATCCCCATTTCATAAATGTTAAAACTGAAGCATAGAGAGGTCAAATAACTTTCCCAGCTACAAAGAGCTAGTATTTCTAATGATGAGTGTTTGAAAAAGGCAGTTGGACTCCACTATGGATGTTTCAGTCAGTATACCCTTTTTGCTGATGGGTCAGTAATGAAAAACTCATGAATAATTACTTGGGCTATCTGATTTTCTTTTAATTTTCTTTGAAAGATCCCTTTTTGACTCTGCATCTTTTGACACTGTTAATGCTAAAAAATGTTGTCTTAAGAATATCTGATATTTTATTTCTTTAATACTCATCAAAAGCATTCAAAGAGTCGGTTGTTCTTGACTGTGTGATATCTTTTAATTTAAACTACAGTTTACTATTCAAAGTCAACATACTTGTGTGAAAGATTTCTCTGGGTTCTTATTTTCCTTACTGGTACTGAACTTAAGCGGGGTGATTACTACAGTATAGTGTGACTCACCCACATGTGCAATGGAACCCTTACCAAAAATACACTACGTAAGTCCTACAGCTTCACATCGTAACTTAACATATTTTCCCTCAACCTCCGCTAACTAAGTATAAGAAATCAATTCGGAGACCATGATCTCTACCTGGAGGGGCTCACATGGAAAAGATGAAACAGTTTGTTTCAGGTTGAAGAAGCTAGTAGAGAAGGTACAGTTAAGGACACTAGAGACTAAGAGAAAGAGATGGGTGCCAAGAGGAGGAGATAAGGACATTTGAAGATGGTTGATCAAGAGGCTGAGGAAGATCACAAAACCTCTATTACCCTGTGAAATAGGAAGCAAGTCATCTACTGAGAACATGGTGAGAAGAATCTGACAGCAATGATCAAGGACAGTGGTGCACTTAGAAATAGCCACCATGAAATATGTAAAAGAAATTAGATCAAGAACATAGGGCCTATCTTAGCTGCTATTTCCAAAAAATAAAAAATACATATATTTACATGATATCTCATGTATATCTGTAAAGATGTTTTCAAGACATAGTTTTAAGGTATTAATTTAGTAAAAAGGCAATATACATGAATCATTTGTGAAAGAAAACCATGTTTACATGTCTATATTTAGAAAAAGCAATATAATAAATCATTTATGATAAAGGTACCATTTTAAAAATGTTATATTTTCACCCATTATCTTGTTAGAAATACTAACTATACCTACTGTATAGAAAAAATATATTATAGATAAAATAACATTATAGTCTTGAAATATATCAATACTTAAATAGAACAGAGTACCTTAAGGACAGTTTGCTCTACTATAATACATGTTTCTATAACATCAATGAGCTTAGATGCACCTGGTAAATACGAGAATGATATCACAACAATGTCGAAGTTTTGCTGGTTCATATATAATTTTTTCCTAGGCAAAGGGAGCCAGAATAGCAAGAGTATAACCTTAGGCAGAAAAGGCGAAAGCTCTCAGCTCGGCTGCTGCACAGCCAAGAGCCCTTCTAGTTCTATTTTAAGAAAAATAAAAATGTATACCTGTACCCAGAGCTCCCTTTCTGGACGGGAGCATCCCCAGCTTTCTTTCCATGGCTCTTGGCTTGTGATAGCTTGCACTTCCTACTCCCTCTTGGGTCCACGTTATAAATGGAAGCCTGCTGGCTCAATGCTCCACTTCTATCAGCAATGGCTCAATGCTTTCAAGCCACCAATTCCGCTCTACTACTTTTGAACATTTTTAATAGGCCCCCGTTACAAACTCTAACCCACCGATCTCCCTGCCTGGGCTTTCCAAGTACTCCCCATTGAGTTATCAATTATTGACTTTGTTAGCACTCCAGTAATAAAATTGCATAGAGCTTTCCTGGTCTGCTCCAAATCTATTTTTACTCATAAGCTACGGTATTTTTAGTATACAATTTTATACAAAGCAAGCGATTTTAGCAATGCAAATATATGTCTTATAGCCAAAACATCCATAGGTTATGCATCTAACTTACCTTTGGAAGCTTGATAGGGGGCTCTTTGGATTCTTCCTCTTCGTCACTATCTGATTCTCCACTCTGCACAGAGTTCTTAGATGCAGCTGCCACTGATGTTTCCTTTTTCTGCCACTCCAGAACACAATGGCGTACATTGCAATAAATATTGAATGCAGAAGGATTGCTATGTAGTTTGATATCTGGTATGATTACTGTATTCTCCAAGTTTTCAGACTGAAATAGAAGATATAGTATTTTAATTTCATATTTCTTTCCATCATCATCAATTCTCCTTTTAAATAAAAAATGAAAGATTATAATTAGACATGCTTGCAGAAGTCACGTAATTGGCAAAGCAAAGACAATCTAAGTCTACTGATTCAACTTATATTACCCTTCTACTATACTTCACTACTTTCTGAGTAACACAGCAACAACCAACTTGACAAGCGCTGGAAAGGGGCAGGCAAAGAACTTAACAGGAATATCCTTTTATCCCACGAT
Organism: Pteropus alecto; assembly: GCF_000325575.1. NCBI lineage: Eukaryota > Metazoa > Chordata > Mammalia > Chiroptera > Pteropodidae > Pteropus > Pteropus alecto. Next base: position 10,178,685 of record NW_006436811.1, read on the forward strand.
AGGAATAGAGCCAGCATAGCTTAACTGCTGCAATATCAAAGGATATTTATTTGGTGCTTTTCAAAGGTACACCAGATGTACTATAGAGTCTCAATGACCTACTATAAATGTCGAATTATATGTTATGATTTCTTTTTTAAAAGAAGCAGATATACTAAAAGTAGATATAAGAATGTAAACAGAAATTAGGGCTAAAAAGAAAAACTCTTAATTTGAATCAATTCTTCTAATTTCATTCTCATTCAAATAATAGTAATGCTAAGTAATGCCGATTATGTACATAAGTTTTCCTAAGGCTCTTTCTTAGCTATTGGTCTGGATAAATACTAAAAATTACATGCTTGGTAATTTAATCGTTAAAACTAAATAGTCAATTTGTTTTGTCTCATCATTTTATTCATCAGACAGCAACCATCATTCTGATATCAGCATTTATATTATAAATATATATAGAACTGGTTTAAAATATCCTACAAGTGCAAGTTCCAACAATTACAGTATGCCTAGGAATTATCCAAAATAAATAAAATGAAATCTCAAGTACCAAAACACTTGGTCTCAAATTCTACCCTCCTTCCATAAATAATTAAGGGGAAAAAATGGAATACTTCTTAAATAAAAAATGTACTAAAGTTAATTTATATTTAATGTGAATATGTCTTCTAGAGACATTGAAAACAAGCAAATATTAGTAATCCAAATCCAATAATATATAAAAAAAGATAAACCTAATGATTGACCCCAAAATAAGGTTGCCACAACATTGGAAAAGCAGTATAATTCTCTATACCAACAAAAATAAGGGGAAAAGACATAAGATACTGTAATAGAGATGGAAAAAAGCATTTAACACAAATCAAATACCTATTCGTGACTTTTTAAAAAGTATAAGTAAATTAGAAATACAAGAGAATTTCCAAAACTTGATAAAGGATATCTATGAAATACCCACAGCTAATGTAGTAGAAGACAATGCTTATACCCTAAGATTGCAAACAAGGCAAAGATATCTATTCTCAGCCATCCGATTTGACATTGTACTAGATATGCTAGTGCAATAAGCTAAGAAAAAGAAATAAAAGGTATATTTAAGAAAGAAGTATCTTCTTGGTACAGCCACTATAGAAAAGAATATGGAGGTTCTTCAAAACATTAAGAATAGAATTACCATATGACCCAGCAATCCCTCTTCTGGTTATCTACCCTCAAAATTTGAAAACATTTATCTATAAAGATATATGCACTCTGATGTTCATTGCAGCATTATTCATGGTGGCCAAGACATGGAAACAACCAAAGTGTCCATCAATAGATGACTGGATAAAGAAGATGTGGCACATATATACAATGGAATGTTACTCGACCATAAGAAACGATGAAATACTGCCATTTGCAACAACATGGATGGATCTTGAGATTATCATGCCAAGCAAAATAAATTAGACAGAAACAGTTGAGAGCCATATGATTTCACACATGTGGGATATAAAACTGAAAGCAACAAACGAACAAGACAAACAAGACTCATAGACACAGACAACAATGTAGTGGTCACCAGAGGGAAAGGAGGATTGGGGCTGGAGGTGGATAATGGTAAAAGGAGTCAAATATTTGGTGGCGGAAGGAAATTTAACATTGGGTGGTGAACACACAATGCTATATACATATGACGTATTACTGAATTATACACTTGAAACCTATATAATTTTATTAACCAATGTCATCCTAATAAATTTAATAAAAGAAAAAAAACACAAGAACAAAAAAATTTTTTTTAAAAAAGAAAGAAGTATATTCTAGATAACAATGCCTTTATTTGCAGAAGACATATAAAGAATCATAAGTCTGGAAAAAAGCCACTAGAAATAATGTGTGGACTTAGGATACCAGATCAATATATAAAAACATGTAATATATACACTAGGAGTGAACAATTAAAAATATCATTTTAAAAATAATAGCATTAAAGCTACAAACTGGGAGAAAATATCTGCAAACCACATATGTGACAAGGGACTAGCATTCAAAATATATAATAAATTTTCTAAACTTGATGGTAAAAAACAAACAAGCAATCCAATTAAAAATGGCCAAAAGACATAAGTAGACCTGTCACTTAATAAGATATACAGAGGCAAATAAACACATGAAAAAAAGTTCAATACCATGAACCATTAGAAAAATGTAAATTAAAATAAAATGAGATGCATACAGTACACACCTCTTAGACTGGCTAGAATAAAAAAGTGACACCACCAAATGCTGGAGAGTATGTGGAGATACTGGATCTCTCATACACCACTGATGAGAATGTAAAATGATACAGCTATCTATTCTGGAAAAAAGAATGGCAGTTTCTTACAAAATTAAATATGTGTTTACAATCCAGCAATTGCACTCCTACACATTTATACAAGAAAAATGAAAATTTATGTTCATACGAAAACCAACATATGACTATTCATAACTTTATTCAAAATAACCAAAAACTGGAGACAACTCGGATGTTCTTTAATGGGTGAATGGTTAAACTGTTGTATACTGTTACCATGGAATGCTTACTCAACAGTAAAAATGTACAAACTACTGATATATGCAATGACTTGGATGAATCATAAGAGAATTATGCTAACTGGCAAGAGCTAATCCCAAAAGAATACATACTGCATGTTTTCAGTTTCATGACATTCTTGAAATGACAAAACTATAGAGATGGGGAACAGATTTGTGGTTGCCAGAGGCTAGCAAAAGTGAGGTTGGGAGATGTTTGTGGCTTTATGAGTAGCACAAATGATCCTTGTGATGGAACTGTTGTATATATTTGACCACAGTAGTGGGTCACAAAGACCCACATATGTGATAAAACTGCACAGGACTACACACACACACACACACACACAGACACACACACACACGTACATGTAAATAAAACTGGTGAAATCTGAATAAGTTCAGTAGATTGGATAAATATCGAGTTTCTGGTTGTGATGTACTATGTATCATACTACATGATATACTGTGTGTTTACTATGCAACACCTTACCAATGACAGAAAATGAGGAAAGGGTACACTCTCTGTATTATTTCTCACAACTGCATTCACATTATGATTATTACAAAATTAAAAAAAAACATTTCTAAACAATAGCATTTACAAAAACATCAATTAATTAGTTAAATTTAATAAAATTATGTGCAAACTATCCACTAAAAATAAAAATGTTGCTGAAATTAAAGAAGATTTAAATAAATGGCTAGATAAACCATGTTCATTGATTAGAAGGCTCAATATCATTAAAACAGCAATCCTTCCCCAAATCTATAGATTCAATGCAATCCCAATAAAAATTCCAGAGGCTTTTTATACTGTAAATTAACAAACTGACTAACTAAAGTTATATAGAAATATAAAGGACTAAAAGAAACTAATGCAATTATTTTTAAAAGTCCAAAGTTGGAAAACATATGACCTGATTTCAAAACTATTGTAATAAAGACAGTAAGGTATTGGTATAAAAGATATATAGATCAATGAAAAAAAAGTAAATTCCAGAAATAGGCCCAAACAAATATGGTCGACCAATTTTTTACAAAGATGACAACACAATTCAAAAGAAAAAGATAAAGTCTTTTTGACAAATAATTGGATCAACTGAATACCAACGTGGGAAAAAATGAATGTCAACTCTTATCTCATACCAAAAACCAACTTGAAATGGATCTAAATAGACCTAAATATAACAGCTAAACCTACAAAATCTGTAGGAGAAAATATAGAAGAAAATCTATGCAGTCTTGGGGCAAAGATTTCTTAGAACACAAAATGCATTAATAAGAAAAAATCAATTAACTAGATTTATAAAACTTAAAAACTTCTGCTCTTCTAAAACCCTTGTGAAAAAAAAAAGCAAGCCACAGAAGAGAATTACTTGCAATACAGATACCTGACAAAGGACTTGTATCTAGAATATATAAAGAACTCTGACGATTCAATAGTAACAAGACAAACAATTACGAAAGGGGGAGGCAAGATCTGAACAGACATTAAACAGAAAGATATAAATGGCCAAGGCACATGAAAAGATATTTACATCATTAGTCATTAGAGAAAAGCAAGTTAAAACCATAATGAGATACCCCTGTATACTTATTAGAATGATAAAATTTTAAAAGTTAACAATACCATGTGTTTACAAAGATGTAAAGAAAGTGGATTTCTCATACAATAGTGTTACAACAGTAAAATGGAATAATCATTCTGAAAATAGTTTCAACAGTTTCTTTAAAAGTTAAAACATTCATCTACCATGTTACCTGTGAGGAAAGAGTTAACACTGCAGGTATGATTACTTATTCCTTATATTTCTCCAAGGGAACCATGACTGATCCTTGGCCAACCCTTGGGAATGTGGTCTTTAAGGTTTTCTTTATGTTAGTTATTGATGATTTTGTTATGTACATCACGAGAAATGGACCGTGCATGCTGGCTTGTCTGATTGCTTTGCACAAACATCAAGGTTAATGAAGCGTACCCGAATTTCACTCGTCATGGATGGTTGCATAGCAGGATATGTGACTAGACTCCCATAAAAGTCCTAAGACTCATATGAGTTTTCCTGGGCAGAAACATTCTAAACATATCCCCATAGTTCACTGCCTAAGAGAGAGCATCTCTTGTGTGCTCAGACAAGGAAGAACTAAAAAGCCTATACCATAACTCTCTAGACACTTTCAATACAGTTCTTTTTCCTGCTGTCTACTATGTACCTTTTGCTATACTAAACCTTAGTTATTAGTATAAATTGCTCTTGAGTCTTATGAGTCTTCTGGCAATTCATCGACGGAAACAACATCTAATCATTTTACTCCTTGGTACTGACTCCCCCCAAAAAACAAAAACATATATCCACACAAAGTCTAGTACACAAATGTTCACAGAAGTGTTATCTGCAATGGCCAAAAACTGGAAACATGTAAAAGTCAACAAGTGAATGGATGAACAAGTCAGGATATGTCCATACAATAAGATACTAATCAACAAAAAAATGGAATGAACTATTAATATGTACAACTATGTGGACACAATTCAGAATCATTATGCTGAGAGAAAGAAGCCAGATACAAAGGAGTACACACTGTATGATCACATTTACATGAAATTCTAGAAAATGAAAACTAATCTATAATGACAGAAAGTACGTCTGTGGTTGCCTAGAGCCAGAGCTGTAGGAAGAGATGGAACGCAGTAGAGGATGAGAAAACCCTCGGGGATGATGGAACTTTCTGAACTTTGACTGTATCTTTCAAAACTCACGGAATTGTACACTTTAAATCTCTGTCTCAGGTTCTGCTATTAAGGACCATGACCTAAAACAGACATATTTCGTAGCAGGATGTTGAGGAACTTTCCTACGTAATAGATTTGATTTCTCCTGTAAGAAAGTGAAGTCACTTCCCGGAGGGTAGGATATATCAGAAGTTTGAGGAGAGCGGCAAAGGTTTGAAAGAGTCACAGGATTTGAAAGTGGGAGAACTATTCGACCAGAAAAATATGACAATCTGGTTATGGAAGGTCCATTTGAGACCGGTGATGACGAAAGCACGAACTCTTGTTTAGCTCCCTTTAGCAGCATATGGTACTCACCTTCAAGGAAAACAAAAACAGTTGGATTCGTATAGGATTGAGTTTTGTAGGATGATTGCAACAAATAAACATGCGAGAAACCTGTGAATTTGTTACCTCATGTGGCAAAAGGGACCCTGTAGATATGATTCAATCTTGAGATGGGGAGATTATTTCAGATTATCTGGGCGGGGGGCGGCCAATGTAATCACAAAGGTCTTTACAAATGAGAAAGAGTGGCAGAGCAGTCAGAGAAGGAGAAAGTGTTAGTGATGCAGCATGAGAAGACTCAAACTGGCTTTGAGGATGGGATGGGCACAACCCAAGGAATGGAGGCAGCCTCTAGAAGCTGGAAAAGGCAAAGAAAATGAATTCTCTCCTAGAGCCTCCAGAAGAAATACAGCCTTCCTAACATCTTGATTTCAGCCCAGTGAGATTCATTTTGGACTTCAGACTTCCAGAACTATAAGATAATTTATGTTGTTTTAAGTCATCAAAGTTTGTGTAATTTCTAAAGCAGCCATAGGAAACTAATACAGTAGATTAAGCAAGAGTTTGTCTAAAAAGACTGTGGTATCTAAGCTGGAGAAAAAGGAAATTAAACAAAGGAGATGGCTAATGTCTGAGGGATAAATGATGGTAAGAAAAAAGATAAAGTAGTATAGCTAATGGCTTTTTTTGTTTGTTTGTTTGTTTTGCCAAAAAGAAATGCTTGTTTATAAATGTATGGTTAAAAGAAAAAAGCCCATTGGCATTTTAAAAATAACTTTTTAAAAAGAGGGTGGATGAAAAATAGTCCAAATACAGTAGTAAAGGGCAAGGAGACTAACAACACCATTTTATTATACTTATCAAGAGCAGGAAATGTTTCTTATGCCTCTTTCTATCCCAATGCCTAGTGTAATTCCTACCATAGTCAGCATGCAATTAATGTTTGAGGAATAAAGGAACGAGTTTGTTTTCTTTTCTTTTCTTTTTTTTAATACCACTGTTATCACAAGCTACTCCCAAAAAGCAGATATAAAATCTGAAGCCTAAACAAGAAAGCTGAATTACTAAGGGTACAAAGTTAGAGACAGAATTGAACAGAACAAAAGACCTTAACTTCTCTTCTCTTCTTGGATTTCATATGCCACCACTTTTAGGAAAGTCAACAAATGAAACCTTAGAAAAACTCAAAAAAGTTTTCAAGATTCCCATACTATGACTTCTACATGACACTAAAAGGGGTAGAGAAGGGGTAGAGGTTAGAAATCTGAATGACTGTATTTGTTAAAGGTTTTTGCACCTGAAGTATAATAAAATGCTCACCGCTTCCCTCTTCTATCCCAAAAGCAGAAGTAGTAAGAGGTGATACAGTGAACATATATTATTTCTCTGCCCACTAAGCAGCATTTTCCTCAGGGTAAAGACACCTCTCCCATTCCATATGGCCTGCTCATCAAGGTGCTCACCTATCATCCATCACACGGTTACAAACATAACTCCGTCTAAACAAAGTCCCCTACCTCTGAGGCCAAAGTAAATGGTACAGGTCAATCAAAAATCATACCCAAGACTTTCTGCTAGAACCAGTAGAAGGATTGTTTCTTGCTCAAAGAAAATGAACTTGGAGCTGCCAGCAGCCTTAGTTCTCAGCCACATGCAAGACATAAAGATATAGATTTGATGACATTATTTAATCCCTGGATCCAGTTGTGTGTCAAGATAAAGCCACCAAATACATTGCATCCCTTATCCTTTTGTTTTATTTTATTTTATTTTATTTTATTTTTGTCTACTACTTTACAGTAGCTTTTTCTCAATTACAAAAACAAGAACACTAATTTAAAAGGACAGGAAACAATTGTCTCTAGAACATAAACATGATATACAACAGGCCAAGCTAAGCTACTGTTTCTTAGCCAAAAGTGGAACTGTTCAGAAATCGTAGTTATGACTCTTCTCTTCCTCCTGTCTAGGCTTCCTAGTACTATTCAAAAGAAAAGAGATTCTTTTATAGAAAGTGGAATCTGGTCCGTGGAAATGTTTAAGGAAAAATTAGAAGGATTTTATAGCAAAGATTTCTGCATTATTTGGAAAATGAGATCCTTTATCTCTAAGGTTCAACATAATTCAAATATTCTATACTGCATTTTCCTTTGCATAGCCACTCAGAGTCGAAAGCAGCTCAGAACAATACAAATGCACCAAGATTCTTCCTAATTCATAACACATGCACAGGCATGTGATCAACCCAAATCCAAGTCCCAATTCACAAGCCAGTTTTGCTCAGTTTCTAGTACAGGTAGTCAGAGTGAAAAAAGAGAAGAGAAATGATATGTTCCCCCAAAGGACTGATCAAAAATAACAAGACTCAATAATAAACTTCAAGAGACTAAAATGTCAGCAGCCAGATATTAACTTCCAGGCTACTGGTCAAGAAATGCTCTAAATATGAAAACAAAGAGTGTAACTAAATAATAAGGGGCTTCTAAAATATTACTTTAATGTATAGAAGTAAAATGGTTTGCTGACTAGATTCATACCTTTTTAATCTTGGCATTTGGATTCAAATTACTATATGAAAAAGTCATTATTCCCTATAAATTGCCAACAGTTTTACCTTGCTTCTTGTCTTCACTTTTGATTTGCTCTTCTGTTTTCTTTTCAATTTCTTCTTATTTAAAATTTTCTTATTCCTAAAAATGTAAAAAAGTAGGAAAAAAATTATGAAAGTTCATATTAGCACAAAGTTATTAAAAATAGGTACTTCCAGAGTAGACACTTGAATATTTATCCCATAAACTTTCTATGAAATAATATACTCTAGGTGTACAAATAAGGTAATACCATATAATGTAGCTATTGAGATAACACAATTCTGGATAGCTAAGAAATACACATTAAATAATTTTAAAAACGGAATTCTAAAAATACTTTTATAAAATTAAAAAAATTTTAAAGGCATCAAATGAAAGTCTTTAAACTTTATTCAACAGTGAAGATGCTAATAACAACTATGGTTCCTTCTCAGAAAAATCTACCCTGTGTAGCTGTGAGAGCTGAAGTGTACAAGGGGTTAGGAGTCCATTTTTACTGGCTTACTATATGAAAACCCCAACTCATATACTTCTCACATACAGCAGCCAGTTTTTCATTACCTCACAGCCCTATGACCGAATTCTTATTTAAGCAAAGGGAAGCACCTAAATGACTTTGGCAACTAAAGAGAATTATAGTGGATGAAGGCAGTCAAGGAAAACATTGTATTTTCTTTTCATTTTTTTTATACCTATCATGCTGAGGTATACACTGCTAGGTACTAAAGATACAAGATGAAAAAGACAGTTTTTGCCCTCAAGGAGCTCAGAGATTTGGATGTAAAGCATAGTTTAATGATCTAGCAAGAGCATGTTACTGATATAGCAAAGACAAAAAAAAAAAAGTGAAGGAGGCGATGGAGGAAGAAGAGACTCTAGATGATGCAGAGGTTGAGTCCTTAACATCTGGTAACTAATTTGGTGGAAGTTGTGACCCCAAAAAAGTTGTAACTTAGCTCACTTGGAGACAGAGATGCCATTAACAAAAAGAGAGACATCAAAGAGAATGTTTGTGAAATGAAAAAATGGGTTCGATTTTGAAAATGTTTGACTTCAATAGACTAAAATGCCAACAAGATAGATGTGAACAAGCATATGAAAATTTTGTCCTTGACACTTCCTTCAGCTTCACTCCATAACCAAAATAATCACAAAATACTGTCAATTATACCTTGTAAATAGTTCTTCAATATGTCTACATCATCTCTACTGCTGCTATGCTAGTACCTAAATTACCACCACCTTCTGCCTGGACCACTGCAAAAGCTTCTTCATTCATTTCTGCACATCTACATCTGCCCCCCTTCAATCCATTTTTAACATAAGAACCCAAGTCAACGTTTTAAAACACAAATCTGAGTAGGTAATTCCCCAACTTAAAACTCTATTAATGTCTCCTCGATTCCATCAGTGTGAAGTCCAAAAGCACTGACATGGTTTAAAAGATGCTCTATCAAAATCTGACCTCTGCCAGTCTCTCCTGCTTCATTTTACACCCATCTCCACTTGTTCATCATCCTCCAGCCATAAGGATATCCTGTCAACTGTCCGAACCGGCTAAGCCCTTTAGAACCTTTCACAAAGGTTCTCCCTCTGCCTAGAATTTTCTCCCACATCTTCTCCGGCTACCACTATTCACCTTTGAGGTCCCAGTATAAGTGTTACTTACTCAGGAATGTCCCAGACTGGGTTAGTTTCTCTAATATACACTGGCATTTCATTGTATACTTGTGTTTCATGTGTAATCTACAACTAATTACATATGGGATTATTTGTTTAATATATCATTTTCTCACCAAGCTGTATGCTCCAAGAGTGTACAGGCCATGTCTTTCTTGTTCACTGCTCTAGCCTCTTTGCCCAGAAAAAAGCCTGGAACAAAGTACTCAATATTATTATGAGAAAAAGAGAAAGTAGGAGGAAGGAGAGAAGAAGAGCAGAAAAGAAGCAAGTTTAGCCTTACTCAAAAAGTAAAATAAGCAGACCAAGGACAGATCCACAGATACACCAATATATTAAAGGATATCTAGCCAGAAACACCTATTAAGGAGTTAGCCATAGGATTATTTTAGCAGATTTTGGTGCAAAGGAAGTAATGGAAACCATGTAGGTGGATACTATCTCCCCAGGATAGTATACCACAAAAGTAAAGAGAGTGGTCAATAGTTATCAAATGCTACACATGAACAGATACACCTGCTTATACAATCAAGTCAACTATGAGTGATGTGAGATCATGAAAAATATCTATTTCAGCTCTGTACTTTCAGTGCCTGAATCAGTGTCTGACACATCAGATGAATATCAGATGAACAAACTAGTTAATGAAAAGCATGAGTATATATGGCTTAGGAAACCAACCTCCCTTTATACCAAAATTTACTTAAGTAAAATCAGTGACTTGAGCAACTGGAGTATGTAACTGCTAAAAGGTTAGACCATTTAAACAATTTAGAAAAACATCAAGGTTCACTCAAAACCAAACTTCAGAGAAACAGAAAATATAAATCCAAATTAAGATGAATTTCCTAAAGCCTAGTTATCCCAGACTTAAATTTTCACAAGTATACAACAATACTTTTGTCTGCTTTGTTAAATAAACTTCTTTAAAGTTCAAACGACTTTATATGTATTCCTAAAATACTTCTTTCTATGGATTTGAGATTTAATTAGTTATAACAATTTAAATGAATCTGAACCTACCAATTCCTAGAGAATCGGCTTTCTTCAAATCCCCACAAATTGATTTTATTGAATTTTTTGTTGATCTAGCTAGTTTTAGAAGTAGAGGGTTAACCAAAAAAAAGCCAGTAATAAATTTAGAAGTATATAAAGAAAATTTATAATCAACATTAGAAAATGAAAATGCTATTTGTTAGTAATATAACATCTCATTATATGACTGCATTTGAGAACTAAATTAAACTTTTCAAAATATCTGAGGATGAATAGATGAAATAAAAGAAAAACTCTAAAAACTGGTCTTACACATCAACAACTCACGTTGGAATTTCTGATGATTTAGTACTTTAAATCCTATATCAAATAGGAGCTTAAGGAAGAATGTCTGGAATTGATTCTGTAAGATTTTTAGTTTTTTCACACTCAAAAAAACAAACCCACTGCCCATGAGATTTGAAAGAATTATGGGTGGTAATGAAAGGCAAGTACTATTAATGTGCTTTAAATATTTACTTTAAAATATTTACTTTAAAAATCCTAAAGAAGAAATATTCTTAATAGCTACCACTGTTTAAGGAAAACCAAATATTTCCACAATGAGAATAAATTAATTTTGCAAGTTGTTCCATGATATAGATCATTAGTTTCTCTATCAGCTTATTACTGAGCTTGTTTTCTAACAAAACAAAAATTAGCCGTAATTTAATTTAAAAACCTCTCTCACTCTAAATCTTTTTCATCATTTGTAAAATAACAAGATTAAGGAGATTATCTCTCAGATTCTTTTTAACTCTAAAATGCTAAGATGTTATAAGTCCAAATTCAAAAAACTGTAGGAATAAAAGGTTTTCAATCTTTTGTTTAATTTTCTTTAGTAATGAGAAATGAAAAATTCCTGAGTCTATGGTCTAAGGCAGGAATAGGCCTTTTTTTTTTTCCTTCTAAAGGAACAGACAGTAAATATTCTACACTTTTTAGGCCATATGATCTCTGTTACGACTACTCAACCATTATAGCATAAAAGCAGCTATAGACAAAACACACAAATGACTGGTTTTATTTCAATAAAACTTTATTTCTGGACACAGACATTTGAATTTCATATAATTTTCATGTGCCAAAAATTTTTTCATTTTATTTTTTTTAACTTTTAAAAAATGTAAAAACCATTCTTAGTTCACAGACCATACAAAAACAGAAATTGTGCCAATTTGGTCTGTAGACTCTAGTTTGTTGACTTAGTTCAGAGCCATATCAGAAAGAAAAAATATATAACTATTACCATGCAACACAGATAAAACTATTTAAAACATTACTATGCCTACACACAAATTAGCACTCTAAAGTTGTCTGCCTTCTCTTTTTGCAAAGATAAACTCCTGATGTCCACTTCCCTACAGTCAGATACTAGATAGGAGCAAGCCATGGCTCTTCCTTCAAAACCTAGACTAACATAAGAAAGTTGTGGAAGTGATTAAGAACTAGATGAACTAAAATCCAGAGATGGACAAGTACTTCCAAGGTGAGCCCAGACCACTGGCATTTTCTTCCATGGGGGCATCTGCAGAGTTTAGATACAAGTGAAGATTAAGCTTGGCTTAAACAGAGGAACTCTACTAAAGGAAATCAGAAACCACTGATGCTTCAGATGTCCTCACAGGTTGGAATGACTGGAAATTTAGAAAAGCCTCAAATATGTGGCCAGTTTCCCCAGTGGTACATCTGCTTAGTCATGGGGCACTAAGGAAAGATAAGGAGGCTAGGCGGACAGAACATAGTCAATTTCCCACAGTTTCTCAGTGTTTAAAAGACAGACTCGCAGTGGAGGGAGAAGTCTACTTAATCCCTGATCAGACTGAGGTAGTCAACATCTTACCCAATACAACATAGCAAAGAGCAAACCTTTCTGAAAGAAAATAACTTAATCTGAAAGAAAATAACTGTTCTTTTACACACAATGTTAGGTACACAATAAACATATTAAGAAACATCCAAATAAGCAAATTAATGTAACAGATAATCAAGAGAAAATCAGACAATTAGGCAAACTTGAGATAACCCAAATACTGAAGTTAGGAGTCAAGGACTTGAAACAGACACAATGATTAAAAAAAAAAAATGGATGAAATGATGTAATTTTAAACAGAATCTATTTTTTTTTTTTTAAGCCAAGTGGATTTTCTAAAAAATAAATATCTGAAATTAAGAACTTGTCAGATGATCTTAAGAACAGAAGAGACCAGAGGAAAACATAATTCATGGACTTGCTGACAGACCGAGAGAAAATACTCAAACTTAAGCAGAGAGAAAAGAATGAGATGAACAAAACAGTGAATATGAGATGTGGGACACCGTCGAATGGTCTCATATTCATGTATTTGTAATCCAAGACAAAGAGAGAAAAAAAGAATGGAACAAAAGCAAAATGTGAAGAGATCATTTAAATAACTTTTACAAAAGTGAGGAAACACATCGACTCAGAGTCAAGAAGCTCAGAGAACTCTTAACTAGGAAAATGCAAAAAAAAAAAAATCATACCTAAAACACCAAATGCTAGAAATAGTCAAATTGTTTAAACAATGAATAAAGAAAAAATCTTAAAAAAAAAGCCAGAGGAAAAAAGATACAGTCGAAAGAACAACAATAAGATTGATTGCTTCCATTTTTGGTATTGAAAAGTGCTGGGGTTGGAGGAAATCTAGCAACCTAGAATTATATACCTATCAAAATTATCCTTTAAAAATGAAGACAAAAATAGAGATATTTTTAGACCCACAAAAGCTGGCATAATTCATTGTCAATATACTAATATTTCAAGAAATACAAAAGGTAGGTCTTCCTTTAATAATTGCTATATCAAATTTTTAAATAAAAGGACACAGACTAAAATGTAAAAAGCCTAGAGAAGCTATATCTGGAACATATTCACTGGCCTCCCCAAAAAAACTGATGTGGCTTTACTAATATATGACAAAGTAATTTTTTTTTGACAAAGTAATTTTTAAGGCTAGAAGTATTATGAGATGAGCAGAGTATTTCATAATTCTAAAAGGGAGGTCAAAGAAAAATAAACTATGTGTCAAAGAGCTACACAAAGTTACAATGGAAATTAGAAAATATTTTTAATTAAATTAAAATGAAATATAACATATCAAAACTTGTGGAATGCAGCCAAAGTAGTGCTTAGGGGAAATTTATAGCTTTTTGCAAATACATAAATGCATATAAAGAAAAAGGAAATTTGAAAGTAAATAATATAGGTTTACAACTTAGAAAGAAAACAGCAAATTAAATATTAAGAATGTAAATACAAATTAAGAGTAGATACCAATGAAATAGAGAGCAGATATTCAATAGAGAAAAATCAAAGAGCTAAAATTGGTTCTCTGAAAAGATTAATAAATGAAATCAACCTCTAGCAAGATTGGTCAGGAAAAAAATAAAACTGCAAGTTACCCATATGAGAAATAAGATAGAGGATATCACTACAGATCTGCCCATAAATTTCACAACTTAAATAAGATGGACAAATTTCTTGAAAAACATAACTTTCCAACACTAAACTGGGAAAAAAAATACAATATCTGAAAAGACATATCTGTTAAAGAAGTTGAGTCTCTAATCAAAACCTTCCCACAAAGAAAACTCTAAACTCAGATGGTTTTGCCAGTGAATTCTTCTAAACACTTAAAGAATTTGCTGGTACATTCTTTCAAACAATATCAATCTTAGACTAACTTTTCCCAAGAACATAAAATGAAGAAATATTTCCCAAATCATTTTCTAAAGCTAGTATAATTCTGATACCAAAACCTGAAAAGGGTATTTCAAAACAAGAAAATTTCAGGCCAATATGTCTCATGAACATAGAAGCAAAAATACTACAGAGCCAAAAAGAAGAAACAACCTAAATGTTCATCAATTGATGAATGAACAAAATGTGGTACATCCATATAATGAAACATTATTCAGCCATAAAAATGAATGAAGTAGACATATGCTATCATATGGATGAACTCCAAAATCGTTATGCTAAATGAAACAAAAAAGTCTCCAAAGGTCACAAATTGTACAATCCAATATATGAACTGTCCAGATAGACAAATACAGATTGAAACAAAAAGCTGATAAGTGGTTGCTAGGGGCTAGTGGAAAGGAAAAGGGTCACAAGTGACTATTAATGGGTGTGGGATTTATTTTCTGTAGTGAAGAAAAATGTTCTGGCTGCACAACTTTGTGAATATACTAAAAACCACTGAGTTGTATACTTTTAAAAGTATATTTTATGGTATGTGAATTATATTTCAATTTTAAAAACTAGGGGGAAAAGCCACTGATCTAAAAATAATCTCAATGTCCAGCAACATATAAAAAAGGAAACAGATAAAATGCAAAATCCAATTGATGTAATTCGAAATAAAACCAGAATATGGGGGGAAATCATTTCAATTGAAGCAGAAAAAGTATTTCATAAAACTCAACCATTTGTGATTATATGCCTCAGTAAGCTAGAAAAAAAATTACTAAAACTGATAAGGATGATCTACAATAAAACCTACAGCTAACAATAGACTTTATACTCAATAAAAAATTATATACTTCCACTAAGTATAAGAAAAAAATACAAGGACTTATGCCATCGCCACTTCTATTTAATACTGTACTGAAAGTCAGTAAGTCAAGTAAAAGAAATAAAAGTCATAAGTGTTGAAATGAAAAAGTATTTTTATTTGTAGGTATAATAACTATTTATGGAAAATGCAAAACAACCCACAAATAAGGAATTAATAAGTGAATTATCAATACCACATACAACACCATTGTTTTAATCAACTAATTTATAAAATACTGAATGTAACTGAAGCTTTTCTATAGAAGCTAGACTTATTTCTCCTGTATAATTAATGTAATGATACTCTTATCATTGTGTTCAAGCATCACTGCATAAATTAGGGAGAAACAGTGTCTGATTACTAAGTAGAAAACTTTTATTTACTTAACCTAGCTTGATAATTAGTAACAAGAAAAGAGATTTTCGCGTTTCAGGGGAAAAATGAAAACAGATTCCCTATATATAGCTTCAGCTTCTTGACCTTATTTGGAAGTCTTCACATTAGGATAGAGCATGGAGGTAGAAATATAAATAAAGCTACCTTGGTAGTGGGCAGAGCAGTATAAGAAAAAGAAAAAGAGGGTAGGGAAGAGGATGGGAGTAGAGACTGAGAGGAGAATCTCTGAAAAGTTATGAATTTAGACCATGCTTCATGAAGATTTACACCCTCAGGTACACACAGTCTAAATAGAGGAGGAACACTCAAGTTTAATGAAGCAACCGTAAAACTTTCTGAAGATAATCTACTCATCCCAGGCTCGAGAGCCACCACAAGGATAATGAGAGTTAGCAGCCAAACAACCAGAGACACAAAGAACCAAGATAAGACACCATGGGTGAGAACTAACAGAAACAGACAACAGAAAGACACCCAGATTTCAAATGGAATTTTCAGACACAACTATGCTTATCAGATTAAAAGAAATAAAAGACTACCTTTAAAATATCTGTAGGCATGGGTAACGTAGCACATGTGAAAAAAGAATCAAATCAAACTTCTATGAAAAATATGTGAAAAATTTAATAACTGAAACTAAAAACAGAACAGATGGGTTTACAGTACATTAGACACAGGTGATCAGAGAATTGAAGAGGTCAGGGAAAAAATCTAGAACTTAGCAGAGCAAGATAAAAAGTTTGAAAATATGTCCCTGAGACCTTTTCCATGCCTGAAACCTTCTCCTTCAACTCCTCCCATCTCAAAAAAGACAGCCCTTACCTTATCCAACTATACCCTTCCTCTCATGCACTGGACCCCATCTCATTCACCATCCTCAGGATTTGGCTCAGCCACTTACACTTTCTCTTTGTTCACTCTTAAATCTTTCTTTTCTCCTATGGCTTCTAACCTGAGAGGCCCGCTGGCCTCCTCCAAATGAGAAAAAAGAAAAAAGGTAAGTGATTCTCTATCCCTCTTCATCACTAAATCTCAAGGGAAAATGGTCTCGAAATTTTTCAGTCCCTCACTAATCAAAATTCTACAAGTGTATGAGACTTCTCAACATCACAATCTTTCTCGTTGGATACTGAATTCCTTGTCTTCTAAATGAACCCTATTTCAGTGTTCCTTCCACCTTTGATGATTCCTTTTCAGTCTTCTTTATTAGCTCCTTTTTCTTTCTTTTCCTCCCCTTAAATCTTTAGTACTTATATTATTCCTTATAAGAGTTATCTGTTCATATTCTGTATTTCTATATTGGTAACATAAGAACCTTGTTTTCAAGAAACTTTAACAATCCTAAAGAATAACTGCTATTGAGAGTTCATGAACATCAGAATGATGGTCTAGAGCCAGCTATGTTCTCTGACAATAAAGTTGTATCTATCGTGAAAATCTAAAACCTTTCTAGCCACTTCAAACCCCATTCATAAGGCTCACAGCAGGTAACCTAACCCTCCACTCAACTGTTAAAATGGGGACACCATTAGGGATATACTCCTTTTAATTTCCATAACCAACCTTGAACTGATCGCTGTGAGGGCCTTACTCCATTAATTATCCCCATTCTTTTGTTTTTTGTTCATTATTCCTGCCCTTTCCCTCAGTCTACTAGGTTAAGAGTGCAGAATTTACACACACATAGCCTAGGTTCAAATGCAGGCTCTGTTATTTATTAGTTCTGTGATCTTGGGAAAGTTACTTAACCTCTGTGTCTTTTAGTCACCTCATCTGTAAAACAGGACAAAAATAGTACCTCTCCCATTGGATTATGAGGCATTTAGAGTTATGATAGGTACTTAGTGAGTGCTAAACAAATTTCATTATTACCATGCTAAATAAAGTAAAGCAAAGTCTCACTTGGTTTGGATTTCCCTAGATGCAGACTTGATTCAAGGATTCAAGTACAAACAGTTATTTTGAGAGGTGATCCAGGAAAAACGATGGTAGAGAGAATCAGAATAGAGATAGGGAAGGGAAGGCAGTCAAGAAAGTGTGCATTATTAAGCCAGTTACCCCAAGACGGGCAACTAGAGCATGACCCTACTGGAGAACTCTGGTAGATGGTGCAGAACATGGCTCAGTTATCTCAGCTGAAGGATGAGAAAAATGAGGTATTTATCTACCAACTCCTCACCCATTACTGGTTGAAAACCTTTCTGAAGGCATTTCTGGCATTTCTGACTTGACCTGCACAGAGTATGTCTCTGGCCAGTAAGAAAGCTCTCAGGCAGGAAGTCATAGATGTAAGTGGACAGTATGGAGATGAATGTGAAAGGGCTATGACGAGGACACTAAGAACATCTGAGTGTTTCTTATCTAAAACAGAAATTCATTCTTTGTCTCCTTCCTCTGTCCCTCTTTCCTTTTAAACACTAGCTTCCAAATACTCTACTCCCTTCTCCATCTAACATCGATTCACTTTCCCACTGAAATGTGACTTCTCCCTGCCTTCTGGGGGAAAAAAAAAAGGTGGGAGTGAGTGGGTGTTAGATCATTATGATCCCGTAATGCTAATTTCAAGATGATGCCTCAGACTCCTGTTTAGCTGACGTACAGAAAAAGAGGTAGTTTGTAAGTGACAGTATATTCACGAAGAGCCTTTGAATATACTGAAACATAATGTATTTGAGACAGAATGGAGAGACTCCCAGTAAATTTTTCAAAATATAGGTCTAAAAGTTAAGGGAAAGGTTTTAGCTTTAAACCACAGACCAGGAAATTAAAAACATTCACGTAATAATTGAAATCACAGGACTGACAGAAATAACTAAGAAAGAATATTTAGAGAGAAGGGTACCAGGAATGGACTCTTGAGAAACTAGCTCTTCCTATTACACCTAACAGTCTTCCTTCACTTCTAACAGCAAAATGTCTCTCAAATCTATTCTATTTCATCTGTTTCTATTGCCTTTTTCCCTGGTTCATTATCACTTGTCAGAACTACTGCAAAATGCTTCTTTAATGGTAGGCCTGCTTTGGCGATCTGCGCCTTTTCATCCTCTACAATGTTACCAGAGATATTTTTATTAATTGAAAGTTTAACAGTCACTACTGTTCTCAACTAAAGCAGTACCTGGACCATAATAACCTGATCCTAATATATCTTTCTAGTCTCTTCTATACTTTTATTCTCTTTCACCCAGTTTCCCACACTTTAGTTATTGCCAATCTTTGTGTTTTGCAATTCTTAGGATTTTTAACCTTAACTCACAATGTAGCTCCAGCAAATATCACTGTCTACCTCAGGAGTCTGCAAACTACAGCCTGTCATCCAAATCTAGCCTGCCACCTATTTTTGTAAATACCGGTATACTGGAACACAGCCATGCTCATCTGTTTACATGTTGTCTATAGCTGCTTTCAAGCTGTAACAACAGATTTGACTAGTTGGAACAGAGACCATACTGCCTGCAAGGCCTAAAGTATTTACTATCTGGCCCTTTACAGAATAAATTTGCTGACCTTTCATCCATATCAGGCAGTCTCATATGTGTAATAACTGGATTCCAAAAGGAAATAAGGGAGACTGGGTTTGAAATAATATTTGAGGAAATAATGGCCAAAATGTGCCAAATTAAACAAAAATTCGTATCACATAATCTAAGAAGTTCAATGAATACCAAACACAGGATACACACATACACACACACACACACGCACACGCAAAACGGTACACTACAGTCAAGTTACTAGGTACGGTACGGTCAAGTTACTAAAAATCAAAGATAAAGAAAAAAATCTTTAAAGCAGCCAAAGAAGGAATTTTGGTCCAGTATAATGACATAAACCCAAATACAGCCTATCTTTCCTGCTGTTTAAAACTAAAAGCTGTGGACAAAATACAAAAAGAAAGAAAAAAAATAGAGAAAGCAAGCAAGACAGAAAGACAGAAAGATAAAAAGAATTACTGGAGGACTCTGAAATGGAAACAAAAGCAGATTGTGGAGGGAAGTCAAATTTAGGAAAAGTGACCCCAAGGAGAGTGAGTTTTCCCAGTCGGTTTCCTTTTTTCCCCCCTTTCTCAAACAGCTTTGCCCTAAGGCCAGGAAGCAATCACTGGATACAGAGCAACGACTCAGAAAGTAAAACTCCAAGAGAAACCCTTTTTCTGGCCACAGGAATTGGGGAAAAGGGCCCCTGCCTGCTGGAGAATATAGAGGAAATCCTGGAAAGGAGAAAGATAGAGAAAAAAATTCCCTGATTCTGTCTATAAACCAACAAGTCTTGAGCTTATTGGGGCTATATAAGTATGGGGCAGACCCACACCAACACAGCAGAGGCTCTGAGAATTGAACTGAGATTTTGAACTACTACCCACAAAAGGCAAGACCAAATGTGCCAGCTGAACTTAAATGGGTTGAGAGTCTGCTAAAAGAAACAACAAAAATCAACATTCTCCAGATAATTATGAATATAATTATAAACGCCCCAGAGTTTACAAAATATAACATTCACATTGTCCAAGATACAATTCAAAATTCTCACAATACAGAGAGCAAGAAAAAATACGATTAATTTCAAGAAAGGAAAAAATAACAATAGGTTCCAACCCTGAGATGATCCAGATGTTGTAATTATCCAACAATACCCTTAAAGCAACTACTATAAGAAAGCTCTATCAAGTAAAGGCAAACACACTTGAATGAATGAAAAAAAGTTCTCAGAAGACAAAAAGAAATTATTTTTAAAAAGAACCAAATATAAATTCTGAAACTGAACAATACAATATGTGAAATTAAAAAAATCACTTGGGATAAATAAAAGAATGAAGATGACAGAGAAAAAAGTCTGTGAACTTGAAAATGGGTCAATAAAAATCATCCAATCTGAAGAACAAAGAGAGAAAAGTTTGACAAAAGGTAAAATGAACAGTCAAAGACTTATGAAACAATCTCAAGTTTTATCATAATTGTCACTGAAATCTTGGATGGGAAAAGGAAAGAAACTAGGAATATTTTAAGAAACAATGGCAGAAAGTATTGTAAATTTGGTAAGAGACAAATTTCCACATTCAAGAAGATAAGCATTCTCTGAAGAGGATAAACTCAAAGAAAATAATGACTAGACACATCAAATCAAACTGTTGAAAAACAAAAAAACAAAAAAAAATTTTGAAAGCAGACAGAGAAAAATGACATACTAAATATAAGGGAATAAGATTCAAATTACCAAGTTCCTCATCAGAAATTATAATGGTGAAAAGACAGTGGAACATCATTAAAATGCTAAAAAGCAACACAAGTGTCACTCAGAATTCCATATCCACTTGAAATAGCCTTTAAGAATGAAAGCAAAATAAAGACATTCTCAGATGAAGAACAACAGTTTATCCTCAGCAAACTGCTTTACAAAACATGCTAAAGTGAGTACTTTAGGCTGAAAGGAAATGTAGCATCTTCAGGAATGAAGAACAACAGAAATAATAAATATGTAAGTAAACATAAAATAGTACTTTTTTCCTTTTTCTTTAAATTATATATTATTTTTGACAGCAAAAACTATAATATTACATGTTGAGTTTTTCAAAGTATGCAGCCATAACACATTCGACAACTATAACATAAAGTCTGGAGGAAACGGGAGGTAGAAGGAGGAAAAAACAATCTGTATGATTGTAAGGTTTCTTTATTTTAAATGAAACAGCACAACAGTAACTCTAGGCTGTAAAAAGTTATGTATATAAATTATGTAATCTTGAAAGCATTAAAAACAAAAAGATAAAGCTAAAAAGGCCAACAGATATACTAAAATGTGATACTAAAATATAATCGAAAAGAAGGCAGAAAAAGAAGAGATGAACAAAAAAAGAGAGGGAAATAGAAGACAATAAAATGGTAGACCCAAAGCCAACAATATTAATTACATTAAATATTAATGGTCTAAACTCTCCAAATAAAAGGCAAAAACTGACAAAGTATATTTAAAAAGCAAAATCTTCCACATGCTGTCCAAAGGAGAGAAACTTTAAAATTAAAAAGGAGGATAGATCTAAAATAAACAGATGGGAAAAACTTAGCCTGCAAACAGTAAGCATAAGAGGGCTGGAGAGGCAATTTTGACATCAGACAAAATAAGTTCAAGACAAAGAGTATTACTGCAGATTAAAGAGAGATGTGTCATATGAAAAAAAAGAAAAATCACCAGGATGTTTTAGTATATGTGCTGCTGAAGCAAGCACCAGAATGTTTTAAAAATTATAAATGTATGTGTACCTAATAGCAGAGCCCCAAAGTCCATGAAGCAAAACTGACAAAATTAAAAGGACAAATACAAATCTACATTAGAGTGGAATATTTTTAATATCTCTCTCCCAGCAACTGACAGACCCACACAAAAAATTAGTACAGACATAAAAGAGCCAAATAACAGGAACAATCAGCTTTAACTATTGATCTTTACAGAACTCTACATGCAAAAATGGCAAAACACACATTCTGTTCAAGTGTAAATGGTACAGTCACCAAGGCAGACCATACTGTGGGAGATGAAACAAACTTCAATAAATTTTAAAAGATAAATCATACAAAATGTGCATTATAAAGTAATCACAATAATATGCATGTATAAGAAAACCCCAAATATCTGAAGGTTAAATAATTTTCTAAATAATGCATAGATCAAAGCTGAAATTTTAAAAAGAAAATATTTTAAGATAAATGATAAAGAATAAATAGAGTATCAAACTTTGTGGGATGCATCCCACAAAGGTTTTGGCACCAAAAAAAAAAAAAAAAATTGTGGGATGTGAACAAAGTAATGCTTAGATAAAAATTCATAGCTTTAAATACTTATGATAGAAGGAAAATCTGAAATCAATGACCTCAGATTCTACCTTAAGAAACTAGAAAAAATAGCAAAGCTAACTCTAAGTAGTAGTAAATTACAAGAGAAAAAAAAACAACAAAATAAAAAAAAATAGATGAGAAATTAAACAAAGCCAAAAGTTGGCTCCTTATATAATAAATTGACAAACTTTTAGCCAGGCAGATGAAGAAAAAGAGAAAACCCCAATATAGGGAATAAAAAGAAATTATCAGCACAGATCCCACAGATATTAAAGGATAAGAAAAAGAATGTTATGAACAACCTGATGCCAAAAATTTCAACCATTTAAATGATATCATGAAATGGGCAAAACTCTCTCCCACCTCCCTCCAAAAAATACAAGTTACCAAAACTGATACGATAAATAACAAAAAATCTGAATATCTCCATATCTATTAAAGAAACCGAATCTGTCAAAAGCTTCCCTAAAAGGGAATTCTAGGGCCAGATGGTATCCCCGGTCAATTCTATCAAATATTCAAGAAAAAATAAGACCAATCTCATGAAAATTTTTTGAAAATACAGAAGAAGGGATTACTATCCAACTTGTTTTATAAAACAAGGATAACTGTAATACTAAAACCTGACAAAGACATTACCAAAAAACAAAAAATTGACAGACCAATATCTCTCATGAAAATATAACTAAAAATATTAGCAAATCAAATTTAACAATATACCACAAAAGAGGTTTTATCACAGGAAACGCAAGGCTGACAACATTCAGAAATTAATTTATTTTCTTTTATTCTCTTAATATACGATTATTACTTAATACTGAAAGGCTGAAAGACAAATTTGTAATTGTTTCCCCAAAATTAGGAACAAGGAAGGACACAACTTTCACTTCTATTCAGCATTGCTACAGAAATTCTTGTAATTAAAATAAAGGTGGGGAGAATGTGTGTGTGGGAGGGGAGGGTCAGAAAGAATAATATTATACAGAACATCCCAAAGAATCTACAAAACAATTATTACAATTAATCTACAACATTCACTGTAGTCCACCAATTATATCACACTATTAGGATTCACTTGCTTCAAATAAAGCTCCTCCAGTATTCTAGTTAGTTTCATTTTCTGGAGAAACTTTCCAGAGGAAGTAAAGCAGGACAAACTACAGTTCCCCCAACCCACATTGATTTCAGATAGTTTCAAGGCCAAAACTTAGTCACAACCTCTTCTCTGCTAGCCATTCTAGATTCCCTTCATCTTTGCTAGCATTTCTGCTGATCAAGGTGGCTGATCTCAAAAGGTGGTTGTCAGACCTTTTTCATGTCCATTTGCCACCAAAATTGAACAAGGAAGTACCAAGAGACACCTAGTACATCTTCTGCGTGCCAAACCGCCATGATCCATTGTGGAGCAGCTGCCCTATCTCTATCAGATAATTAGGTACATTAGCCCTGTCAAAATGGTGCTTCCTGTCCTTGGAAAAGAAGTGCCAAGTCTCAGCAGTAGCAGTGTTTTAAAGTGTAAAAGGACTCTTGTAGCGTCTTCTGTTGGAAATGATTCCCTTCTGAGAACAAGGACTTTTTAATCCCTGGTGCTCAGAGCTACAGGGATGGGAGCACAAATTCTCCAGTGGATCAAAGAGTGATGCTAAGTGGAACCACTCCCATTTCCATGTGTTCTTCCTATTGGGAACACTAGAGGATGGGACCTCATCCTTGCAGGGCATCCTGTCCAAACTCCACGGTGTTATCATCAATTGTGCCATCAAAAGATTGTTTTATTGCTCTATCAAGTCAAAAGCTTCGGGGTGGAGTGTTACGTGATGGGAAAATGGATCCCATGGATTTTCCTTTGCTATGAAGTGGGTAAGGGTACTCTGAAAAGATGTTATGTGAGACTTTATGGTGGTGCATCAAATACTCTGTAAGCTCCCAAAGAGTAGCATAGTTTGAGAACCAGTGTGTGTGTGCGTGTGTGTGTCTGTGTGTGTGCATGTGTTCATGCATACACACGTACATGCAGTCCATTTCCTCCCTTAGCAGGCCCAGCACCTCCCAACAGGTTTTGTTGTAACCTATCTTTAATCAATGATTTAGTGATAGCCAGCAGGGAAGAAGAGAGTAGATGGGGATGAATAGTAGGAGCAGCACAGTCTTTAAGCCACTACCCTCTAGCCAACTAGAAGCCAACTTCTGCAGGCCCAGAAGGCTCAGGGGAATTTGGGGTTTCAAGGTTGTCATCTAAATCAACTCAGTGGTCCTATCCTAAGAGTCACGGTCCAAACTCATTTCTAACCAAAGCACAGATACTAGCTTAGCAGACTTGCTGAGAATTCAACCCACCTAGAAGCTCTGTTACCCTTAAAATTAAATCTTGGGCCTAATCCTTAGCTTTTTCTTTCTTCCTACTGCAGAAAACGAGTTTCTTTACATTATGCTAAAGAAATCATCTAATTTTCTCATTTTTCCCCAATTATCTTTAGCCTTTAATATCTGTGTCCAATCTATCGATGTCACTCACCAACAGCCATCTGATCACACTGTCCTTATAATAACTTCCCTGAATCTCTCAAAAGCCTAAGATATTGTACCCACCAATACATTTCCTTCTACAGGAATCCCATTCCAATTCACCATCAGTGCAAGTTTTTAACATTTGCACAGCTACAGTGGATGCCAAGGGCTATCAGTATCAGTGCTCCATCTACCATCAGTAGTGGGGTTCACACTGCCAGCCAAAAAGCACATAATCTAACTCCAAAATTCCATTTTAAAGTCTATTTCCTGAGACCACTCCTAGTACAATTGTCTTGGGTAAGATTCCTCAGGAAATAGACTCTGAAATGGCGATTTGCACACCAGAAGTTTACTGAAGAATGCCCTCTTGAATCAACAATGAAGGAGAGTGAAGAAAGTAAGACTGAACAGAGAAAGGAGTCAAATTGCAAAGGGAGCTCTGAAGTTGGGATGGATCTTCAAAGTTGCCCTGCCTTAGAGGCCAAGGACCAGGTATTTATATTCCCACACAGTCTAGGCACTGGATGCAGGCTGGTGCAGAAAGCAGCATGACTCTGAGGGAAGCAGCTTTGTTGGCTCAAAGCAATGCCTGGAGAGGGACTCAGTGGCAATCAGTTTAGCGGCCAATATTCACAACAGTAAGGGGAACTTGTACCTGAACGTAGGGATCTGGATGGTGAACCACAGCACCTGCCATATCACTATTGGACTATCAGACCAATTCGTCTAATGAGGGAAATTAAGAATTTACCCTGTTTTCTTAAGAGAAACTACAGTTCATCACCAGTTGATCAGGGAAAACTCTTCTTTGCAGAGGAGCACCAGCTAATAAATATAGAATAATAGAATTATGAAAGTCAGCATTTTGAAACCCCTAATGAAATTATTGACTCAGATAAGGATTATCAAAGGATGCTAAAACCATTAGGTGAAATATATACACAGTGTGCAAGTTATTACCCATGATTACTTGCATATTGCAAAAAGAAATTTACAGAAAAGAGATCTAATAGGTAATACTTGGGTACCATCTTATCCAAGTAACTAGACTGAGCATTATTAAACAGTGAGACAATCTGAAAACTCTGGATGGCCTCAGCCAACCTCTGGATAGGATGCAGTATTCAGGAGTATATACAAAATATAACTGCTAAAAATTTTTAACCAACATCTAATGAAGCTTTAAAACCTAATTTCCATTTACAGGAAATACGAGGTGGGAAGACATAGAGATAAACAATTTCTGGTGGGGTCCTGTCCTTTAGGAGCAAGATTTATAAGACATTCTAGAAAAGGTGAAGTACCAGTGACAGAAAACTGATCTGTGGTAGCCAGTGGCTAGGAGTAGGACGAGGGAATTAATTGAAGAAACTTTTGGGAGTAATGTAAATGTTCCATACTTGACTGTGGTGATGGTTCTAATACCCTTCGAATGAACACGTTAAGATGAGTGAATTTTATTACATATATATAAACCTTGATTAATCTGACCCCTCTTCTAAAAACTTGAATATTTATTCTATTTTTGAATTAAAAAGTGAGACTATTCTGTTGATTTTTAAACAGATATCTTAAAATGTAAAAGTATTTTTAAATTAACATTTTTATTTTCTTTTTAAGCCCAAACGCAAGGTTTTATCTTGAGCTAAGAGACTAATTCATTTCAGGTTTCTACTCACCAATGTTCCCAGAGAGCAGTTTTTGCCTTAACGTGTAGGATTCCACAGATGTTACAGCTATGTGAAGCAAATTACTACCTATCTACAAATATAGATATATGTACACGGATTCAATCCCACATCACTTTCTAAAACACTCCTACAATAATATCTCTTTATAGCTCAAAACCATCAGTATCTACTTTATAAAAACTAATTCTTATCTTGCTGTTCAAGCTTCCCTACCCTCTGGCCAAAGCCCCCATTTCCAGAATGAATTCCCACTACTCTACATAACACCTACATCCTAGCTCTAACAGAATTCTTACCATTACTTACACACAAACTGCGCTTTCTCACTTCTTGATCACGCTTTTTTGCCAGCCCACAACGCCATTCTTTTGTCATAACAGGCTCTGCAGTGATTTCATTTAACACTGTTATCAGTACTTGACTTTGTATTTTTTATCCCCATCCAGACAATAAACTGAAGTGTAAAAATCCTGTCTTACAAATCTTTATAGGGCCAATGGTTAGCGCCAAGTAGTGATCCCGGAATCTTTGTTAGATTAATTGACTACTTAACCTCTTACAACCAAAATCCCATGCATCTGAAGGATGGGCTCAAACACCATTTTTAACAACAAACAGATAAAGCAGCTGAAAGAACTAACCTGGGTTTAGATTGTAGAAGAAAAGCAATTCTCACTTTTTAACTACAATCTCCTCTATTATTTCTACTAACACTGCTCTACCACTTCAACCCCGGTATCCTGACTCGTCTTTATCTTCTATCCTTCATTACTCTTCTGGCATCACTTTCCTTTTTACCATATTGTCAATCTATGTCACCAAAAACCTTCACTTTCTTTTCTTCTTTAACTTTCAATCACTCTTCAACTTTGAATCAACTCAACTAGCAGTTTTTTCCATTTCTCTTTCTAGTGGAAAAATTTACAATATGCTGATTGGAATTTTAAATATGTGCTTTTAATCATCATCATCAACAACATCATCATAACAAAACAGCAGCAGCTAACTTTAATGAGCACTTACCATATACAGGTACAATGTCCCTTCAATAATCCAATGAGATTATAACTAAAGAAACAAAATACTAATTAACTTGCCCAACTGACAACAAAAAAGTAGAACTTTGAACGAAGGCCGTCTGCCTCTAGAGTAGATTTAGCCACGGGGCCACATATGGTTCTTTCCAAGTACAATGTTATATTGTCATTCACACAGAGAACTGATCAAACATTCCTTTACTCATTTCCTGTCCAATCCCTTTCCCCAAGTAATGTTCCAATTTTGACTGGTTCATTCTTACAAAAAATATGTTTACTCAGTCACTGAATAAGTGAAATAGTTATCCCCACATTCGACAATCATTGAGTGCAAAAATAAAAGCGAGACATGATCCTTGCCTTCTCTTTAAGTCTGCAAACTCCATCTGACCCCTCACTCTCAGCAGAAATCCATAACTAATATTTAATAGTGCTTAATGCGCCAAACACTTGACATATTTAGATTCATTTCACCTACAAAAACAATCCTCATTATTATCTCCATTCTACATATAAGAAAACTGAGGCATAAAACAAAAGCAAAATAAACAAGTGGGACTACAACAAACTAAAAAGTTTCTGCACAACAAAGGAAATCATCAACAAAATGAACAGGAGAAAATATCTGCAAATTATATATCTGATAAAGAGTTAATATACATATATATAAATATTCATACAACTCAACAACAACACCAATACAGTCCAATTCAAGAATCCCAAACAAGATATACAGGCACATGAAAAGGTGTTCAATATCACTAATCATCAGGAAAATGCAAATCAAAACCATAATGAGATATCGCTTTACATCTGTTAGAATGGCTATTATCAAAAAAGACAAGAGATAACAAGTGTTGGTGAAATAGTGGAGAAAAGGGAACCCTTATGCACTGTTGGTGGGAATGCAAATTGGTGCAGCCATTATGGAAAACAGTATGGAGGTTTCTCAAAAAAATAAAAATAGAACCACCACATGATCCAGCAACTCCACTTCTGGGTATTTATCCAAAGGAAATGAAACACTAACTCAAAAAGCCATCTGCTCCACCCATCCCAGGTCTGCAGTATGACAACTGCAAAGATATGGAGGCAACCTTGGTCGCTTTATCCAATGGATGAATGGATAAAGAAAACGTAGTGTGTATATATGTGTATACATATACACACATATATACACAATGGAATATTATTCAGCCATAAAAAAGCAAATATTGCCATCTGCAACACCATAGACAGATCTTGAGGGCATGATGCTAATGAAATAATTCAGACAGACAAAAACAAATACCATATGACTTCAATTATATGTGAAATCTAAAAAACAAAAAAACTCTTAGATACAGAGAACAAACTGGTAGTTGCTAGAGGAGGAGGATGGGCATTGGGCAATATGGATGAAGATGGTCAAAAGGCACAAGCTTCCAGTAATAAAATAAATAAGTCATGGGGATGAAATGTACAGCATGGTGACTATAATTAATAATACAGTATTATATATTTGAAAGAGCTGAGAATAAATCTTAAAAAGTTTTCATCATGAGAAAAACCTTTTGTAACTGTGGTGATGAATGTTAACTAGACTTATTGTGATGATCATTTCAAGATATATACAAAAATAGAATTATTATGTTGCATACCTGAAACTAATATCATGTTATATGTCAATTATATCTCAATTTTGAAAAATAAAAATAAAAAAACTGAGGCACCGAAGTTATGTAATCTACCCAAGGTAACAGAGCTAAAGAGTGGCAGAGCCAAGATTTAAAACCAGTGGAACTTCAGAGTCCAAGATCTGAACCACTTCACTAAAATGCCATCAGTCATTAATTCCATTAGGCTTGCACCCCTCAACTTCTCTACTGTATGCCTAAAACATAATCCATGGTAATTAATTCACTCAACACTGACTGATAACTCACCTTGTATTTGTTCCTTGAACACAACAAGCTTGTTCTCACCTCAGAGCCTTTACAATCTCCTAAATGACTCTTCCTCTAGATCTGTCTTCTTATCATTATCTTATCATCAACTCTCAAAGAGACCTGTCCTGCCTACCCTACCTAAAATAGCCTCCCCCCACTAGAAACTGCCTGTGACATGAAATTGGTTTTATTTTCTTCATAGTTACTTAACGCTACCTGATATTATCAGCTGTTTATTTCTCCCCTGCTATATCTTCTGCACCTAAAACAGTTCCTGGCTTGCAGTAGGCACTTGATATTTATAGAATGGATGCCAAATATTATGCTAGATATAGGATTATCAAAAAATAAATAAGATATAATTCCTACCCTCAATAAACTTCTAGTCTTTATGTTTACAAATACTTACCTCCTCCCCTTCTATATTAAAGGAATAGTTCCTAACTTTTTCCATAGCTAACCTCCCTCTCTACCTGTCATCTTAAAACTGTCCCTGAGATCTCCCTTTGACCTCTCCCCATCAGTTATCCCCCTCTCACCTCTTTAATTTCCCTCTACTTACTAAACGTTTCCTACCTACCCTCCCTTACTTAAATATCCTTCCCTCAACCCTGCATCTCCCCATTACCTCAACATCTCTCACTGACTTCTCCCCCACATCTCTCTACTATGACCACTTCTTCAAAAGTCATCAGTGACCTGGAAAGTGTTCTCACTTTCGTCAGCATTTAACACTGCTGATGACTTTCAATTCACTTTCTTAGGACCAGATGGGCTACTACCTCGTGGTTCTCTTCTTAATAGTTCTGTCTTTTTTCAGCTTCCTTCATAGTCCTCTTTCTCTCATATTTTTAAATGTGATGTTTACTAGAGCTTCATCTTTTATACCTGCTCCATTCTGTCTCTGAAAGATCTAATCTGCTGCTTTAACTCAACTAATGCCCCTATATAAATAATATCATTCATTCAGAACCTAAATCCCAGATCCACTTTCCCCATATTTAATAAGAAATGTGATTGAATTCTTAAGCATATTCTTAATAAAGAAGAGTTGCAAGGTAAGACTTAGAAAAAATAATGTGAACGATAATAAATAATATTCTGAAGAAGCAGTAGAAGGCAATATTGTACAACTAAGGCTGGTTTCCTTGAGTACTTCTTGAAATACGTGAACTAATTCTTCATTAATTTTAATTGACAGCTCGTACAAAATATGGCTCCAAAATTAAAAATCATTCATAAATTTTATATGTGGTTAATCTATATCAATTTTGTCTAAAACTGTTAATTCTAGATACATAGAAATTGTATTATTACAAAAGTATAATAGTAAAAAGTTAAAATCGAATATACCAGTCACAAATTATTGATTGCATAAGTCTGGAAACAACATACAAAGTAAATTTTAATTCTTTAAGAGGGCTTTGTAAAGATGTACCTACAGTGCCATCATTTAGAGACTCATGGCTCAAAATTATACCTGATGATCAGAGCAAACTGTCTAATGAGATTTTGTGCTATTTTCAAAAACATGAGCAAGAAACCGACTTGTGCCATTGTGGCCTTCAGCTTAGATAGCAAAAGGTAATTACACATATTTATATCCATATGATAAAACTACTCATGTGC
Organism: Pteropus alecto; assembly: GCF_000325575.1. NCBI lineage: Eukaryota > Metazoa > Chordata > Mammalia > Chiroptera > Pteropodidae > Pteropus > Pteropus alecto. The sequence continues at coordinate 10,210,207 of NW_006436811.1, forward strand.
CTAATCTTGTAAACAATTAGACACGAGAAGACTGTTTTACCCAGAAAAAATGTGAACAAAGCTCCACCTTTACAACTCTCTACAACAGATAAGAGCCACAATACATACTGGTATAACTCCAAATACCTGAGTTACAGCCTAGTCCCTTTCATAATGGTTGAAAATAAAACCTGGTTATTGCATAATGAACTGTACATCCAATAAATACAGTAAATGCTGTAATATTTAACAAAAATCCTACTGTGCTTTCTCCATTTCCCATATATTGCAAAAAGCTATGAGAAAAAAGATGATGCCAACTTCTAATTACCACTGTTAAAGCCAAGCTGGTGAAACGAGTCAGTCACCATCCTTCAGGGTGTGTGGCATGTAAGGGCATGAGAAAAGAAAAGGAAAAAAAAACCACAATAGAAGAGCCCTAAGCAAAAAAACACCCATATTTTAAGAAAAAGAAAATGAAAGTGATTTAACATCTCCTACATCAAGGAAGCTGAAGGTTCAGTGAGCCTAGAAAGAGATCTAGGAGCTACTCAAATTTTCTAGTTGGTGGCAGCTGAACACTATACTAGCTGTCACATTTTGGAATTCTTCCGTGTTCCCCCTTTTCTCACAAAACCCCATCTACTCTAAAGCCTACAAGTGACAGAGGAAATAAAACACAAGATGAAGGGAAATGGCTGATGGGACATCAGAACACAAGAGCAGCTGAAACCACATTTCTAGAAGACTAAAATATCCAGTTATCAAAGTATAACTCAAAAATCTGTATCAGACATCTTTCACATCTACATAATCTCCATCTGCATCCCTTTGGCATAATTCTCTTAAATACTGAAACCCCATAACTTATCTGACAGACTAACGAGTTTTCATTATATGTGTCTCTATATAGACACACACACACACACATATATATATATGAGACACTATCCTGAACCTGTACCATTGCTCCCCTAAGTGAAAGGCATTTTTTTAAGGTGGAAAGGGGAGAATGGAATGTCGTGGGGAGTGAAGGGTGAGAAATACGTGTAAATACCATTGCGGCAGAGACACTGGAAACGCCACTTCCCTCACCACTCTTGAAAATTCTCTTCGTTGTACCCTTACCCCGTCCCTCCTCCTTCCTCAACAATACACGCACGTGTCATAACCGATCCACACCATCACCTTTTCTATCACACGCTACCCTCCCACCCACACTAACCCCCCGCTACAAAGACAGACGCACACACTTAGAGCAGAAACTGCTGCCACCGCACCCTCCTATCTCAATTAAGTGTTTCTACCACCCAGCATCAAGCGCTTGCTGAAAGACAGCTCAGTAAATACGTACGTAGACACACACACACACACACACACACACACACACACACACACACACACATGCCGCATGTGGCGCAAGGAAGGACACCCGGAGACGCACCTGGAGGCCGAGTGTCCAGCGCTGCTGCCCCCCTGGTCCCTGTCACTGAGCGCAGCCGTGTAAATCCTCCGGTAGCGGTCGGCCAGGGCCCGGCCTGACAGCAGCAGCTGGTAGTGACCCCGGGAGTCCGCGGCCGGCAGCCCCAGCCCCAGCCCCAGCCCCGCAGCAGCCACGGAGCCCTCGGGAACCGGTATGAACAGCGCCCCCGGCGCCGGGGAGGAAGAGATGGTGGCGGCTGGGAAGAATCCGTCTCCGCCGGGCCCCGAGGAGGCGGCGGCGGGGGAGGCAGTCGCTGCGCACATCATCATCCTCGCCACCGATACCTCGTCCCCGCGGGCCGGGCCGGCAGACACGCGCGCGCACACACACAGCCCTTTTCCAACGACGACGGCTCCGGCGGTGGCCTCTCGCTCCCGCAGCAGGGAGACTACAAAGACAGAGACCTTCTCCTCCTTCTCCTCCTCTTCCTCCTCCCCCCCGCACCGCCCTCGCCGCTACTAGGGCCGCTCATCTAACCCCGCCACCTCGGGAGTGTGAGGAGTAGGCGGTGCCGCCGCTGCAGCCGCCACCACCGCTGCCACCGCCGGGGCTACCCGCAATGGGAAGCTGCCGGCCGCACTGGGCATGCGCCACTCGTCGCACATGCTCAGTAACGGCGGCCCCTTTCCGTCCCCACCCCCTCTCCGCTACCACTCCCTCCGCTTCGGGGCTTTGGGTGTGGGGCGGTTGTGCTGGACGGAATCTGAAATAAATCCACTTCTCCGGATTTTACTAACAGCATAGGAAGAGTAAGGAAAGTGCTAGGCAGGCTGTCAACACCGGCATTCCGCTTCAGGTAATGGGTTCCCTTCAGGTGGGAGAGCCGGAACGTGAAAGAAAGACGGACTCTGCCCACCGCGGGAGGATGAACTTACTCCTGCTAATTTTCCCCCACGTGTGTGCTGCCAACATGAAGATTTGACGAGAACAGTTAACCAGTGCTGCTGGTTAATTCAGAATTCAAGGCAGAGAAGTCCCTTTGGTGATCTTATTTTGGAGTTTTTTTGTCATTAGGATTTAAGTCTGTTTAAAACAGCTTTTACTTACAAAGGACAGGTAGTAATTTAGTGCATTTTTTTTTCCGTGCAAATAGGATTCATAGAGATGAAAGTATTCACAAGCCAGAGTCGTTCCTAAATTCTTGTTCTCAACATTTACATCAGAGCCAGATCTTAACCCAATAATACTTTTAAATATTCTTTTATTGACTCTACACACACTCTAAAAGTGCAGTGGTCTTATCTCTTGACAGTGATCACTTAATGGCTTATCTTTTTCTGCCCATACTTACATCGCTAAAGATAATTCTTGACAATGACCTGAAACTATAATTATAGCTATGTCTGTATAACCTCTGGAAATGTCATATCTAACCAAAAATCTTATTATCTATAAAAATGTAACATTTGCTGAGTCCCCTCTTCCAAGCTATTCTACTAACGCCTTCAAGTAAATGTCCCAGAAATATACGTGCCAATGCACCCTGATTCGTATTTTATCCTTTTGACTCTCAATTTAAATCATATAAATTTATACTTGACAAAATCATTAAGTCCTATCATCCCAGTACTAGATCTTTTATCTACTTACTATCTCTTATGTCTGTACCTCTTCTTCGATAGTCGTTATCTAAAAAAACAAAAACTTTTGAGAAATGGGGAAGTAAATTAATTCTAGCTGGGGGTCAGAAGTGCTGAAGGAGTGCATTTTATCTGGATGGTTTTTTTAGATAGATGGATGGTTTTTTTTTTTTTAAAGTGGGGTAATGAAAACATTGGGGCAAAGTGCAGCCATGAAGAATCATAGTATTTTAGTACAGTGAGTAGCCCTGTTAAACAATTTTTGTACTTGTTTTCTTTCTTCAACTGTTTTATAAGCTCCTTCAAAGCTTCTTATTCATCTTTGTGTCTTCTTCAGCCCCTACTTTAGAACCTAGCACATAGTTAAGTATCTAACGAGTATTTGCTAGGCTAAACTCCTGTCCTGATGTTTCAGTGTAGTTACAACCCTAGGATGAGAGCCAAGACACAGGTATGGAGGCGACCAAAGGCTGGTGGAGTTAAAGGCCTGCGCAGGTAGGAGCTGCTGCAAAGGCTCATTACTATTGCAAGAGTCGAGGCAGTAGCCAAAGGCTCTGGCAAACTAGGATTTGGCCCCTGACTCTGCTACTTGTACGTCTTTGGGGAAGTTTTGTCCTCTGAATAATGGTCAAAATAATACTACATGAGATTATGGAAGGGCTTCAAGCATGTAGGATGGCCACCTTGGCACATGGCTTTTGCAAACGATAACACAAAACATTCTAGACTTTTTCATAGGGATAGGCGTGGTGTCTGTGTCTGTTGCCCCATTACATTCCCAGCTCCTAGCACAGGCTCTAGCCCTAAGCAGGAAGGAAATATATATTGGTTGAATAAACGAATGAATGAATGATGCCTGCACAGAGAAACAGTTCCAGCTTAAGCTTAGGTGGTTCCATGTGCAGTCGTTGCCCATTTACATTTTCTAGTGAGGAGTGACTCAAGGGGCTACCCTGGTCTCAAGTTCTTCCCTCCCCTTCCTAAATTTCGCTTCAGTCTGCGGTACCTTTCAGTCCTAGACAGGCCCATCCTGAGCCTTCTGGGCACACCCAAAACCTGGTAACAGGATAATTTCGTAAAGAACCCGTTGTCAATGAGCAGCGCAACTAGGCGTGCGCAGAGTCGCACACATGCTCACTTAAGTATCCGAGGGTGGCGTTTCTGTTGCGGTTGGCAGCGTTTCCTTCCACGGCAGCGGCAGTGGCCTCTGTAACAAAATTGATAGCCAGTGCAGTGTTTTCTCTCCTCCTCTTCCTGCCTCCGCACTGTGCACTCCCGATCACTGCAACTGCTACAGCTACCGCCTTGGCAGCTGGGCACCTTGGAAGGCTCCCCTGGGGTGGCGGGGAATGGGGCGCATGCCGGGAAGGAAAGGGCGTTTGGAGTAACCCTTAATTCCACTGTCAAGGAGGGGGTGGGTGGTCTCCAAGACAAGTCGCGAAGGTCGCCTGAACTGTCACTGCTGACGGGAGACGTGGGTTTCTCGAAATGTGCAAAGCAAGCGTCTCCTCCCGCCAGTCCTGCGAGCACAACTACTGAATGCCTTACACTGCCTAGTTGTTGGGATTTGGCGGGGGGGAGCGTAGTTCTTGTTATTCAAAGAAATATGCAAAATGACAGAATATCGAGGGCTTTGCTTTTGTTTTTCCAGCCCCACTGAGTGCGGCTCCTGTACTTTCCGCGCTGCCATCTTAGCTTTATCTTTGGCCAGGCTGGGCGTGTGCGTGCGTTTGTGCTGGGAGGGAGGGCTAGAGGCGTGGGGGAGAGTAGAAGGAGCACTGGGCGGGTTGGGTGTCAGAATTAGTCAGACAGGAGTTCAGGACACGATCGCCCTCAATAACATTGAACTAAGGCAAATCCAGATTTTAATTATTTTATTAGTGAAACACGTGCAGTATTTTGTAGTCTTTGTGGTCGATAGCATGCTCATTTCTCAAAAGCATTTCTCGTCTATAATCATATAAGACTATGGCTTCATCTTTCGTTGGTATGCTCAAAGATTCTGTCACTCTTTACACTGGAAATTGCAGACCTGGAACTATAATTATTTTGAGCTCTTTACAATTTACATTTTTTGTACTCTTTCTTTAAGGTTATTTTTTGTTGTTGTGTTTCGGTTTCTTTCTTTTTTTTTTTTTTTTTAAAGAAAGCCACCAACACTGATATATTAAAAACAGGAAGAAATTGTAAAGTGTATGTAAAGGCCAATGATTGATGTTGTTAGTTTCATTTTAAAGGTTAATATTGTACTAATGCTTCAAGACTACAAATACAGGAAGCATGTATATTACCAGGAACATCAAGACTGCTGTAAATGCTTTGGTCAGGAGTCTGAGTTTGTTTCCCAGATTTGTACAATAATGTATTGGAGCATTTGAAAACAAAATTGGTAGTTGAGAGCATTTTAAAACAAAGTTGGCAGCTGAAAACAATTTGGAAGAAAAAATGTTTAAGCTTGAAGAGTGAAGAAATGCTTCACTCTTCAGTGATCTTTGCTTTTTAAGGACCATGGGATTCTGCATCCTTGACAAATATGACCATATTGCACCTTAAAATGAAATATATTTCATCTGATATATTTAATACTCCAAACTGAAGAGAAAAAATCAGTATGGCAATTGAAATTCTTTTGAATAAAAAGTACATGTTGGATTCCTTAGATATCTTGACTTCTTGCTTTAAATGACTATATTTTTAGAGCTTTGGAAGATTCAGTAATTTGTAGGCATGAGGAGTTAATGCTTTTTTATTTTTATCCATATTAGTTTTAAAAGATACAAATTATGTATTTAAGTTTTCTTACAAATATAAATTTAGATTCTAGGGGACCTGACTTAAATATGGACTTTTTTATCCCTGAAAATTTATGCTAAAATATTAGTAAGTGAGGATATTTTTTGAAGTATGTGAATTCAATAATATATATTTCAACCTAAATCACATTTTTAAAAACCTCATTTTTGTGATGCATTTTAGATAGACCAAAGGAAGGTTTTACAACTGATATAGAAAGTCATAAAATATAACTCTTTGAAAGAGAAAAATGTAAGAATCACAGCATTTTAACCTTGGAAACTTCCATATGGTTTCAGTATAATGAGTTAGGATTTTAACATTTTGACACATAATAGTCAAAACAGATTATATTTTCTTCTCAAGTGGCTGGTGGCTATGGTATACTTCTGAGGTAGAAAATTATAAATCCTTCATGGCTCACAGTCTCTGATAATTTATCTGTAATTAACATCAAAATCTTAGCCCCACCTAGTTCAACTTCCTGTTTTGATCAATATTTTTACTTTTATATTTTGAAAGTAAAAAGGAGTCAATTTACTAGTTCTTCATAAGAAATTCTCTTAAAAATAGTTTGTCTTCCCCACCCTCTTTTTAATGTCAGGCTTGCCTTCAAACTGGGCCAGAAGCTATTTTAGAAGTTTTTAGAACATATAAATCATGAAAAATAGTTCATACTTTTCCTAAATCAATTCATACTAAGTGACAGTATTTTCTTAGTTTAGGCAGAATCTTATCTGTATGATGTCAAATGTTGGGAACTGGGTTAATTATTTATGTGGTGGAGCAAAGACAACAACACTGCTTCCAGAGAAAAACTGTGGCTTTCCTACAAGTACTCTACAGTCCATCTCTGTGTGCGGGTAGGATGGTGTGCCAGTAATTTGCTTGTTTGCTCTTGAATCCCGTCCTCTCTATTTCCCTGCTCTGCTCTGTACAGCAGGGGAATGAGCCCTGCAAACTACATTTTTCCAAGCTCCCTTGCCAGCTAGCTTCAAGTTAGGTTCCACCTGTGGGGTGGGATGGGAGATTGGAAAATGGGAAGGGGGAGAAACCATGCCTCTCCCAAACCCCACTCCTGTTTGCTTCTCTTTCTGTTTTGGGCAATATCTCCTTTGTGGTTCCAGCTCCTGCTGGGCACCTTCTCCCTCTTTGTTCCAGCTCTAGGCAGGTAACCTCTGTTGTGGAATCAGTTCTCACTGGGAAGTCCTAGCTCCTGGAATCTGGTAACAGCATCTCCTCCTTTGGTCTCTCCAGCTCTAGGGATTGTAATATCAGCTTC
>NW_006436811.1:10217361-10240782 GCF_000325575.1 Pteropus alecto
AATAGTTCCCTATATGTATTCAATTCCCTCTCTTAATGACCTGGCATGCACTTGTCTGTTTTCCTGTTTGGACCATGAGCGATACAGACAGTTTTCCACCCAAATAATAGACATTCACAGCCAAATGATGATATTCTGTCATCTTTCACCTGGTCTTTAAAGTTTATGAATCTTACCTCCATCAGCAAAACAGAAACCCGCTTTGAAAGCAATGTTTATTGACTCCTGCACTCGTTCCAAATCCCCTTCTTCCTTGTCTGCCTCTACTCTAGAGAGTGGAAGAGGTGAAATATTCTCTCTGTGATCCTCTCCTGCTTCTAGGGTTGGCTTTGGGACACAATTCAGGACAGCAAGATGGAGAGAAATCTGCTGGTACTGCTCTGTCTCTCTTTCCACCTTAAAGATCGACAAGCTGGTGTTTGTAGCCATGAGACAAGAGGTCTGAGATTAAAGGTCAAGAGCATCACTTACTTGGCCTTGACATTGTTGAACAAAGTTTCAATTTTATTTTCATGCAAGAAGAAAACAAACTCCAAGTTGTCTCTGTGACTATTATGTCTTAGAGACTGTTATGGACATATTCTGTTACTTGTAGCTAAAAATGTTCTTAGCTGATATATCGACCCCAACAGCTTGTCAAAGAGTACACTCTCTAGCTTCTACCAGTAGTCTTTTATTTATATATATATATTTATGGAAGAGAATTAAAAGCATAAAAATACATTCTTTCCCCCGGGGCCTAAATTTTCTTGCTTTATTCAAGTCGAACATCAGAAAGTTCACAAAATTATGTTTTATATCATGCCTTTGGGTTTATTAAAGTTCTATAGTAATATACCTCCCAGATCTGAGACATTTTTTCCCCCCAGCTGCTGGGAGTATTGACTGCTGGCTACTCACAGCTAAGCCCCTTCCCATAAATTGCTTTGGGCCTTTGGGAACTATCTCGCCCAAAGTTCCACCCCTCCCCGGGGGGAGCCCACATCAAATAACTTATCTGTGTGGTGTACAAAAGGACCTGGCTCTCTGACCTTAATTCAAGATGACTCAGAAGAGTCATTCTAGCTCCAGAATTCCCCAAGGAATTAGCCAAGGCCTTTGTTGCTACCGCATTGCAGTTCAGTTTCTCCTTTTCTCTTGACTGATCCTGCTTTTCTCACTCATTCCCTGGGAGTATTATTGAAAGCTCTCCACAGTATACTTCCTGCAGGCAAGTCTCCATCCCTGAGTGTGTTTACCAGGGTAACTGACTTAAATAAGTCGGTATGGGGAGTGGTCTGAAGAAGTGGGCTCTAACATGAGTTTCTGGAGTTTGATGATCCACTGGTCAGATGACAAAAAGGACCCTATCTGTGGTAGTTTCTAAATTGACCCCATGATATCCATCTCCTGATATTCCTACACTTGTATATATTTCTCCTGTTATATGTGAGTAGGACCTGAAAATTTCTCCTAAGTAATAAAATATGGTAAAAGTGGCAGCTTTGTGTGATTAAGTTACATAATGTTATCACTCCCATCTTGCTGGGACACTCTGTTCTTTGTGGACTTTGAAGAAGCAAGCTGCCATGTTGTGAACCACCGCATGGAGAGGTACACATGCCAAGGAGCTGATGGTGGCTACAGCCAATAAGGACTGAGTCCTTCAGCCTAGCAGCCTACAAGGAACTAAATTCTGCCCCAAACTATCTATGTTTGAAAGTGGTTCCTTTCCCAGTTGAGTCTCAGATAAGACTCTAACCCCATTTGACACCTTGACTGAAGCCTTGCAGAGACGACAGGACCAAGCCAAGCCCAGTCTTATAATGCACAGAAACTGTCAAATAATAAGTCTGTGTCATATTAAGCTACTAAGTTTGTGATAATATTGGGCAGCAATAGAAAACGAATAGACTATCATTGATGAAAAATGGAGCATTGATAGTCCTGGTGTGTGATTGTGCAATCACTGACATTTCACTGCAGGTGAACTGAGATTGGATACTTGCAGATGGAAATGCACTTGTGGGTGCAATAGCTCAAGTCTTTGAGAGGTTCAAAGCAAATGTTAATTTTAAAGATGTTGAACCATATTGCTCTTGCTGAATGCTATAGATGCACTGGAGAAAAACAACGAAAGTTAGGGTTCCAGTGGTCTGAGGCATGCCGGACATCTTCCACAAAGTAAAGATTAAGATATTACATCTCGTACTTCCTACAGCAAAGGAAAGACAACACCTGCTAGGCTTCTCTGGGTTCTGCAAGTAAAATATTTACTTGAGAATATTGTCCTGACGAGTATCTCGAATGACACAGATGGCTACCAACTTTTAAGTGGTGCCCAGAGCAGGAAAGGGTTCTGCATTATCTGAACTGTGGGGGTAAGCTCCTCTGCTTCTTGGACCATACAACACTACAGATCTATGATATTAGGTGTATCAGTGTTGGGGAAAGATGCTATGGAATGAATGAGAAATTTCAATGGGAGGATCACGAGGAAAAGTCCAAGGGTTCTGGAGCAAGGCAAAAAAAAATCTTAGCAAAAAAGTATCATACACTATTGAAAAATGACTCCTGGCAGATTATTCGGGCCCTGATAGAGAGAGAGTACCTCACTATAAGATGTCAAATGGCTAGAACTGCCCATTGGGAGCTGAGTTTTGTCAGACCCACCAACTCATAAGATCTGTTGAACCTAGAAAAAACCTGTGGTGAGATGGAAATGATATACATAGGATTAGGCACAAAAAGGGCCAGAGCACAAGCAAGCTGCATTAATGTGTAGCCAGACTACTAGGTCATCAACCACTATTGCACTTGAACCTGCCTCTTAGATCAGATATATAACTTTATGATTGACTGTAGAGAAGAAAAAAGGCTGAGCTTGGATTAAGTATGGGTTGATTTTGCAAGTAGGTGCAAGTTGAAATGAACTGCTGCTACACTATGATCTGATAGACAGTGATGAGACAAAATCCCCAGTGGTTCAAACTTCATGCATTGCACATGGCTATCCATTTTGCACATAAAGAGATGTGGCCTTAATTAAGGATATGTACGAATTATGGGTAGTGGTAAATGGCTTGGATTTTTGATAGGGGCCGGGAAGTAGAAAGATTGGACATTTAGGGAGAATAAAATCTGTGGAAGAGGCATGTGAATGGACCTATGGGAATGAGCACAAACTCTAATAACTATCTTTGAGTCACATGCTAATGCCCATCAGTTAACATGCACCATGGAAGAGACAGTAAATAACCACAATGGGGATGAACCCCACCAGTTGACATCAGCTAGCCTCTGTTTTTGTCCACCCAGTGAGAGCACAGAGGGTGACTGCACAAAGTAGACATGGTGCAGAAATGGAGGCTCTGCGTGGTGGCAAGGACGGAAGTTATGCATGGAACTGGCAGCGAAGGCTCTCACTGAACAATGCTGATCTAGCTACTACTGGTGAATGCACAACCTGGCAGCAAGAGAGAACAACACGAAGCCCTCAATACAGCATGATCCCTCAAGGGGAGCAATCAGCCACTTGCTGGATAGTACATTCTCCCCTGGAAGGGCCAGTGATTCATCTTGGCTGGAATTGATACATATTCTGCTATGAATTTGCCCTTTTTGTCTACATTGGCCAGAATTATTATTGAAGATTTACAGAGTTCTGTTTCACAGGTATGGGATCCTAAAAAACATTGTCTGAGACTAAGGGGCCCACTTTATAGAAAAAGATGTATGGCGGCAGGTACATGTCTGTGGTAGACTGAAAAATGACCCCCCTCCAAAGCTATCTACAGAGATTGTGAATATATCACCTTACATGGCAAAAGGGGCTTTGCAGATGTGATTAAGTTAAGGATCTTTAGATGGGGAGAGTATCCTAGATTATCCAGGTGGGCTCAGGGTAATCACAAGAGTTCTTATAAGAAAGAGTCAGGAGGGTCAGAGTAGGCAATGTGATAGTGGAAGCAGAGTCTGCGTAGATATGACAGATGCAGAGAAGAGAGAGATTCGAAGATGCTATGCTGCTGGCTTTGATGGTGGAGGAGGGACCATGAGCTAAGAAATACAGATGGCCTCTAAAAGCTAGAAAATACAAGGAAATGAAGTCTTCCCTAGTTTCTCCTGAAGAAATAGAGCCCTACTAACATCTTGATTTTAGGACTTCTGACCACCAGAAATGTAAGTTAGTAAATATAATTTGTTTTAACCCAGTAAATTTGTTATAGTAGCAAATGAAAACTAATATAATGCCCATCGGATACACTTATTCCTATAACATAAAATGCCGCTCAGAACCTGCTGTTGATAGAATTGAAGGTGCAGTTGGGGTACAAACTACACATAATACACTTTAAATTAATAGCTATTACATGGTGCTGGGTCCCCAGAGTAGAAGTAGAAGTGGCCCTCCTCCCAGAGACCCCTTAGAGAATATGTGCTTTCTGTCCTGCTCAGGCTCCGTAGCTCTAGAGCTCCTGGTTTCCCAAATGTCTAATGCTTTCACCAGAGGACACAATAAGAGCCCCATTGGACTTTAAATTATGATTGTTCTGAGTCACTTCAGACTCCTCATCCAAGAGATCAGCTGACCAAGAAAGGAGTCTCTATGCGGGCAGGAGTAACTGACCCCTATCCTCAGAAGTAGATAGAGTTGCTATTACATATGGGAGCAGGAAAGAGTACATACAGTACTTAGGTGTGTCTCTTAGTACTCCTTTTACAATTTTGATGTTAAATGAACAGGTCAAGTACAGTCCCCATGTTCTTGCTCAGATCTCTCAGGGATGAGGGTGACCCTACAAGGTAGACCACCTAAACTAGCAGAAGTTCCAGCTGAGGTGAAGGCAATCTGGGACAGGTGCAGAGGAAGATCAGCATGAATTTCAGTTGTAGCATTGAGACCAGTCATAGCAACAGGTCTGCGCTTTGCCCCCTTATCTTCCTCTTTTAGGTGTCTGCAGGGGGGGAAAAAAAGCTACTCAGAATCCTAGATATGGAGTGAACTCTCTAAAGAAGTAGATGCATCTGAGCAATGCTAGGAGTAGATTATAATGGCTACTATAGTGTATAGTGGCCCCAATTGATTACCCTTTTGGGATTGAGTCAATTGTTTCCCATTGGTCAGAAATGTTGGCTGCAGACAGCTCACAGCTGAGCTCTTCTCTTAGCATTATCCTCACCAGGAGGTTGCTGCATAGACAACAGGTATGTCCCCTCCCTGAGATGCAGTTTGCTTCAGTGACTTATCATTGCAGTGGTACCAAGGCCTATCCTCGTTGTCTTAATCTGGGGACAACTAGGGGCCATCCCAATTCCAGAGCTCCTTGTGGGTTTGGCTGATGCTTCTCTTTTTAACTTCAGTTCAACTTCTCCCTAACCCTACCTAAACCTGCTTCTCTCACTTCTTCACAGTTTTTGTTTCTAAGTGTACTCCATAGTATACTTCCTGAATGCAAGTTTTTGTTTCAGAACTAACTTCCTGGGGAAATTAAACTAAGACAATTACTGTGATTAAAATATATAAACTTTATCATTGCATTTGCTTAAAACATTGATGACATTATTCATGACAGACCATGATCCAAATTTTATCTTACAGTTAAGTACTCAGAAAAACATTGCTTTTCCTAAAACCTTTCCTTTTTAATATAAACATATCATAATTGATCATTATTCCATTTACATTTGGCTACTGAGAAAAGTATAAATTTGGTGTTTGCTGTAGTTCTTTCTCTCCTAAGTTCTGAAAATTTATTAAAACGTCTGTAGCAAATAGAAACAAAAACTCATCTTTATTACAATAATGGCTAAGTAAGAGGACAGAGTTTAATGTAAAGCCAAAGACGCTCTCTTCTCTGAACCCACAGCCATCTACGCACTCTAATACTGGCAGTGCAGTCCTCCTTCGGTGTGCTCACCGAAGGCACCTAACTCAACTGGATGAGAGGAGGGAGGGCTAGGCTATAACTGCCTGGTTTCTGCTTGCTAACTCAACAATGAGATAAGGTACTGCACCTCCCCCATCCATCCATCTTCTGTCATCATCGCTCCACCTGATGATAGACTGTAGCTGGGTACAAGGAACAAAGGATACCAGTTAGGCAGTTATTGTTGTAGTTCAGCATAACCCGTTGAGAGCCTCAGCTAAGATGGTCAGCACAGAGGAGAGAGAGCTGTTCAAAAAGAGAAGAGCCAAAGTCTTTGGCTTTACATTAAGCTCTGTCCTCTGTTCAAAAAGTAGGATGCACAGCAGAAAGTGATCTAATGTGTAGGGTGAGAGCAATGAAGGATTCTAATGTGCCTTCCAGATTCTCAGTGGATAATGATGTCATTCATTGAGATGGGAACCCGGGAAAAGGAGGCTCTTTCAGGACAGGAGATGAAAGGTGCTGTTTATCTTTTCTAACTTATTTCTGGGTTTGCAAATAATTTGAGAAAATGTTTTTAGAGAATGTGATCACTCCCCAGCTCACACACATTCCTCAGCCATTGATTTTTGGCTCACTCGAACCTATTCTCTACACAGCTGCCATCTTTGAAAATTATACGATATGCAATGAAATATTATTCAGCAATAAAATGGAATACATGTTACAACATGGATGAACCTTGAAAATATTATGCTAAATGAAAGCAGCCACACACAGAGACCACATGTTGTAAGATTCCATTTATGTGAAACATCCAGAATAGGCAAATGCATTGAAACAAAGTAGATTGGTGGTTGACAGAGGCTGGGGGTGAAGAGGGAGGATGGGGAGGAAATATTTAATGAGTATGGGAATTTTGGGGGGTGGGGGCGGGATGCGATGAAATTGTTCTAGAATTACATAGTATGGATGATTGCACAACTGTGAATACACTGAAAACCACTGAATTGTATACTTTAATAAAAGGATGAACTTTATGGTGTATAAATTATGTTTCAAGAAAACTTATTTTAAAAATCTGCTTAAAATTCTTCAGTAATTTTGTATTAGAGTAATTAAAGTTAGATGCCGCAACAGACAGATGTCAGGAACTGCTTATCTTCTTTACCCCCCAGAACAGTTCTCTCTTTCGTTGAACAGCCTTGTGCCCTAGGCAGGTAGCACCTGTGTACTGCATCACCAGGGCTCCCTTGGGGCTTCATTCTGATTAGGTTTGGCCAATGCGGATACCCTATCAGGAGACTAAAGAACAGGAGGAGAGGCAAATCAGGGTATTTTTTTCCCAGCTCTCCCCCTTCTTCTGGCAGTGATGATATCCCTTCGTGACTAGAATTCTTGCTGGGCCACCCCACCTCCTTGACACCAGCTCTCAGGGCGCTGCTAACTCTATTTTCTTTCTTTGCTGCTTCAGTTCTAGCAGTGGGAATAGCTTTCTGACTTCCATATTTCTTCCCTTACCCTGTCCACACCTCTGAAAGGATTTCCTTCATTAGAATCTTTTCATTTGAACCACATGAGGTGATTTATTTCCCTAAAGAATTCTGACTGATAATTCCAAAATGTCAGTGCTTAATGCAATAAAAGTATTCTCCTCATGTATCCGATATAAGTCAGATAGCCCTCTTTCATCTTGGAGCTTTGCCACCTAGACAATGTGACCCCACCAACACAAGGCAGGAAAAGAGTGAATTAGAAGATTGCAGTGGATGCTATCAAGAGTCAGGCCTGCAACTGGCTTATATCTCTTCCACCCACATCCACTGCCCAGAACAAGTCACGGGGCCCCTAGCCAACTGCAAGGGAGGCTGGGATTGTGGTGAAGTGAACATATGACATTATATCTGGCTAGTACTACAAAATTGCCTTCAAGTTTAAATGAACTGTTTAACAAAGCATAAAAGATACATCACCATCTGACTCCAGCCTACCTTGTCACCTTTATGACTATTAGTGTCTCACGCCGTAGCTTGCCACGAGCTGTCTCTGCTCGAGTTTCCATCCTCCCTCTCTTTTACCTTGCTGACCTTGCTGACTTCTCCAGTACCTACCATTGTAGTCACTATACAAATAATTATTTTAGTTAGTGGTTCTTAGCTGAGTCAGTACCATCAGCCTAGAGACCATTTTGGAAGCTTGTAGAATTGGTTTTGGTTGCCATAATAACCAGGAAACACTACTGACATTTAGGGTAGGGACTAGAGATAATAAACATCCTGTATTATATAGGACGGTCTCCCACAATGAAGAATGCTTTTTCTATCCAGTAAGACTATCCATGTCTTACTAGGTTTTCAGCCTGGGTTCAGGCTGATAGAAACAGATTTTTTTCATCTATTTGAAATTATATGTATAATTTACATATAAATATTGTTTGGTTGTCTATATTGTTGTATATTAAAACAACCTAAAACCTAGATGCTTAAAACATCTAAGTTTATTATCTTCTAAGATCCTGTGAGATGATTGGCTTAGCTGGGCAGTTTTGTTCCATGCGATGTTGACTGTTGCTGCCATCAGCTGGGCTCAACTGAGCTCAACTGGGCTCAAGTGGGCTCAACTGGGCTTGTACATCCAAGGTGGCTCACTCACACCACTGGCAATTGGGTGGACATTGACCCGGAGCTGTCAGTTGGAGCACCTCAGACATCCTTCATGTGGCCTCTCTGCAGATGGCTTGAGCATCTCTTAACATAGCGGGTTCCAAAAAGTAGCAAGTGCAAGCTGCCAGTCCTCTTCAGGTTTGGGCTCAGAAGTCCCAGAACAGCGTTTGGGCCACTTTCCATTGGTCAAGGCAAGTCCAGCCTTTAGGTGAGGACAAATGAACTCTACCTCTTGATATGAGAAGTAGCTGGCATATACAGGGGGGAGAAGAATATTAAGGGCCATCTTTGGAGAGTAGCTACCGCAGATACTGATTCTTATCCAGTTTTAAGAATTTTTCAGATATATAACAAAGGTATAAACCAAGGGAAATTTCACCTTTGTTTTGTTTGGAATTTTATTTCTTGTATTGTAGTCACCACTATAACATACCTGCATCAGTCTGTCTTTGTAGTTATCATATTCATGGTGAGTCAACATTTAGATCCAAGGATCTGATTACTTCTTTAAGTCTTATAGTGAAATCTTGCCAAAATATTTATATATATGTGTGTGTGTATATATATGTATTTTACTTTGAGCATATTTATGTTAAAATAAGTATATTTATGTTAATTTTATTTATTAAATATATTTATCTATAACACCAAAATATTTATAGATAGAAGGATAGATAGGTATGAACTTTCATTTTAGTTTTCATTTACATTAGGACATTGTATTGTTTTTTATTACATATAAAGATAAGTTATGTTTATTAATTCATATCAGGATAGTAAAGAAGTTGTTATCACTGAACTGATACTCTGGCATTCCCTTTGGTTTCCATATTTGGCTCCTTCTTGACTTCACTTTGATTTATATTTTTTAACTCAATATGTACTTGACTCAAATCAGCCCAAAGCTCTGAACAATAACATGGGGCATATAAATAAATGAATGAATAAGTAAATAGTTTGTTCTGCTATATTTTCTTCAATTATTAAAATGTACAATTTTTATAGAAAATGCAGTATTTATCTTTGAAACTGATTTTTCTCCCACAGAAATAGTTATGTTACTTTCTAATTTGAACCAGATTAATAAGAATGTCTAGATATGTGTCATATAACACTTATATTTTATTGGTGGACCTTAGTATGAACAATTTCTTGATTTATCTACTATGTAATCATATTTTTGGAATGACTGAAGTTATGCATAACTATTTTAGATTTCTGACATTGCAAAGTGCTTCACCTCATATTAATATGTTCTCAAGAAAAAAAATCATTAGACTTTTTAATGAAGCCAGCCTATGTACAAATGTATTTATACCATAACTTTCCTTAAAATATCAAGTTGAATAAATACTGTACTTAGAATATATTTACCAATCGAGACTAAATTTTATGGAACTGTATGTACTGATAATCTGTTCCTGTGACCTCCTACTGCTTATATAAGTATAATACATTACTTTATATTCAAGAGTTTATTTTCTAATATTTACACTTTCATTCCAAAATGTATAAATGGGTCTTTGATTATTAAATCATTAGCATTTCCCATAATATGATTTTTAATCAAGTAGACTAATATAAAAGCCAAATAAATTCACTTAATATCCTTTGCTCTGGGCTCTGAAAAAAAGTACCCGCCCCACCCCACTTTGTCTGGTAGGCAGAGGCTACCCTCCCTGTTGTTGGATAGATGTTAACCTTTGATTCTGGCAAACGGATACTACCCTCAAGGTGTAGTAGACAAGTAATATCATCCTGATCTGATAGACAGGTACTACTTTTCTAGTCTGATTGGCAGATTCTCCCCTTCTGGTCTGGTAGAGCAATAGAGAAGCAAAGTCTCAAGCTAAAACCATCTTATAAACCATCAATCAGCTTCTGCTTGGGAATCAAATTAAATGATTCTGTTAGTTACCACTAGTATAAGACATGAAATATATCATGGAAATATATCATGGAAAGTATGAAAGGCAATATATTATGGAAAGTATGAAAGAGATGTAATTTCTTAACTACTGTTGCCACAGTAGGCTCAGGTAAACACTATTTTTTCCTTCTTAAACTATTTTGAGCAGGGGCAAGAGAATCCAGCTTCACATTGAGCTTTATCTACATACTTTATAAAACTGAAGACTAGTGTGGGAACCCCATGAATGTTCAACCACAGAGAGAAAATCCCCACTCTAAGCCAACCACCATGTCTACTTCAGTTTTAGTTTGGGGAACTAGGTCAGGCTCAGTTCTACTGTGGAAAGAGAAAAATCGGGCTGGCTCCTTTTAAGTGCAAATGACTAATTTAACTGTTAATTCTTAAAACGGGCAACATACAGTGTTGAAAGCTATTACAAATGTTGTTTGACATACTCATTTCCTTTGTCATCTCCTTTTTCTTCTCATACAAATCATAAAGTCTTTCTTCAGTTAAAAAGTTAACTTAATCTTTGCACCATGGAAAATATAACAAGAAAACAAAATAATAGTAAATTTTAGAAGTCAACCCACAGATACTATTTATAATATAGGCATATAGTTCATTTTGAGCTCATATTATACCTCTGACATTCTTTATTTTTATTTCAAAGCAATATAGGTTCTAAAAGTGAACACTGCCCTGTCCTAAGGTAGTTTACAGAATGCAAGAGAAAATTCTGTTGACAAACAGAAGCATTGTCTCAAAGTGCACACACATGTGCGTGCATATGTGTGTGTACAAAGTCTTGCCTCACGAATTCATTTTCTAGCCATCATCACAGAACAGAGCACCACCCCTCTACTACTTTCTTTGCTCTGGTATAAAAACATAAAATAGTACAAAGGAAAGAATTAACATCTTATTCTGTCCAAGGAAAATGCATCCCCCAATTCAAAGTGTAGCATGAGACACATTTAAAAATAAATGCAGTAGTCGATACTAGTATTACAATTTCAATGCTCAAAATATTAAGGTTATTTTCTGGATTTTTCACTTTATTAGATTTATTACTTTTACATAAATGCACAGATCTAGTAACTATTGAATAAATTATGTAAAGCTCACTGCTATGATTCATACTCTATGTAATTAATGCTAGAACAATGCAGTTGTAGAATACCACAGTAACAGCTTGTCTTATATAAAATGAATTTATTACCATGTGGGATCATGGTGTAGCCCTACTAATAAATTTAAAAAGCCGAAATACTTCTGGGGTCATTGTACTGTTTAATTTACTACACTACTTTAATACAGCTAACATTCAGGAAGAAAGCAGCCTTAGTTCATAAAGTGAAATAACTGGATTGGAGAGATAAAATGTGAGATAAAATGTGGGACATTAGGTAACTAGAAATTTAGCAGAATTTTGCAAAATCAATAAAAACATCCCATTCTTGTCCTTCCCATTGCATTTTACACAGAAATCATCACTAGGACATCTTAAGCTTTATGAGTATGATAAGTTATTTGTCAAAAAAAAACCTCGGTAAGAGGATTTGTCATTTCTATTTCCTTCCCAAGGGAGTGAGCTGGAAGGTAGTGATATTTGAATTTTGTTACATATTCCCAGATCTGGTAAACTACATATTTACTTACAAATCTTCAGATATGGAAACATGCAAATATGCATACACAAATAAATAGCTGAGGAAGAATGAAAATAATTGGCTAAAATAAAATTTCAGTTGAAATTTGGCTTTATTTATTACATGCCTCCAAATTTAGAATTTTCTAAATTGTACTTCATAGCTATTCTCTTTTTTAAAATTCAATTTCTGTCACACATAAACTAATATTAATATCTCATATTTGTATCGTATGCTATAGTTTTAAATATAATTTCCAAAATGTAATTGCAAATAATGCTATATTCTAGATGAGGAAACTAAGTCCAAAAAGATTTAAAATTGTGCTCAAGGTCACAAAGTTAATATGTGGCTAAGCGACATATTTCATCCTATTATCATTTCCTAGTATATTGTAAAATGGCATTTAGAATAGAATCTTTTTAACTGAACTTGAGTGAATTTATTTTAAACAACTAGGGCACATTACTTAATCTCTCCATCTCTCAATGACCTCATCTCTAAAATGGAAATAGTAGTAGTACCTACATGGAAACTCATGCAACAGTGTTCAGTGCATTGTCAAGTGCTCAGTAAATGTTAGGCGCTGCAATTTCTGAGGCCACTAATCGTTGTAGTCCTTTCTTCAGTACATAAATAATTCTGCTTTGGGAGGGCCAGCCTTCCTTTCCTGAATTCTAATTCCATTTTTTTCCCCTGGAAGGTCTTCGGTTTCATATATTTGAGGTAGATTTTTTCAGTTTGCATTTCATACTTTTATTTATTGTATGTGTATCTTTATTTACTTTAAATTTATTTTTAATTATAGTTGACATACAATATTATATTAGTTTCAGGAGTACGATAGTGATTCAACATTTAATACCTTACAAAGTGATAACCACAAGAAGTCTAGTAACATCTGTCACTGTGCATAGCTATTATAATATTATTGACTCTATTCTCTGTGCTGTATATTATATCCCCACAACTTATTTCATAACTGGAAGTTTGTACTTCCTAATCCCTTCCCTTTTCCTGTCTAACCTCCTACTCCCCTCCCCTCTGGCAAATATCAGTTAGTTCTCTGTATCTATGAGTTTGTTTCTGTTTCATTTTGCACATTTGTTTTGATTTTTAGATCCCACATATAAGTGATATCACACAGTATTTGTTTTTCTCTGTCCAATTTATTTCACTTATAATACTCTCTAGGTCCATCTATGTTGTGATAAATGGCAAGATTTCATTATTTATGGCTGAATAATATTCTGTTGTATATATGTGCCACATCTTCTTTATCCATTCATTTATTAATGGACACCTAGATTGCTTCCATATCTTGGCTATTGTAAACAATGCTATAATGAACATAGGAGTGTATACCTTTTCAAATTGTTGTTTTCATTTTCTTCATACCAAGAAAAATACCAAGAAGTGAAATTGCTAGGTCATACAGTAGTTCAATTTTTAAATTTTTGAGAAACCTCCAGACTGTTTTCCATAGTGGCTGCAGTAATTTACAATCCTACCAACAGTGTATAAGGGTTTCCTTTTCTCCACATCCTTGCCAACACTTCTTATTTGTTGTCTTTTTGATAATAGCCATTCTGACAGGTATAGTTTTGATTTGTATTTCTCTGATGATTAGTGATGTGCATTTTTTTAATGTGTCTGTTGGCCATGTGTGTATCTTTGGAGAAACGTCTATTCAGGTCCTTTGCCTATTTTTTAATTGGATTATTTTGAAGTTGAATTGTATGAGTTCTTTTGGATATAATCTCTTATGGGATATATCATTTGCAAACATCTTCTTCCAATCAGTAGATTGCCTTTTCATCTTGTTGATGGTTTCCTTCATTGTGCAAAAGCTTTTTAGTTTGATGTAGTCCCATTTTTTTTTTTTTTTTGCTTTTGTTGCTTTCGCCCAAGGAGACATGCCTCCCAAAATATTGCTAAGACTAATATAAAAGAGTTTACTGTCTGTATTTTCTTCTAGAAGTTGTTTCAGGTCTGACATTTAAATCTTTAATCTCTTTTGAATTTATTTTTGTATATAGTGTAAGAAAGTTGTCTAGTTTCATGTGTATGTGCGTCTTTGTATACCTAGATTGAGTTTCCTTTTTAGTGAATTGTCTCTTCAAAATTATCACTATTTTAGTTGAATTCTTTGTCAGGGTCCTCTAGGAAGCAGATACAGACACATTTATCATTAATTGTAATTGCGCAACAAACTTTATAGAGAAAGGGTGTCTTGGTAGTATAGTATAATAGGGAAGGGAAGATTCTTTTCTGGTTTTCCCTTGTGCAGTGAAACTTTGCGTTGCTGTTGCTTTGGCTATCTGTGTTGCAGTGGAGTATTTGTCTCTCTGGAGCAGGAAAGATATTGATGTACCTGATACTGCTTTATGAGATCATTTGTTGCATTATCTTTTAAGAACATCATCCATTTTAACAGTTGACTTAAGATTTGTTAACATTGAGATATAAAAGTGCCACCTTTATACCTTTCTGCTTTTGATTTTATTATTGTAAGAGAAACATACAATTGTGGTTATCTTCAAATTTTGAAATTAAAAATTTACCATTGTTTGTTTAAAAATGAAGGATAAAACTGATTAGGAATAGTTAGCAAAAGCCCCTGACCTTAGTGCTGATTTGACCCCTGTGAAAGGAGAGAAGGAAGGAAAGATGACTGGGTAGGAGTCTCTCATTGCAGTGCAGCTCTGAGAAAGGATCACCCTGGCCAATGGGGAGTCCCAAAGCAAAGAATGCCTGTCAGAGGAATCTTATGGAATGATCAGAATGTAGTACCCCTGCCATGCTCAATTATTGGCTGGGAGCCAACCTGAAGTGCTTAGCCTTCGTGTGAACTGTGCGCTGTATCCAAGGATGTTGCAGCTATCTGCCAATTACCCTTCTTGCCAGAGTTTCTCTTGAGGAGTGATCTGAGTAATGTGTCTCCATAGCTACCACAATTGCCCAGTGTTTTCTTGCTGATACTAAGGAATTCCTTATACAGTTTAAATATTAGTCCTTTATTGGTTAACTTTGAGATGTCATTCACAAGAAAAGGATATTGCTCATTTGCTGAATCCAGTTCTAAGTCTTCTTTTCCTCATAGATTTCATAATATTGTATGGAATCTGGTATATTTTAAAAAGAACTTCATATAGATGCTCAAGATTTGTTCATATGACATCAGGTACCAGGCTCTAATAGTATACATCTATGCTGCACATAGAAATTTGTGTGCCTGTGAGTTTTTATCAAATTTCTGCTTCTAGGTTGCCTTATTTTCTAGAGTGTCTATCATCTACACACTGATTGAACAATACAGTCCATTTGTAACAGAATGGGGACTTTTCTTGTCACTTGAGAATTGGGCTCAGGATTGCTTAGAGGCTACAGAACTGGCTTTGAAATAATTGGTGCCTGCCACCCATTCTCAGTCTTCATAAAAAAACTGAAAGTAAAGATAACAAAAGACAGTTGGGAGTTGTTGGCCTGGTGGAAGTGGTGGGAAGGAAAGAGATGGTAGGAATCTCTTCTAAAAACTGAGAATGACTGCCTAGAAGAAGAGACTGCCATTCTGTTTTCTAGCAGACATCTGTGTTGGAAGAAAATTATTCTTATTCTTCAGGAGTCTCTTACATCTGTATATCTTACAAGTGAAGCATGGGATTGCTCTTTGTTCTGGTGTATCTTTTCAAGGATGTTTGTATGGCAAATAGACTTGGAAGATAGTATCTCTCTCCAAAGCAAAGGGCAAGAATGCTTGCTGTCTAGTATAATGAAAGTGTCTCCTTCTGGGACAAAGGTCAGGCTCGCCAAGTGCCTTAAAAGATTTAGGTTTGCTAAGCATGAAATTCCTCTTCCAAAATGCAACCATTTCATGTGCAGGTGTAATCTGGCTTTCTTCATGACTCCCTGTAGGAATTGGGGCATGGAGAAACAGCACAAAACTAGTGATACTTGGCTACACTCTTGCTGTGTTTAATAAACTGCTTTTCTCGGACAGTCTAGTATTTTTTGTTATTGTTTTTTCTTTGTTTTAAATTTATTTATTTAAATTAGTTTCAAGTATACACTACATTGTTAGACATCTATATAGTTTATAAAACAATTCCCCCAATTGCTCCCTCCCTCCCCTGGCCCTCCACCTAGCCATCAAATTAATGCTAATTGCATTCCCTCTGCCGTGTATTGTTGAAACTGTGGCAAGCTAACTTGTTAGCTTGCAAATAAGGTAAAGTCTTAGATTCTTCACTGTTCTCAACAATCTGCTTAGGCAGTGGATGTGTATAACTCTTCCTCTGTGCTTATCTGAGCCTAGCAAAAGGGAATCAGAGAAAGATAAGACAAAAGAAAAAATTGAATAGACCAGCTTCTGCATAACCACCATTGAATGGAGTATACAAGTTACCTACTGCTGCAATGATGTCACATGACAAACAACAATGAAATTTTGGTAGCTACAACAAACATTTATTTTACTCAAACATCTGAGAGATTTGGCTAATCTGGACTGGATTCGCTCATTTTTCTGGGGTTTGATAGTTCCCGAATGACCTAGGATAGCTTCAGCTAGGATGACTTTGACATTTCTGATCCTGGAATTAGCTGGTCAACACAAACATAGCCTCACGGTGATGGCAGCTAGCAAGAGCATGGCAAGCCCAATTGTGCCAGTACTTTCCAAGCTCCTGCTTGTGTTACGTTAGCTAGTTACCCTTTGGCCAAAGAACAACCTGGAAATAATGTTGATTAAATAAAATGAAGCCATCTGGAGACAAAGAAATCCCAAGGCAAGTCGAGATACAAGGAATAAGGAAATAGACTCTATGTCATTAGTGAAAGAATCTGCAAAATCATGCTAAAAGGTATGGATATAGGGATAGTAAAGAATTGGGGCTCTGAATAACCAATGGATCAAATAAGAAATTAAGGGGAAATTTAAAAGTTTCTTGAGACAAACAAAAATGGAAACACAACATACCAGAACTTATGGGATGAAACAAAGGCAGTTCTAAGAGGGAAGTTCATAGCAATAAAAGTCTATATTAAGAAGAAGCAAGAAAGGTTCCAAATAAATAACCCAAGTCTGAGACATGGGTTAAACTGAGACATTACAACTGATACCACAGAAATACAAAGGATCTACTCTGGACAAATTATTTGCAAACAAACTTGACAAACTAGAAGAAATGAAAAAATTCTCTCAGAACCATATAACCTACCACAAATGAATCAGGAAGAAATAGAAGATCTGAATAGTAAGATTACTAATAAGGAGAGTGAAAATATGCAAAATGTTGTTATGGGCAAATAAATTTTAAAAGTAAATGGATCCAAGGATTGAGACTGTATTCTTTCATAGGAAACATCATTACCACTACATCAATAAAAGATGACTAAACCTTGATGTTTAAAAATCCAGGTTTATAATTATCATAAAATTCATGTGTGCTCATTTATAGAAAATTTTAGAAATGCAGTATGAAAATTCGCCCATAATACACAACCCAGAAATCACATCTGTTAATATTTTGGCGTATTTTTATTTAATATTCTCTATGTGTGCATATATGTCTAAAAATGTTTTATGATCATATTATATATATCCAGCATTGTATCTTGCTTTTTTCACTTAAAATTATGTTGTAATCATTTTTATATAATTAATACTTTAGAAATTTATACTAATGGCTATATAATAAGCAATGTATGAAAGTACCATGTCTTATTCAAACATTTTTTTGTTGTTTAATTGTTTTCATTCTTTCACCCATATAAATACTGTTGAGATGTATATTCTCCATAAAATTTTGCTATGATCTTCAATTTTCTTTCTGTTGGTCTAGAGTCCTGTAAGTGGACATTCTAGATGAACAGGTTTTCTTTTTTAAAGCTTTTGCAAACTATACATTACTTTCAAGAAAGATGATGTTAATTTTGACTCCCAAGAATAATTATGGAAGTACCTATGTCATACTACCCTTTCTAGCATTAAAATAAATTTGGCAAGTTGATAGGCAAAATGGATGTATGATTGTTTTTGTCATTTTTTTTACTAGAATGGTGTTTAAAAATATATATGTATATACATATATACACATATTTAAAGTATGTATGTGTGTGCAAATGTGTGTGCATATATAGACATACATATGTGTGTGTGTACATATATGTATATATACACACACATACATATATATATAGCTTTTGTACTTTATTTTCTGGGAACTGGTAATTTTTCTAAACATCACAGGTAATTTTTAAAAGCTCATTCTATTAAGTTCTATTTTTGAATTTGATTAAATAATAATCAAATTGTCTAATCTTACATTAATAGCTCAGAAACCTATGTCTTATGAAGGTAGGCTTAACTTATGAACACTTATTTAGGCTATTGAGATATTTTAGCCTAACAAATAAAAAGCACTAAGTTGGAGCCAGATAAATTCGAGTTTAAAATTTATTTTTACCACTTACTGGTTCTGTTGATCTGTATCTATAATTCTCTGAACCTCAGTTAACTCATTTATAAAACGGACAAGAAGATACTTATCTTCTGGAGTTGTTGTGACAATTAGAAGACATAAGAGAATCTAGCACATAATAGATGTACCACATTTTTTCATCCTTTAAAGTCAAACCATAGGAGAACATCTGATACACAATGGAAAACTGAGTAATACAAAAATATACTTACTTTATGCTTTAATAGTTTCTTCTTGTATTAGCTTTTTTAAAAATAATAGTTCTTATATTGCCTGTCAGCAGAGGTAAAGATCTCAAGTTAATATATAAAAAGCCTGACTCTATAAACCACTTCCTTTTCTAATTTCCTCTTTAACAGTACCCTAAACTTTGACTCGAGTCTTTCTTTCTTTTCTTTTCTTTTTTTTTTTAGTGCTTATTGTTCTTAATTATTCAGTGTCTTTCTTGGTTCATTTCATTGACCAACTAGAATTCTTTCTTCATCCTTGACTAAGTGCTAGTTACTTTAATTTTTAAACCCCAAGAATATCAGTCTTCCTCTGATTTGCATACTTGCTTTCCATTCAACTAGTTCTTAAGACAGAGAACTAAGTTTCATTTCTATTTTACAAGCTCATTTCACAATAGCAATGAATTAAACCGAGTGAAGTATCAGAACAGGCTCTGCAGATGATACTCGTAATGTTTGTTTGGTATTTCACATTAAAAATGTATTTGTTTTTATATAGAAAGACATCATAATCAAAACAATGCTTTTTTTTTCTTTTTTCTTTTTCTTTTTTAGCACTGATCCCAGTTGAAATAAGAATGTATATTCACCCACAGAAAGTTAAGAACTCTGCATTATGGATTTCCACTTCTGATATTATATTGGTCTAAATATTTCTGCCCAGAGCAGCAGTGCTCAGAGTGAACAGGTGGGGTCCCTGAGACCTTTGCGGCAAATTTGGCAAGGTTAAAACTATTTTCATAGCAATACTAAGTTTCCTTTCTTTCTTCTTCTTCTTCTTTTTTTTTTTTTTTTGCCTTTTTCACCATGATAACATTTGTACTGATGATGTAAAAGCAACAGTGGCTAAGACTGCTCCTTAGCACAAATCAAGGAAATGGTACTAAACAGCATCAGTAGTACACAGGAATCGTTGACCCTTCACACTTATAGGAAATAAGAAGCCATTTCACTTAAGAATATCTTTGATGCAGTAAAAATTATTAATTTGACTAAATCTTGGTTTTTAAGTACACAGCTTTTTAGTAATCACTGTGATGAAATGAAAAGTACAAATAAAACACTTCTACTGCACATGAAAATAAGAGTTCTCTCAAGGAAAACACTTGCATGATTTTCTGAATTGTGAGTTGAAGTAGCTTTTTTTTTTTTTACCCCCAGTAGAATATCATTTTTACTTGAAAGAACAACTGACAGACAAACTATGATTTTTGAGCCTTAGCTGGTTGTCAGATATTTTCTTGAATGTGAATGAAATGAGTCTGTCACTTTAGGAAAACAATAGTTTTAGTTGCCAATGATAAAATTAGAATTTTGAAAAACTTATATCTGCCCCACTAACTTAACAGCATCCTAACACTTAAAGAATTTTCTAATGAAATTGTTGGTGAAATTAATGGATGTAATTTTTGAAAAACATTATATAATGATCTGTACCAACATTTTGAAGGTCTGTATAAACTCAGTGAGCTAATATTTGTCAAATGACCAAGGCAGGATGTTATAAAATTATGGAGAGTTTTGTTTGTTTGTTTTTGGAGTGAAAAAAATGTTCTTGAATTAGATAGTGGTGATGGTTGTACAACCTTGTTATTATACTTAAAAAAATCACTAAATTGTGAAAATTTCTGAATCACTTAAAATAGTTCATCTTATTGTATGTAAAGTGTATCTCAATTAAAAAAACCTGTATGTTAGAGGGGAAAAAACTAATATTTTATAAAGTTATTGCCATTGAGAAAATGTTTTAAATAGTAGGGTTTGAAGGGTTGAATATTTGATGTAAATCATACAGATATAAATGTTGGTGATTTTAGAAGAATGCAACTTTTCTATTTTTGTTTTTGGCGTTGCTAGCCTTAGCACCCTTGCCTCATTTAGATACTAATGATCAATAACATAAAACAAAATTCCTACATTTTTCACTTTTAGCAAAGTCGAGTGAGTTCAGTGACTGTGACAGTGATGAAAGCTATGATTTCATGAGACTTGTTGACATCTCAGGACACATGTCATTAAGAAGAGAAGGAAGCCAGGTGGAGGATGATTGGAAGTTGAGGTAATGGTGGTGTGAGTGGTAATCTGTGAGCATAGCATTGGCAGTGACGATACTCAAACCATCTAGCTAGTGGCATCATTATTTGCAGAGGTGTACTCAGTGTGGGGCAGACTCATTCTCTCAGTGGAGAGTCTGGCAAGAATATCAGAACCCCAGTCCTCACAGGAAGGGGTTAAGGACCCCATCCCGATGCAAGAGACAGATATTAAGCTATAAGACCAGCCACAGAAACTAGATGATATTGTTGAGCATGAGGAAACTGCTTCAGTTTTAGGGGTCAGACTTCCAAAGTTTGTCTTAAGTACAAAGCATAGGTTACAGAACTAACTGTAGATCTAATCAGCCAAAAATCTTACATTTTGGCTTGGGAGGAATTTCTAAAAGTGTTAAAAGCTTATTTATCTTACATGTGAATTTTGTTTGCTTTTTGTATAAGTTTTAACCAATGTGGAAATTTACTATTACTGAAATATAAAATTACTGTATTACTGAATATTACTGAATGACAACAAAGTGTAACACAAATTGTGGGAATACTGTATACTGACAACATCGAAAATGGGGTCATGAAAAGTATTAATTATAGAAAAACAGACTGCAATTTTGTTGAGTTTCACTGTATACTTTAAAATTGGTTTAATTTCCATTTTATAAGATAACTTTTCTTCTCTTTCACTGAGAACAAGCTCCAATTAACAGAAACACAACATAATTTGCATAACAATAACTTTCTTGGCATCAGAAAAGTTTGGCAATTGGTTTTCTTCTAATGAAAGGTTTAGTCTCTGTAGGACACATCAATATTTTTTATCTGAATATTTTGTAATCTTTTCATTATTTTCTGAAATATGAATTTGAGTACATAAGATATCATCATACTCCTTGTCAGCATGGCTAGCAATGCCTCTTAAATATTTGCAATTTAAGCCTACCTCACTTTCCATTTGCGCCACTGCCGCCTCCTCCTGTGCGATAGCCAGAGAGTGGTCTTCTCCACATTCCCCAAATTAGCCATGGTCTTTAACGTTTGTAAAAGGTGGGTATTACTTTTCTTCCTTTCCTTGGAAAGGAAGTCCTTCTCCTTCGCCTTTCCAATTTCTGTTCATTTTCTCTGTGAAGACAGACCTGGTTCTACCACACAGAATCAATCACTCCTAGCTTTGTGTTCCCACCACACTCTGCCCCTCCAGCCATGGAATCTGCCAGTGGTTTTTCACACTGCGCACACTCTACTGTATGCATTCAGAGGCACCTCAAGATTCACCTTTCATTTGGTAGAGAAAAGGAATGTACTCTGAAGTCAGACAGATTTTAGCTGGAGTTTAAACTCCATTTCTCATTAATAGGGTAAACTTCCTGACTCATTGAGTTTCTCTAACTTTAGTCTCTCATTTGTAAAATTGGGTGAATAGTACCTAGCTCATAGGGTCATTGTGAAGATTAAATAGGATTCTATGAACAATGTACCTGGCCCATTAATACATGCTAAATCCTTTCTCCTTTCAGCTTATAACTTGTATAATTTTAAAAACATATTTATGTCTCCCGCTAGATGATACAAGCAGGGAGAGAGATGTAGCACGTATCTGGGCCAGACCAGGCTCTCAATAAATCTTTGCGGAGTGAATGAATAGCTCTGATAGCAAATTTCTGTGAAAACTGTGGCTTTTTACCTGCTTTACGTGAACAGTTCTATATTCAGATCAGACATATGCCTGATTCAAATGGGAAGTTAGAGTAATTTGCAACCATTTCACCATCTCTCTCATCCCCAACTTGTTCTAGATTCTAAATGGTCAACTTTCTAGAATCTTAAATGGAAATTTGAAAT
Source organism: Pteropus alecto (assembly GCF_000325575.1). Classification (NCBI taxonomy): domain Eukaryota; kingdom Metazoa; phylum Chordata; class Mammalia; order Chiroptera; family Pteropodidae; genus Pteropus; species Pteropus alecto. The sequence goes on from NW_006436811.1 coordinate 10,240,040, forward strand.
GAAAAATATTGTTTCTTCATATTTGTATGCATTTTATTTAGCTTTGCATTCCATTTAGATTATTTTGCTCTATATAGTTCCAGGACACATTCTCTTCAGTTTCATCATGGTTGTTTTTCAAATAAAAAAAGTAATTATTGAGAATCTATAAGTACTTCTGTTTTCTCTCTCAAAACTAACCAGGCTCAGTGATGGCTTAAGTTATGAAGTCATTAGATCCCGTAGGTGTGCTTACAGAACAACAACAAATGATAAACTTTTTGCTACGAAAAATCTATAAAGGATAAATGAATGGTTGTTGGATTATAGTTTTTCATTCAATAAAGGATGAGATATTTAATGGGAGAAGAGAGCTTTTCTTTCAATGCTGTATTAAAAGTTTTCATACGTTCAAATTTAGACTTATTGCCTTAGAAGTTACAATGGTTATTGCAAGTTTTTATTTTTCTCTTTTAGAAAATTTTACCGAACATGAAAGATCTCTCCAGGCAATGCTTTTGATCCTGAACAAAGCAAGTCATATATATCTCTTATGAAATTTTTATGCTCGAATGAAGTAGTAAAAGAAAATTCCAGGTAGCTTCTTCAAACATCATTATACAAACCAAGATATCATTGAAAAGTAACTCTTTTTAATCATTTTAGAAGTTGAAGTTTAAAGGGAGGTCTGGCTTTGCCTGGAATACTCAGAAAAAGCTACATAGAGTTCATGTTCGAGTGGAGTCTTGAATGAATAGGAATTT
>NW_006436811.1:10240804-10326365 GCF_000325575.1 Pteropus alecto
TTCAGAAAGAGCAAATGGCCTTCACCAGTTAATGTTGGTGACAGTCCTGCAAATGTTGAAAACAGGTATTATGATGATTCTCAGTCTTTGCTCTTTAGGGAAATGTACATGTTAAGAGGACAAAAAGAATAGTCAATTTCTCCTTTAGCCTCCTTTTCTCTCCTGGAACAGGTTAACCAGCAAAATAGGCTGGGCAAAGGTCCAGGTTGCTACTAGAGTGTTTCTAAGGATGTTAGGTTACTGTCACTTCCTAAGAATATCTTTGCTCTACAACTTCCTTTTTCTGTATTATGTATAAAAATTCCAAAAACTGCAACTGACACCATCTTTTAAAAATTGCCTTGCAGGATATAACCGGTCTTGCCTAAAACCAAACTTTCAGTCTTTTCATCTAGAACTTGTTACATATATAATTACCTTGCTCACATCTATTACACAGTCTTTATCCTGGGAACAGAATCCATTTTTCTATAAAATTTTAATATAGTGCTAGAATCTAGATAGAACATCCTAAATACCTATTAGATCGCTTCTTGATTTGACTATCATGGGCATGAGAGAAAACATTGAAAAATATGTTAGGCTAGTCAAACTGGCTTTATAATGGTGAAAGGGAATGGGTGTTGGATGTTTCCAATTGCCCTTCCAGAGCTACTTTCTACCCTACTTTGACTGATCTTTATAGACTGCATCAATTTGCTCTCTTGCCCTTTGGCTTACACTGGGTTCAGCCAATATAGGCAGTAGAAGGAAATCTGAAGGGCAGGAGTGAGGTTAGGGTACTTATTTACTACCTAGCTCCCTCTCTGCAGGGCCTCATGTCTGCTTTCCTCTACCTGACTCCACAGCTTCTTCTGAGTATCTTTTTCCTTCACACAGGTTCCAGTCTCTGCTCTGGCCCCTTCAAATCTAGACATGGTAATTACTCCTAATTATTTTAGCTTTGGAGTGCTTTATTATCACTTGTTGATTGTGTTAACCTTGCCCACCCCTTCTAAAAATCTCACCATGAAACTCTCTTCATATTCATCTATATCTTGCAAGGATTCTTACTGATACAGGTGGTGGTCGTAACTTTATGAGTAACTCTGGAAATCACAATTTGCATTTTATTTTTGTTGTTGTAGAGCAGTATTTTCTAATTTAATGTGAATAGTTACTTCTCAGAAAAAAACAAAACAGACATACAACCTCTGAGATAGATGCTCTAGGAGACTACATATAATGTTAAGTTATGACTTTCAGTAATTTCTGGAGGAAACCAAATTTCTTCCTCAGCACTGCACTTACTTATAAGCTTGTTTATGTAATAAGGATGTTTCTTGCTCAATGACTCAGTGATCCATTATTAACCAGTCTTGTACATTCTAACACATGGTTCTAAGAGCTTAATTGACTCAGCCCTCTCACACTAGATGAAACTTGCTCAGGAACCCCTTTGACCATTAGACTAGTTTCATAGATGACAGTGTGAATCACCTGTTTGTGGGAATAACAAATGACAGTCACACTGACTCCATGTTTTTTTCCAATAATGAGTTATAAGAAAGATTACAGTACTATTAGAAATGACAAATATATGTTCTTTAGGAAATTATTGATTTATGAGAAAATAAGTTAACCTAAAATATAACTGCTGTTATTTTTTTTCTTAAAAAGTAACTTTTTAAGTTAAGGGTATTCATTCATCAAATATTTTGTTATGTATAATTTTTACACTCATAAAAATAAGAGAAATATCTAATTGACAGCAATGTTACTTTGGCAGTAATCTTAAGGTACTCTTTTAAGGTTGTTTTCTAATTAACGCCAGGAATGTATACTTTTTGAGGCATATTGAGAAAAATATTTCTCTAGAATGTTCTTCATTTTTCTTTTAGAGCCAATATATGCTTGAGTTAGTGAAGAAATCTCTCAACATAGCTGGAAGCTATCATAGTTGGAGTTCTAAAAACATAAGGAAAATGAATGAATTTTTCTGCATATTTTTAGAAATAGCTTAGCAAAATATCTGAGCAGCAACAGAAATTAATGTACTCATCTGTCCTATCGTGATGTATTTGAGTGCCTTCTCTATTTCAGGCACCACACTAGGCACTAAGGATAGAGACTTCTAAGTACAAGCCAATGTCATGGAAATATTATTTGTAATCAGGGGTTACATTCAAGTATTTGACAACTCATGCATCATAGTCCCTTGTAATCAGAAGCAAAGCCAGCAGTAAAGAACAGATTCAGCTGGACTAGTTCATCCCAGCTGAGCACCAGTTCATCCTAAGACCTAACTTCTCTTGTTTTTTTTTTTTTTGTTTTGTTTTTTTGTTTTTGTTTTTTTATCACTTGTAGGCTCAGGGATATTCACTGGAGATTGTTCTTTGTCCCTCAGTTGAGACAGGACAGCTGAATCTCCCTCCCTTATCTTTGTGTCCTCTGTTCCTGTAATTCTAGAGTGTGCCAGAAGCTTTGATCTTCCACTGCTCCTTCAAGTACTTCAGTCTGTTAGTCCCAGGTGCTGATCTGGATTTTGAGTTTCCCTTCAGTTTCCAGCTAGCTATCTCCTTCATTTTTTTAGTCACATACTTATTTTTGAGTTCCTGATCATATTGTACATATTCTACTTCTTTAGTGTCCATCATTGTCTTCCTCTTCTGACCATCATATAGCACTTCATCTCTACTTATGGCATTTGTTTCTTTTGGTTATTTAAGTAAAGGTCTTATAATTCCTTCTAGAGTGTAAACTCTTTGAAGCAGGGGGCAGGTCTTATAGAACTGAATATACACCAATAGCATCTAACATTAAAGAATTGTTATTACTTTGTTTAGTATGATAATGATGTTATGGTTATGGTTTTAGAATTCCTTACCTAATAGAAATATATACTGAAATATTTACAAGATGAAATATGAGATCTTGCATTTATTTAAAAAGTACCCCAGGAAACACATTTCTGGGGTACAGAGAAGATAAAATAAGAAAAATATTTTATCAATAACGTAATTATTAAAATTGGGTAATGAGCACCTGGGGGTCATTGAACTTTTTTCTCTACTTTCATGTATTTGAAAATTTTTATAATGAAAGTTAAATTATAAATATAGATACTATAAATATAAATTATATGTAACTATATATAAATAATATATAAATTAAACTCTACATTAAAATACTTATTCATTAACAGAATTAACCCCTGAAATTGCCCCTTCCCTTGCTCAGGCATGGTTGCTGGACAATTATAAATAACTGTCCTGTTCTTATTCTAAAGGCGATATCAATAGGAGTGGCCACTTGGCTCACAATAGTTTCTCTTTCCTGGGAATATCAAAACACAGGAGTGGGCCTTAAGTGGCCATATCTGTACTATGTGACACTGTCACTTCAACCAAAGTTGATTGATTCAACTGTAGGCAAACAATTGACACAAACTGGGCCAATCATACCCTCTCTTCTTATAGTTTGAAATTTTTAAGAGAGAAGCACACAGACTGGTCTGACCGGAAGGCTGTTGTATTAATTGCAGTGCCCAGAGATAAGGCCTATGAACTCTGGCTCTGAGGTTTCCTAGTTTCCCATGCCTGTACCTCTGCCTTCCTGGGAATTGGTTTTCCCCTTTTTCCATCGGTCCTGTGAAATGCCTCAGTATTCATTCAGTAAATCCTCTTTCCCACCTTTTTGGTTTAAGTTATCCAGAATTTGTTTCTGTTACTTAGAATTTTAAAAAGCTTATTTAATGTACTATACAAATAAAATAAATTCACTCACATTACAAGGAACAGAATGTCTGAATGTGACAAAATTCTACAAGTGAAACATTTTCATATATTACCGTGAAGAAGGTTTCCTTTATTCTGGTTCACTTTCCTGCCTTAAACAAATAATTATTGAGTACCTACTACATACCTACACTGTGAGAAGTACTGAATAGTCAATGATAAGAAAAACAGAGTTCCTGGAGCTTATAATTTTATAGGGGAGATAGATATTATCAAATAATGATACTGGCCATTATATTATTATAAAGTCGAGTATCCAAAAGGAAAGGAATATATGTCTAAGAAGGTAGAGAACCAGAAAACCTGATTGAGAGTAGGAACTTTTCACTTTCTGTTTCCCTCTTCTTGGAACGTTCTTCCACTGGGTATGCATAGGATAGCCTCACTTCGCTTAGGGCTCAGTAAGGCCTCGTAGTCCCCTTATCTAAAGTTGCCTATACCTTAGCCAGTTACGAGTTTATTATTGTATTTTGCTTCTTTGTAGCCTTTATCACTATCCAAAGTATAATTACTTTCTGCATTATCTACATTCCTAGATATTAATATAGACCCTAGTACATATTAGGTGTTCAAAAATTCTTAAATGAATGCATATTAATTATTCTGTTCTCATCCTTATTGCATTCAGCCTTTTTATCAGCAACTGAGAAAAAGATGTAGAAAGACGTGCTTAACAAATTTGTAGATGACATAAGCTATGCCAATTTCAATGGAATATAGAAATATCTCAATGTGCTGAAATGAGGTGCTGAAATAAAACTTTTAACAGATAAAGATAAAACGTGAAATTTAGGTTAAAAAATCTACTATAAAATCATAGCTGAGCAACAACATTTCATGAATAAAAAAAGCTAAGAATTTTTATTTTTGGCTGCAAGGCAACTAAAATAAGTAACCTGAATTAATAGAGCATAATAGATAATGGTGCCACCATATTCTGCTGGGTTTAACTCACATCTGGAAGTGTGCTTGTTTAGATTATTTGATCGTCTAAATATTTATTTACACTCGCTTCCAAGTCATTTTTCAATGAGCAGGGTAAACTGTTGTGTTAACTGGCCAGCAACTTCTGTTCTTGCAGGCAACCTAAATGGAAAAATGAAATTGTGATTAGCCTGCTGATTATTGAGCAAGGGTAATATTTTTATGGCATTAGACTCAGAGGGTCTGGGCTGTCTTCTCCACACTAGGAATGTGTTTGTAGAGGGAATGATCCTCTTCCAAGTCTCTTCTAGTCACTGGATTCAGGCTGAGGTGTGGTAATGACTCCCTTCCACTGCTGGCTCTGTCCTGTTGGGTCCCCTAACTCTGCCCTCATTCCTATAAAAAGTCCCTTCATTAAATATACTTGAAATCTCTATTTCCTTTAGGACACTGATTGATAGCATAACTTTTGGGATTTCTCACGTTGCAAAATTTTAGGAAGAGCAAATTTTGTGTTCCTTAATCATTATCTACATACCTCTATTGAATTATTTGTAATACTAATTTTTATGTACATGTGTGTACTCAACATTTCGCATACTTTATTTCTAATTCTTATAACTGTAGGACAAGACAGGCATATTATTTGCACTTTACAGATGAGGAACTTGAAGCTCAGAGAGTTAGGTAATGTGGTCTAGGCAATAGTTTATAAATGACAGAGAGTAAATTTGAGTTTGAGTCCTAGGTCTACGTTGCTGTTTCCACTACACCCATCACCTACCTTTCTTTATCTCCACCATGCACACTGAATTGTCTTTTGCTGGTCTGATTACTTTGCTGGAATCTGGTAGATTTTTTAAGGGAGAGACTATATTGTATTCTTTTATCTCTACTGGCATAGTGTCTGGCACATAGCAGACATGGAACACATTTTTTAAACAAATAAATAGAGGGGAAATGTCACAGACCCATTAACCTATTTTTTTGGGGAATACCTGTAGCAGGTCTTTGGTTTCATATTTACTTTCCCTGTAAAATTTTTTCATTCTCCTTTTCACTACTGGCCCACACTATGTGCTTGATTTTCTCCTATATACATTTCTTGCAGAAAATCAGCTATATCATGCATCAGAGACAAAGATGTATCTGGAAACTGGAAATGGTGAGAAAATAAAAATGCAAATAATATTAATAATCTATTTGGTTTGTCTGGGGTTAAGAGTCGTGGGAAGACATTGTTAAAGCTACTTCAGTCTACTCATACTTTCTCTTAACACTCACTGTTTTATTTGGATGTACTACAGGTGGTGTTAACCCTGTCCCTGCCACCAGTAAAGTGAAGCGGTTTCATTTTGTGTGTTTTAGCATAGTACGTCAAATACATTGAGCTTATTATTTGTTATAGGTTATTACAGTCATTAAAACCTATATACTTGCCTTCAAGAATGGCTTAAGAAATGCCAAATGAATGACAGCAAATAGCATGTCTGGACATTGTAATTCTCCTTATCTACTTAGCCACAGACTGACTATGCTGACATGTTTTACAGAGTGTTTAAGAAAATGCTGGCCAAATTTGAGAGCCACAGTGTTCACTTGTGACAGGACACTGTGGTAGGGAAAATTCAATTCAAGTCTTTGCTTTTATTCTTATGGTAATGATTTGGCTTCTGCCTTGGAATTCTGATATGGAAGCAACGGAATCAGAAGTCATAGAACACCAAAATGTTACAACTAAGGAAAGAAAATATTAAATCTGACTTCAAATGTTTAAATCCTATTAAATTTTCCTCCAACTTATTTTGAAAAATTTCAACTCAACAAAAAGATCAAAAGAATAGCAAAATGAGTATCGATATATTCTTTTCCTAGATTAACCAGTTGTTAACATTTGCCTTATATGTTTTATCCCCCTTTATAACTAATAACATTTTTAAAAGAGTTTAGAACAAAAAATGTTCTAAAGGAAGTACAATGACACGAAATAGATGAAAAAAGTAAAAATTTAAATTACTACATAGGAATTCTTAGACATAAAGAAGACTTTCTTAAGCTGTTAAGCTTTGATACTGGGTGTTTACAAAGGTAATTAATTGTCTTCTGTAGATCTCTTCTATGAAGGAATCTACTACTATACAATAGAAACGCCCTAGGATCTTTCAATCTGTTTCTGACCACATCTAAATATACCAAATAGATAAAATTTCAACAGGATATTTCCCCACTGCCTACATAATGAAGTCCAAATATATAAGCACAATTCAAGGTCCTTTGCAAAACTAATTCCCAGCTATCTCAACACCTTTACTGTTCCTGTCCCACATCTAGCCTGGGTTATAGTCCAGAGTTTGACTGTGTCCTCTGGAACTCTAGTGTCTCTTAAAATAAAATATCTAAATATAACACATCTGATGTTGAAAATTTTGCATGGTGAAAAAAGTTCTGGAAGCATTTCATATCTTATCCCTAATATACCTATTGGAGGTTCAATGGAAAATGAACATCATTAGCTCAATCAGAACTACATTAGCCCGACTAGAAGCTCTCAAAACTTTTGCAGTGAGAAACCAGTTTAATGTATAGCTTACCAAACTCAGTGGGCCAAGGAATTTTTTTGGATGGTAGAATATTAATACCATAAAGGATACTTGTGTTCCCTAGAATACAGTTTGCAAAATGCTGTTTAAACATCATAATGCTTGGCATTCCTTGAATGTTGCTCGTGCCATTTCTGATTGGAACAACTTAATTTGTTTAGAAAAGGCCTAATCTTCAAAAAGATATTCCAAAGCACATGTAAGAAGGAAACCATAGAAGATGGGGAGGACTTGTGAACTAATTCTGTGACTCAAACCTATGTGCCCTCCAAGACCTGTGATCAACTCTCCACTACGAAGTTGGAAGCCAGTCTTTATGTACAGGTTTCCTGTAATCTTTCTTTGCTTTGACTAATTTTAATCTCAAAATTTTATGCCATTTGCATTTTAGTCTTTGGGATAAAGACTTTTAGAATCAAGAGATAGGTACAATAACTTATATGTAGAGTGATAGAATGATATTTGAAACAAATTGTTTCTATGAAGTAGATAGTATTTGATAAATTAAAAAGTGTCACTGGTTAAGTTTTTCAGGATTTATCAAATGAGTGCCAATTATTGAAAGAGTGACATTCATTTAAATTAATAAAATAAAATTAGAGCCTTCCATCATGAACAGAAATGACCTTTGCTTATGTGCTTATTTAGGGAGGTAGAGAATGGATAAACTATTTGTATTGAGTACTCATTACTTTGTCTGTTTCTCTAAGATATCCATGAGTTATGTCATTCACTCATTTATTCACTGATTTTTTTCAACTTACCATTAAAAGGCAATTTCCCATGGGTTTCTCATATTTCTCCATGTCTTGTGAGCAGAGGTACTAATAGTCTTTTGTTCTGGATGATCTTTTCAAAGATTATTGATGATAAACAAAAGGTAGAGATAGCATCTCCTAGAGCATAGTGTCAGTTATTTTGCTGTACAGTATAATAAAAATAATGTCTCCCTCTGGAGTAACTTTGGACAGGTTTTCTTACAGCCCAAGCTAGCCCAATCTTTTATAATAAAGATTGGAGTTTTCAAAGCTTACAGTTTTTCAGCTGTGATGCAAACCCATCATTGTGTGAGCAGCATCTACCCAGGTTGCTTCTGTAACCCCTGTGGGACTTGAGGGGTAAGAAGAACCAACATTAACATGAAGCTCAAGTGCTGACTGTGCCGTGAGTTATAAAATTCCTTGTCTCTAATCTAGAAGTCTATTGTCTTCTGCCAATACCTATGAAACTATGGTAGACTAACATGTCAGCTTGCACAGCATGATGAAATCTCAGAGTTATAATAGTTCTTGACACTTGCAAAGAATCATCCTCTTCAGGGATGTAGGTTTGGAAGGATTTGTCCTGAGTATCATTAAGGCTTGTCCTGGATCAGGACTCCTGATGTGGATCATTGCTGGATGATCAGGGTTGGGCAGAGTTGAATCTAGAGGGAAAACCAGTACTAACCTGAGGCAATTATCAAGTAAACAGGATTTTTAATTTATCAAACCTGGTACTATCTGAGAAAAGAATCTTAGCTGGGTTCAGGGTAGACCTGAATGAATAGTCAGACTAAGAAATGGGTAACCCTCTGAGACTAGGATGGCTCAGGTAAGCACATATCTCAGGCACAAGTGGTCAGAAACAGGTCGGTAGAAAATAACCACTTGATTCTGTTCTATTCTAGAGCATGGCTTTTCATACAGATTGGATTCTTTTCCTTCTTCCCAAAGGGACCTTTAGGTAAGTCTTTGAGTTCCTAAAGTTGCTAAGTCCTTGGACTGTTCTAGCCCCAGACATGGCAGGCCCTAGTCATTTTCACTATTAGTGTTTAAGAGAAAGTGGTGTTCTTTGCCTGATGGGGAATGTTGACTGAGCCCTGAGATGTTCCTTTTTTAGGGTATGTTGGTTCCTGGTGTCCAGTTGTTCAGGCTCTTCTTCGGGACAGTCTGCTCCTCCTGGGACCAATCACCCTTGAGAGTCAGGGTGGAAGTATGGTACTTTGGGCCTTAACAGATCATTCTGGAAAAAAAAAAAAACAAAGTCAATATTGGCCTAAATAGTAACAAATTTCCAAATGATGCGTCATTCAGTTTTCTTAGTATAAACAGTTACGGTTCCCTCAGGAATTTGGAACTGTTGGCTCTGTTCTTTCTAAAGAAGAATGTGGTTGGAATAGCAGCAGTCAGTCCAAGCTGGCAAGCCAAAGCAGTGGTGGCTAAACCTCTTTGTACTCATAAATAGACTTATAAAAATGGATATGCCATGAAACGCAAGGGCTACCGTGTGATCACATGGAAGTTTGTGGAGAAAACTCCCCAGCTATTTCAGACTCTTAATTTTGGTTCAATTTGTAGTGCTCATCTAAATGGGTTGGCCAGCTAGCCTTTCAATGTTATCAGCAGGACCTACAAAAAATTAAAAAATTGTTATTTCGAGGGGAATATTTATACACTTAGAAGCGTATAATGTCATATGTCACCCTTCAGCTTGATTATTCTTGTTTTCAGTGGAAACATGCTTCTGGAAATTGAATTTCGAATACAAAAGGCAAACATGAGTAGGAAAAAATCCAAGCAGAATACAGGACCTTGTCCCAGAGTAGAACTGACTGTCATAAAACAAATTCAAAAGGAGGTGTGGAAATGGAAGGGCAGAGCTGGAAGGCAATCCAAGAGAACAGATAGAATGACATGGCATCAGGAATTTTGTGTCACACATGATTTCAAGCACAGCTTATTATTAAGAGGGAAGACCATCTGATTTAAAGTACAGGAAAACAAAAGAAAAGTTTAGCTTGATGGCGGAGACTGGAAAAAGCAAATATGGGCAGGAGGATTATTCAGGCATATTGGTGGCTCAGGGTAGATAAGATAACTATAGCAAACAAAGCACTAGACAATGAGTGTCCAACCAGAATATTTTAACAAAGCATACTAGGTGGAGAGGGAGCTACTAATAAACTGCTAAACTATAATTAAGTTTGTTCTGGGATTGGGTGGAACTGTGCCTGGCGACGGCAAGAATGGGCCTGTTTCTGTCTCCATCCTTGGGCTGGATGACAGTTTGCCTGACTGGGAGAGTGGCACCAGGCTTGCATTGGTCAAGAGCCTCTCAACCAAATCTTAGGTGCGTGAAAGCAGGAGTAAAGTTAAGGCCAAATGCAGTAATGAAGAGATTTGTATACACTGCCGAACTGAGGGGCCAGAAGGTATCAGAAGTTCTGCGATGAAGTCAGCATTCCTTCTTTCCTTCATCCATTCAGTATATAATATGTGCCCGACTCTCTGCTGGGTTTTGGGAATACAAAGATGATAAGACAGAGCCTCTGCCCTCTAATAATTTAAAGTCCTGTGGATAAACTAAACAAACTGATTACAATGGAGTACAATGAGAACCATGCTAAAGATAAGCACAGGACCCTCCAGGATCGTACAAGGTGATGAGGAATACAGAGCGTGAAAGATGGCTTCCTGGAGGAAGCAATCATCGAGATGTGTCAGAAAAGATGAGTAGAAGGTAGGCAGATAAAGGTGGAGATTGCTCTAAAATGAGGTTTGTGCAACCCCCCCACCCCCCAACCAAAGAAAAAACAAAAACAAAAAACAAACCCTGAAGTTCGTGCAAATCCTGTGACTTGAGAGACAACATGACGCATTTAGGAACTTTCAAGATTTCAGGGTAGCCGAGGTTGGAGAGCCATAAGGAACATCTTGTATGTCATGATTTTGGTAGAAAAACTCAGCCACTCACTTTTTGGTCTCTCAAACCAGCTCTGATCATGGGTGATAGTGGCTTTCTTAATTATCTTTAGGCTCTTCTCTAAGCAAGCTTAACCTTTCTGGGATTTCCTTCCCACCACAAAATAAAGTCCAAGCTCTCTCCTCAAGGGCGGAGGGTTAGAGAGGGGGAGTAGAAATAACATCTTCATTGCACATAGCTCCATGTTCTGAGGTTCTAGTACTCCTCCCTCTTGAGTCTTGGGAATGAAGTCACAAACCAGCAATACCCAGGTAAACCCATGATTACTTTTTTCGTAAGCCCTCCCCTTAGAAGGATATGGACCCACGCCCTTCCAAATAAATAGCAGAATCTGAGGCATGTGCTTATGACAATCTTTGGGCCTTTTTTTCTGAAAGGACAAAACTATGATAATGATATCTTTTAGGTTCTACAGTCCTTGGGCTGAACTCATATTTAACAGCTTCCTGTCTGGTTTAAAGATGTTAAAGAAAATGAAAATGTCATGTTTGTTTAGATATTATCTGTAGTGATGGATTGTTGCTATGAATACTTGAGTTGCTGTGAATGCTTGAAAAGGCAGGGTGTATGTTGAAGTGAAAGCATTAGAACACTGTACTAGCCACAAGATTCTGATGGTTCTGGTAGTAGAATGCAAATAATGAGGCTTCCTTGCCCATCTTATGTGATTATGTCAAAGATTAAATGACAGAAAACATGTGAAAATGATGTGTCACTGGGATGCTATATGACATATGAAGATATTAGTCTATTTGCTTCTTATCTAGCTTTCTAAAAAAAGCATTTTTTTTCCTTCTGAAATATATCTTTTAACTAGGAAGGAGTTACTATGGTATTAGAGTCACTTTAAGGAAACATTGTCATATAAGCGAAAAAAAAAAACTGTTAAAATACTGTCATTTAGAACTGTTTTGTAATAGTGTCTCAATACTTTGAATCACATTTAGTTCTTTTCTTAATCTGTATTTATGGCTCTATTTACAAATTGACAGATATTTGATTCCATAATTCAATACATCATGATACAAGAACACTGAAATAGGTAGCAATATTTGAAAGAATTTCTTTAAAAGAGAGCTCTAGCTTTGACTATGAGAAAGGTATTGGTAATTTCCAAGGGTGCATTAAAAAATGCGTACAGAATTCAGACAAGGAGCAGTTCAGATCAGAATTAGGGGAAACAGTAGGAGTGAACAGAACACCTATACTACTAATTTAAATGTGCAGGAAAGATAAGTAGTGAGGAGGTGTAGAAAGATTTGTGAGATGCTTATTATCTTTCCACAAAGGGTGGTGCTCCACACACAAATATTACAAAAAAGGCACAGATCTTCCCTTTGGAAATTATCAATATCTGGGATAAAATATCTGCCCCAAGCTCCTACTATCCAGTCATCCTTCCTGCTTGCCAGGTTATCTCGTACCTATAAAGAGAATCCTTTATAGATTTGTGTGTGTGTGTGTGTGTGTGAAAAGAAGATCTTCCCATTGTCACTCACAGGACAGTGGACGTTGACTTGGGCCTTGAAAACTTGCCAAGAAGAAATGGCTAGACCAGAGACTACTCCCACCCAGCTCCTGACCTTCCTGACCTTACTGCAGAAGGAGTCAGGGTCACTGGAGCAGAGGTGACCTGCTCCCACAAGAACTGAGGTGCAGGTCAGGATGAAGTTTCTTTGTCCCTCTGCGCTAAAGGAAATACATTGCTTACACTCAATGGGGAACTCTGATCTCAGTTTTATCAAAAGTATTATTTCTAATAATATTTCTTTAAGTAGGAGACTATTCAAAATGAAGTTAGTAATTTTAATGAAGAAGCAATTTTCTATATTTAATTTAATAAAACTATACAAATGGACCGATGTCTCACTACTGTTTGAAAAGAAAGCAAGAACATTTTAAAGTTCATGAGTATTTAGTGTGGCTGGGAATTATAGTGATAATACATTAATCTGATGCTTTCAATTCAGTCTTTCTAATTAACACTCACAGATCATTTAATTCTATTTATGGGGCATAAATTTGAATACCTTTACAAAATACTTTTTCAAATGAAAATTCATAAGTGCATTATGAAAATTCTTTTAGTTATTAGTTATTTAGTTCTAGAACTAAAATACTGAATTCATTGTTTTCTCAAAACAGTATTTAATTTTATGAACAAGCTATAGTAGTAATGTCAATCACAGAAGATTAATGTAATGTCTGTCAATAATTTAAAACGTGGAACTAATGAGTATTAATTTTGTGTTTTGTTATGTTATGAAAGGAGGTCAGAGACTTTTGAAACATACTAGTGAATCTAGTTTTGAAGCTAGTGTAATAACACATGCTGGACAAATATTTCCTGCAGAAAGGGTGCGGTGAGATGAAATGTTGCAGAGTAACTGGTTTCTTCTATAAGCCTAGAGGCTTGTATCTGTCTTTCTGGAAGGCCGAGTCTGAATCATGGAGTGTTTGGGTATTTTTTCTGCTGCAGAGTGGTTCTAAAGAAGCTAACTTGACCTTGGGTTATACGTAAAATAGCAAAAAAAAAAAAGCCCAAACGCCCCCTCCCACACCCAAGGAGATTACGGTATACATAGGAATTTAAACACTTGCTAAGGAGAGTCTAGAGATGACTGGTTTATCAAGCAGGACAGTCTTCCGCTCCTGGGACTCGTCATCCTTGAGTGTCAGTGTGAAAGTATGGCGCTTTGGGCCTTAAGAGATCACTCAGGGGGAAAAAAGTCAACAGCGGCCTAAATAGTAACAAATTTACAGACTTCAAGGTCGTCTGATCTTGTAGAACCAGAGACTGGATGTTGGGGAGTTTCTTTTTCTTAAAAAAAGATTTTAAGTAACTTAAAAATTGAAGTAGAACATACATACTGAAAAGTGTACGAATTGAAAGTGTATGTTCATTTACTGAGATAGATACTTAGATCACTGAATTGTAGCCCTTTGTTTCCCTAATATCAGCATTTAAAGCTCTAAAACACATTTTTTTAGTTATATCTCACACATTTTGCTTTGTCATATTTGTAATAATTCAATTCAATTTTTTTACTGGAGTGATTCTTTGACCAGTGTGTTATTTAGAACTGTACTGCTTTTTATCCAGATACTGGGATCTTTTCTAGTTATTTTTTATTATTGATTTCTAGCCTTATTTCATAAGATTAATAATTTAAATGCTTTGAAATTTGTTGAGACTTGATTTATGGTCCAACATTTGGTTAAATTGGGCAAATGGTTTATGTGCACTTGAAAAAAATATGTATACTATTGTATTGTATATAGCAGTTAAATGAGGCTCGTTAATCATGTTTTTAAAATCTACTAAATCCTATGATTTATTTTCGCTTGTTCTTTCCTTTACTAAAAGAGATGCATTAGACCTTCAAATCCAATTGTGATACATCATTTTTTCCTTTGATTCAGTCAATTTTTGCTTCTTATGAGGCTATGTTATTAGAAGCATGTATTTATCCTTATTAACAATCTAGTAGATTGACTTTTCTATCTTTATAAAATATTGTT
Organism: Pteropus alecto; assembly: GCF_000325575.1. Lineage (NCBI taxonomy): Eukaryota > Metazoa > Chordata > Mammalia > Chiroptera > Pteropodidae > Pteropus > Pteropus alecto. Next base: position 10,255,371 of record NW_006436811.1, read on the forward strand.
ACCTCTAGTAATGCTTCTTTTCTTCCTGATATTAGTATAGCTATAGCAACTTTTTTTTGCATTGTATACATTTTTCCAATATTTCATTTTTAATACCACTATGTCCTTATGTTTAAGGTTTGTCTCTTGTAAGAAATATATAGTTGCGTTTTATTTTTTAATCCAGTCTGATGGTCTCTTTAATTAGAGAATTTTATTCAAACTGCTGATATTTTTGGTTTTAAATTTATCATCTCATTATTTGTTTTTTATTTGTCCCTCCTTTTGTTCTTTTCTTCCACTTCTTGTCTCTTTTGAATTAATTAAATATTTTTATAAATATGTTTTCTCCTCTACAAATTATTGATTACGTTATTTTATAATAATTTCTAGTAGTTACCACTGGTATTACAACTTGCATTCTTGACTTATTAATATGAAGTAAGGTAAAGTTAGTACTTTTACTATTTCCTAACAATGTCAGGACATTAGAAAACTTTGACTCCATATACTACACTCTTGATTTTTTCCATATATATAAAAATATGTACACACATATATATACACCCCAATAATATTATTTTCTGCCATTATAATTACTATTTCTTTTCAATTGCTTTTCATTCTGTCTTGCATCTTTGTGTTTCTATCTGAAATTATTTTTTTCTGTGTGAAAAATTATCTTTAATATTCCTTTGAAGGATGGTCTGCTAACGATGAAGTCTTTCGTTTTAAAATGTCTGTTTCTTCTTCACATTATTTTTAACTCTCTTCTTCACTTTTTAAAAAAATCTATGGTAAAATGCACAATGTCAAAATTAACCATCTTAAACATTTTTAAGTGTATAGTTCAGTAGTGTTAAATATATTCACATTGTCATGCAACCAGTATCTAGAACTTTTACATCTTGTAAAACTTCTTTGCTTTTTATGATTATTTCGAGGGCTAGTGAAATATAGCTTGACAATTATTTTTTTTTATCATTTATAATAAGAAGTCAGCTGTCAATATTATTGTTGCTTATTTGAAGGAAATGTTTCTTGTTTATTTGCCATAAATGATAAATTCATTGTTTGATCATCTGTGGATCTATGTTTGTTGTCCATTTTGTTGCTGCTGCCGCTGCTGCTGTTGTTTTGCCTTTAGTTTCTGGTATTCTGGTTCTGTTTCCTAGAATGCCTAGTGATTTTTGACCGAATGCTAGATATTAAGTATGAAAAATTATAGACATTTGGAAGATTTTATATTCCATTCATTTTTTTTGATGTAATAAACTTTTATTTTTCAAAATGTACAGTTGGTGGGACCTGTTGTTCATGCATCTTCACCAGCAGCTGGGGCATGTCCACCCTTGGTGTTTCTGGTGTAAATGACTTGAGCTCTGTGCTTTGAAACTAGTTTAATAAGCCCTTTACTAAGGAGCTCCTGAAGGGCTGCCCTGGTAGGCAATTTGTGTAAGGGTAAATCTCTTTGATTTAATCAATGACTAAGATGATTTATGATGAAATTTCAGTCCATGTAAGGTTTGGCTTATTTTGGTTTGTTTTCAGTGCTGGCACATAGCATTTCTGGGGTCTAAAGCAAAGCCAAGGTGTTTACCTTGATGGTTCTTGAGCATCAATTTTTATCTTTTCATTTCTGTGAACGTGTTGTAAACTCTGAGCTTGAAAGTTGAATGCTCTGCTTGGCCATTAAGCCCTGTGCTGCTTAAGTATTAACACATTTTTTTAGGGGGCAAAATGGAGGAGAATGTTAAACTCACATCAGTGTACTTCTCTTATCCCTGTGATGTTGGCTCTTTAAGTGCTTGCTGCCTACATTGCTCTCTAGTGCCTTCAAATTGTTTATTTCTTTCATAAGATTTTGTCCAGCTAAATGGTGAGAGTGTTGATTTGATACAAACCTGGAGGTAGATGTCCTCTGGAATTTATTTAGGTTATGTTGAAATTAAAGTATGCATATTCTCTTATCTGGAAATTCAGGTCTGATCAGAACTTGTAGGTTGCCATTCACCTCTTTGGAATGTGCCATCACTAAGTTTTATCTCCATAGGAAAATGGGCGCAAGAAACTAATTAATGCTTCACAGAAGTAATATAAAAGTAGTCAGGAAATCAATAAACAGATGTTCAACTTCAATAAATATTAAGAAAATGGAAATTGAAGCAAGGGGATAGATTTCTTCTATCAGATTAAAAAAGTGATTTTCTTACTATGGTGAGAATGTAAATCAACCCAATCTACATTAACAATAATGGTAACTGACATTTATTGAGCACGTTTTGTGTGTGTCATGACCTGTTTTATAGGAAGGAAAATACTCTCTACACCAAATAAAGGAAAACTCTGTTTTGTTCCTACTTACTACACTTACACAGAACACTTCTGGTACCAGGTGCGTAGTTTTTTCCCCATACCAACCAATTCTCTGATACCAGCTGTGTGCCCTACAATTCAATTCAGTTCTGAGATTATCTACCTGGAGTTAGCATCAGATCCCACAAGTAAAGGGCTCAGTCCCACAAGACTGCCCCCACTTCAGAAACCAATAATAAGTCCCAGGTTGTCAACTTCTACTTCTGACTAGCTATAAATTGGAGGTTCCCTTGACCCCTTCCTCAGGTTCAATAATTTGCTAGAATGGCTCACAAAACTCAGGGAAATACTTATGTACATTTACCAATTTATTATAAAGAGTGTAATAAAGGATACAGATGAATAGCCAGATGAAGAAATATGTAGGTGAGGTCTAGGAAACCCTCAAGTACAGGAGCTTCTGTCCCCATTCCTGAATGAGATGTGTTCACCAATCTGAAAGCTCTCCAAACTCTGTAATTTAGGGATTTTTATGGAGGCTTTAATCAGATAGACATGGTTGATTATTAACTAAATTTTTACCTCCTCTTCTCTCTCCAGAGAATAGGGGGTGGGACTGAAAGTTCCAAGCTTCTAATCATGGCTTGGTGTTTCTGGTGGCCAGCCTCCATCTGGGAGCCCACCAAGAGTCACCCCATTAGAACAAAAGATGTTTCTATTACCCAGGAAATTCCAAAGGATTAAGAGCTCTATGTCAGACACTCCTATCGCTCAGGAAATTACAAAGATTTTAGGAGCTCTGTATCAGGAAATAGAGTCAAAGGCCAAATATTAGCAGGAACTAGAGACAGACACACACACACACATATATATACACACGTATTATTTCATAGTTATTCTAAATACTTTATATGCATTATTTATTCTCACAATAATGTTGTTAAGTTAATATGATTATTATTAATCCTATTTTCAGAAGAAAAACTGATATTCAGAGAGTCAAACGTTATGCCTAAGATCACTGAGATCATCAGTGCGAGCACTAAGGGTAGGACCCGAGGAGCCTAAGTGGAATGTCCACACTCTGCCTCTCAATTTTACTTCTAAAACTTTATCCTGCAGACATGGATATATACATGGTCATACAAATGTACAAAGAGGTATGTACAAAAAGTTTCCCTGTAATATTGCTTGGAATAGTTAAAAACTGAGAACAGACTACATATTCATCCTTATGGGATTGTAAAAATAAAATCATTCATGCAAAATATCCAATGGACTCTTCTGTATCAGTCAGGAAAAATAATATAGATCTAAATTTACTGACATGGAAAAATTTCCAAGGTATAGTTTTAATAAATAAAAGGTTAAAAGCATTTTGGTAAAAAATATTAAATATTTATATATAGGTACATATGCAGATAGAGATGTCTATATTGGTATACACATCAAGTCGTTAATAGTGGTTTCCTCCTACGAGTAAGATTTGGATGATGGTGAGGGAAGACTTTTGCATTTTAATTTACACATACCTTACACTGTTTGTACTTTTACATATTGAATATGTATTGCTTTTTCATTACTTAAAACATTTTATTATGAAGTTTTTTAATGTATGCAAAAGTAGGAAATAGAATAATGAATCTCCATATATGTATCACCTAATATAGCCAACAATTATCAGACTTTTATCTTATTTACTTTGTATAGTCCTCATTTTTTTTTCTTTGCTAAAAGTACCTTATAGTTAACCTCAGACAGCATACAATTTCACTCCTAACTCAGTATGTGTCAATAGAATTATAGAAATTGTATTACACAACCACAGTACCATTATCATACCTCAAAAATTGACAATAATTCTTTGGTATCATGTAACAACACCCAGTCCACAATCAAATTGCCTCCATTTGACAAATGACCAAATGTCTCAAAAATGTCTTTTTACAGTTGGTTTGTTAATAATAGGATTCAAACTAGGTTCACACATTATAGTTAATTTTTAGATCTTTTTTTTTTGCCTCTTTTAACTTAGAACAGTCTCCTTCACTTAGTTTTCTCATGCCATCAACTCATCATAATTTAATAATTATTAAAAGAATTCAAACGGATTACCATAACTATTAAATTATATGGCAACCCATATCACACACTAAATCCTGTGGAAGTAAGACATTTTAATTGTATTTGTACTTCTTCTCCTCATTATACATCAATATTGTACATATCAATTAACCAGTATTTATTGACTATCTAATAATTTGAGCAAAAGACATTTTGAGAGAATAACAGTACAGAAAAGGAGGAATACACAAGGAAAAAAGACAAAGTCATTAAAATTTTCAGCTCTTTAAGTATAAGAACTGGACTAATTTTAAAGTTCTAATATTTTTGCTTTCATTTAGGAATTGGGTTAATCTCATAGTTAAAATGGTCATAAATGTATTTTGTGTTAAATTCTGCATGTAATGTTCTTTGATACATCACACATTTTTTCCTTGCTCTCTTTTCCTTTCTTTTTCTTTCCTTTCTCCTTCCTTCCTTTCTTCCTTCCTTCCTTCCTTCCTTCCTTCCTTCCTTCCTTCCTTCCTTCCTTCCTTCCTTCCCTCCTTCTTTCCTTCTTTCCTTTATTTATTTTTTTCTGTGGCTATAATCAGAAATCATTGTTGTGGAAGCTGACATTTTTTTTTTCTAATATATTATAGTAAATTTCAAACACCTTAGCTCTGAAGAGATCATAAAGTATAAGAACTTCCAAGGAAGGGCAAGTCAACATAATTACAATCTCAGACAGAATTATTATGGACAATTTAAAAGTATTCAATGCATAATAAAGCCGCACATCATTGTCTACAGCATTTGAGAGAGAATGACAAGATGGAACAATATTATCTCCCTGATCCAAGGGAACCTAATTAGCATTAATGGGTGGGGGGTAATAGCCAATGAGAGCAGGAGCTCAATATTATTTTAGGGAAAATATCCTAATGGATAGATCGATCAGTTAATGGAAAATTCCCAAGAGAAATAATGTTAATGCAATTGAAATACGTAATGAAGAGGGCAGAGAACACTGGAGGAGAAGCAAATGTACTGTTTGTAATTCTCTATGCAGCCCTGCACAAATCAGTTCCTGTTTAGAACATTTTGTTTTATTTTGGAAGTAGATTAAAAACTAGCATTGCTGGATTCTTAGTGAACACATATCTAGAAAGAGAACAGAATCATTAAAACCAGATTTTGTTTTCATTTTTATTGCTGTTGTTAGAGTGTGCATTCTAGAAATTCCCAAAGGGGGCTCGTATTTCAGTTATTCTCATTCACTCTCTTCAATATAATAAAATTTCCTTAATTACAGTATTATATAATACTACAAAAATTTGTATAGCAGCAACACACTTTCAGTTTTTAGCATTGAAAACAGTATACCATGCATTCAGTGTATTGGCAAGTTGAAAACAAAAAACTGAAGTCAAGTTGATGTCTATTTATTCTAAGAATGTACTCCAGTAAGCTAAATCGGTGTTTATTGATTTAAGGGAGAAATACATTTTTACGATATCATTGCATTTGTTATAATTGATGTTGACTAAGAAGAATGAGAGAAGTGAAACAAATACTTACAGTGCATTCTATGAATATGGTTATCTAGTTGCTAGCCCGACTAATCTTAATCTTCAAAATAATAGGTTATTTTGTATTTCTAAACTCAGAATATAATTTTTCCATTGGACTTTCTTTTAGTATTACTTGGTAGAAAATTTGAAATTACAGAATAAGCTGAAACACCTCAAGAACTTTACAAGCTCTTTGAATTAAGCTTGAGCACGTTAACTGAGGTACAATATATAATTATTTCTAGTTTGTATCAGCTGAATCATTTTTTTTTAAACTTTTAGTGAAAGAGGCAAATTAGGACTGAATAGTGATATAACTTTCAAAGTTTAAAATATACCTGAATGTGAATCATTCAAATTTACTGTATCCAACTTAATTTACCTGGATCTTTATTTTGTCCTGTGTTACGTGGATATGGCCAGAACATTTAGAATTTAAATCAAGTTTTAGAAGCAGGATTAAGTATTAAAAAAAAAAAAAAAGAGGCTTATTAATATGAGTGAGGGTTATTGTGAAAGGTTACAAACTAATGATAAGGAAATGCCTGCTTAATCATGCTCATTATATCTGTGTTACACCCATTAGATGCATTTGTTTATTTAAGTTTGCTGACCATAATCTAGGGCACGTCTCTGTGAATGATGCAAAAATACTTTCTTATTTGAGAAATAGTTATACAAGCAGTTAGTTTCTATTCTGAAATTTGAAAAAAAAAAAAAAAGCCTAGAAATAGAATTTGAAGTCTATCACCAAGGTAATGAATCAACTTGGAAACATTCTACAGATGTCAAAAGAAATCTATAAGGGAGCAGCAGTCTTCATAGTTGGAAAAATAAATTCAAATTAAAGGTAATTTAGGCCTAGTGAACAGATAATTTACTACACAGTGTAATATTTTCTATTTTTCTTTGTACTATCTATGCTGTGCTTGATTTCTTTTGTATTAGAATGCCTGATTTACAATGTGTTCACAAATCAAAACCATAATCCAGTAATCTTTATTCTTCCATGGGTATAAAGCCATACTCCCTATAAATTCAAAGCAATTATTTCTGCAATTACAGAGTTGCATCTATTTTTTAGCAATATGTCTGCTAAATTATGTTCATTATACAATAACATTGCCTGTTAATATCAAAATAATACTAAACTATGACTCTCTTAAGGCAGAGACCTTATTAATCACTCTCGTACCCTTAGTATACATAGTAGGGCTGGCACATAGTAGAGTGAATATCCTATAGCATAGATGAGATAGAAATGTTATCATTTGATTGTTAAGTCAATGGGTTTCTTCACTCACTTAATGGCTAGGTTACTAGGTACCTAGTGGGTGGTTCATACCTTCAGAGGCTGAGTTACTAGCATGGCCCACTGATATGAACCATGTTTATGCTTTTAAGCTAAACCTTCAAGGAAAGTGGACTCCTTAATTTCATATATGGTCCTCGAATTGTCCCAAGGTTTTCAAGTCAAAATGTGGTAATTTTGACTTCAAAGAGACTAGTAATTTAACATTATACTGTTTCAATATGGTGAAAATGAGACTCTTAATGATTCAAAGAATTGTAATTTGAAATATTCATTTACATCAGGCTTTGCAGACTGTTTAGAAGTTAGGAAGTTGAATGATATGAATGTTAGTAATTCTTAATATTGGTGCCAAATTTGAAACTTCAAGTGATATTTGCCATTTAATAGTCTGAGGAGAGTTGTGTGTGTGTGTGTTTTGTTTTTAACAAATTATTGAGAGATAATTGGCATAAATAACCTGCATATATTTAAAATATAAAATGTGTTGAGTTTTAGCATATTTATATACCTGTGAAACTACCACAATCATAATAGTGAACACATTTTCTTTTTTGTTCCCCTTTATGACCCTTCTTCTCTCCCCTTCCTCCTCATCCCATATCTCTAAGAAATCGTGGTCTGTTTTCTGTACTATAGATTAATTTGTGTGTTTTAGAATTTAATATAAAAGGAATTGTGCAGTGTGTATTCTTTTTTGTCTTCTTTTACTCAGCATAATTATTTGGATTCGTCTATGTTGATGAGTGTATCAATAGTTCATTCATTCACTTTTATGCCGAGCAATATTCCATTATATGTATGTATTACAATTGGTTTATCCATTTACCTGTTGATGAATATTCGGGTTGTTTCCCACTTTGGCCATTACAATAAAGTTGCTATGAACATTTTTATATAAATCTTTGTATGGACATGTGCTTTCATTTCTCTAGGTAAACATCTCAGAATAAAATGGTGGAATATCTGGTAGGTCTGCGTTTAACTTTGCAAACACTGCCAACCTGCTTTCCAAAGCGATTGTACCATTTTACATTCTCATCAGCAATTGGTAATAGTTATAGGTGCTTCATATCCTTGCTGACATTTGGTATAGTCAGTCTTTTAATTTTAGTCATTCTAATAGTCTCATTGTGGTTTTACTTTGCATTTCTCTAATGACTAAATATGTTGAGCATTTTTATGTTTGTTTTTATATGCCATCCACATATCTTCTTCGGTGAAGTGTCTGCAAATATTCTGATGAATCTAAAAAGTTATGTTTGCTTTTTCCACTATTAAATTTTGAGAGCTTTTAAAAATACATTCTTTATGTTTTCTTCAAGTGTGTGACTTTTCCTTTTTTTTCTCTTAGTCCATCTTCACATCAATGTCACTATTTTGGTAATTGTAGCTTTATCAAAAGATTAAAAACAGGTAGCATTAGTCCTCCAACTTTGTTCTTTTGCAAATTTGTTTTGAGTATTCTAGGTCCTTTGCATTTCCATATGAATTGTAGAACCATGTCAATTTCTACACAAAACCTTTTTTATTTTAATTGGAATAGTGTTGAATTTGCAGGTTAATCTGGGGAAAACAGAAATCTTAACACAGGTTAAATTCTTCAACTTATAAACATGGTATATATCTGTAATTTTTAGGTCCTCCTCATTTCTCTGAGCTATGTTCAGTAGTTTTCAATGTATAAATCTTACACATCTTTTGCCAGATTTATTCCTTCATGTTTCATATACTTATGCTATAAAAGGTATTCTCTTTTCACTTTTAATTTCTGATTATTCATCGCTGCTATATAGACATAAAATTGATTTTTCTATGTCAATCATATCTCACAACCTTGCCAAACTTACTTTTTAGTTTTAGTAGCTTTAATTTTTGTAGATTCTATAGGATTTTCTACATAAATAATTTGTTATCTCTGAATAAAGACAGTTTTCTTGTTCTACTATATAGGACTTTATTTTTTTCTTGCCCATTTGCACTTGTTAGAATCCCCAATACAGTGTTAAATAGAAGTGCTGAGAGTGGACACCTTAGCCTTGATCGTAATCTTAAGGAGAAAGCATTCTGTCTTTTACCATTAAGTATGATGTTAGTTGCAGATTTTTTGTGGATGTCACCTAGCAGTTTGAGGAAGTTCTCTTCTGGTGTTGCTGAAACTTTTATTGAGAATGAATTGGGATTTTGTCAAATGCTGCATCTATTTATATGATTATATCATTTTTTTAAGTTTTAAAATATATGGTGAAATCTTTGTAGGTTGTCCCAATGGCAACAGGACAAAGCACACGTAACAAGTCCTAAATTATATAGATTTTAATATAACTTTTATCAGAGGTATGATGAATTTTTGAAAATAACGAGATAGACAGCATGTAATAAAAGGGAAAAGGGTATTAAATTGATATAATGCCATCCAGCTTTGGAGGAAAGACAACTCTTGGTGATTCCTGATGACACAAAAAGGAAAAAGGAACATCATAAATATTTGTACTGCTCAAAGCAGTTCACTCCATTTCTCTTTGAGTATTGGATAATTGTGTGGTTAATATTGGCTTCCACTATTAGGTGATTTGGATTTTTGCATTATATGTAGTAATCATCTCTTAAAGTCCATCTTTAAAAGCACATCTATAAATAGGTAAATATGCCTTGCCCTGGTGCTTTAAATAGTAAAAACAAAGGAATTTCTCTAAATGGTTGTGAAAAATTCACTTTACCTTCTACAGTCTCAATTTACTAGACCTAATTTTCAGCCTTTTATCCTGCACTGAGTATGTAACAATAATTAAGAATGGCTGCCAACTTTTACATTAATTCTTTTTTGCACATGCTAGGGGATCTCACTAGAGTCAAGGCTGTATTTCCTGCTAGGATTCAAGCAAGTCTGGCTGGCAGGGTGACTAGGCCTGCCAGTGGTCTATTTGCATGAATAAACAAAGCCTCATAGGCAAGAAATCACGGTTAAGAAAGAAAAGTCAGACAAGGAAGGCTTGGCTTAAGATACCTCATCTCTTAAATGCCTCAGGAATCAAAGGGAGCCTTGATTTTATGTGTAGCACCTTGTCAGTCTCTCACTAATGTCCCTGGTCCCGTGATACATAGGTCTTACAGACAATAGATGTTGAGAATAAGGGTGTCCACAACCTCTCTAGGACAAGAAGACATTAAACATCTCTACTTTGGTCTCCAAGCACAAAGTCAGAAAGGAAAAGATGTATTCTCCCTTTTCTAGGGGGAGCACAGCATGGCTTTGGCACATAGAAGTTTCCAATGAGCTCTCCACATTTAGCATTATGAGAATTTAGCATCACAAGGGCTGGCTCCTGCAGATACAAAGTCTCCATGGCTGCTCTTTTGAAGGTGGCAGAGGCAGAATGGATTTGCTCCTGGGGAATCCAGGTAAAACCAGAGATTTCAAAAGTGTCTGATGATCCCAAAATTGTGGTTGGGGGTGGGGCAAAGTCAAAAGAAATATAGTTGTTATTATTAATGTGCCTTGATTCTATCTTCTAGGTTGGTGTTATATGGTGAAATATGGGCACCATGCTCTGCTTAGATTAATTTAAAATACTGTACTTTGAGTCCAATTTAATGAGCTATAAGAAAGAAAAAAGATTATAAAATCAACTGCTAATCAAACATATCTTTATAAAAAAAAAGACGTCTTGTTTGGCACAATAATTATTTTTCTACTAGTTTTGAGTATTTTTAAATGCTGAAAACTGCTGTGATTTCTAAGTGCTAATTAATTCTAAGGCTCTCTCAGGTGTGTAAATGTTAAAGTGTGCAAGAGATGTGATTTGGAAAAATATTGTCTAAGTTCATGTTGGTGTATAATGGATTATTTTTCTATTGCTATGCTTTTGTCATTCATTTTTAAGAAATAAAACAGCCACTGAGGTGAACATGGTAAACTAAAGGGATTTTATGTTAGAATAGACTACTGTTAAGGGTATTAACCTGTAAATGATATTGCCCATTTCTTTGTGAATAGGTGCAATTTAATTGTCATATGCGGTGCTGGCACTGCTCCAAGCCATGTGCCACCTGGACCAGGCATTGCTCTAGTGATAAATACAGAACTCACAAATCTTCATTCTGGTGACTCTCACAGTGGCCTCTAGTGCCCGGAGCCTGTCAGAGTAACTAAAGAGCAAGATGACTTCATATATCTTCATGTTGGCTAAGTGGACACCCTTTCCAGATACCATGATACCCTACAAAATAAGATTTTATGTTGTTTGAGGACATGGATATTTCTAAAATGAGTATACTATCATATCAAAATAATAATAATAATAATAATAATAATAATAATAATAATAATAAATACATTATAGTCATACATTCTTAGAACTTTCAGATACTATTTCCTTTGGTGACTTTATTATTCTGATGTTCTAGAATGTAGGTTTTTAAAATTTTTTTTTCTTATTTTTCTAACAGTCATTGAATTTTTAAACTTTTTACTGGCATCTTAAAATTAATTTTCCCTATTAAAAAAGAAAGCTATCCTTCCTTTTATGCTATTATTTTTTTCTGTCTTATTCTTTCTTTGTCATTTTCTTGAAAAGAGATTTTTTTTTTTTTTGCTTGTGTCTTGAAAGAAATATAGAAGGAGCCTAGTCTGGAATTGAGAAACTATGAAGATTCTGACAAGCAGAAAAGGGACTAGAAAATTTTTAGCAACTAAAATCCTTGGAACTGCATTTAGGGAAAGTAATATTGAAATATAAAGGAAAAAAAAACTTTCTATCCCATTTTAGCCTATTGTAGGCTACCCTAAAATATTAGATTACTTTTTCAGAAAAGAGTTATCAAGAACTATGAAGTATTTGACAGCTTAGAACATCAAGGATAGAATTTGGGTGACCCTATTAAGTTATATATATGAAGAGTGTATTTTTATCCTGAGGAAATATCTGGAAAACATATTATAAACCAAGAGTGCCAATTGAAGAATAGTGTATATTAGGTAAAACTGGAAACAATATCCAATATTCAGTAATAGAGTATGGGTTAAACAAATTATGATAAACAAAATATCACGAAGCCATTTGTAATGAAGATGCACAGCAATATTTAATGTCTCCAGCATATCACTGTGTCAAAAAAGCAGGCTTCTACATAGCATATGTAATATATTTTGAAAAAAAATTATACTTATGGAAAGAATCTGAGAAAGTGCTTGATTTGGTTCTTAAAATATTCAAGGTAGCCTAAATAAAGAGCTCTCATTGATGGGCTACATTAGAAATTTTAAAGGAAATCTGGGAATCCAGAAATCCAAGCCATTATATAGCTGACATCATGGAGTGTAGAGGTAGAAGTAGTTCTGAATTTAAGGTGACTGTAGGGGATCAGAGTACAGAGCCAATACTCCCCTTGGATATGACTCCATCTCACTGTGCCTCCCTGCTTCTTTCCATTCTACGTCAGCTGACATACTCACACTGCTCCTTGTAAATTTAACGTACCTATAGCACATTGTGGTTTCTCCAGTTTATGACCTTTTGGTTTCAGATTGTATTGCTAACTGTTTTTAGTTTAAATTCTCAAGCTATAACCTAATTCTTGATCTATTTTATTGGTCTAGATTTGTTTCTGGATAACCTGTTGATTAGTTCCTTTGGGGAGATGGCTATGTGCAGCTGGGGTGATGAGCTGGGGTGTAAGTTTCATATATTAAAAGTGTGTAAGTAGGATAATTTTATTTAGAATGACTCAGACAGATAGGCTGCATAAAGTAATTCTAGTAAGAAAAAAATTAGGCACCAGAAAATTAATAGCGGCAATCTTTGGTGGTGGGATTATGAATGATTTGAAAAGTGTGTATTTTGTGTTTGTGTGTGTGTGTGTGTGTGTGTTTCTCTATTTACTAATTTTTCCATAATGATTACTTATGATTTGGAAAATAGGAAATAAGATCACTACAATGTGATTTGTACTTTTTCCTCTTTGGTGTTGTAGTTTTGGTCTGATTCCATTTGGTAGAGTATTTCCAAATTATAGCAACATGGTGATGTTGCTTTGGAAAAAAATGAAATGTACTGGCAAAAGAAAAAAAGATTATTAAACAAGTTTGTATTTTAACCATTCAGAGCCAGTACTGGGTACCATTTTGAGTTGTTTAGCTTTATAGCAAGCTGTGTGCTGGGCGTAGAGAGATACAGAGATATACTCTAAGACAGGGCCTCTGACTTCAAGGCCTCCTGACTTCAGTAAATCTTTATTGAGTACTTTAATGTACAATAAAGATCCAGAGATGATAAGATAAAATCACTGCTTCCTCAAATTGCTAGCAATCCAGTTAATTATAGGAACAGGAAAATAAAATTAATAATGCTAGGCAACATATGTGAAAGGTCCACCGACATACCTGAGAGTTCAGAGGAGTGAGAAATCATTTTGTTGGGATAAATAAAAAAGACTTCATAAGAAACGTGGGATTTAAATTGGTCTTATTGGCTGGAGAATGCTTGGGTGAATAGTAGAAAGGTAAAAGGCACGTTCGGGAGATATGAGCAAATCAATTTAGTGGGCTCGTATCATAGAATGGTGGCAGATGAGATTAGGTTAAGCAAAGATAAGATTTTGCTCAAAGCTTTTCTAACATGCTTTCACAAAAAGCTTTGAGGCTATTTTTTTTTTTTTTTTTGCTTGTTTGTTTAAGTTTCAAGTTTATTAACTATTTAGAGTGTTTGCAGGCTGACCAGGAAGTCTTTTTCTGATAAGATGGTAAGCTATTATCCTATATCTGCCTCTCAGCCATCTCTCACTTACAAACCCAGAGTCAGAATTCTCTGAATGAATGAGAGCTCCAAACCTTCTTAATCTAACACTTGCTTTCTTATGTTTTCCTGGCATTCTGATCTAGTGATCATGTTATTTTGAACCCTTATTTGGACTTTTTACTCTATTTTAGGCTCTGATTCTAGTTTTGCCTTTCTTGGCTGTTTTCCAGATTGCGTACTACTCTCTTCACTTTGCTGGATATCCCGATTCGGGTTCCTGGCCTTGACTTAGAATGTTTTACCCTGATACTAATTTTTGATTCCCAGTTCCAAGGTCTTTGTTCCAGATCCCAGACCATGGTACTCAGTCACAATCCTTGATGGAAGGAAATTTGGTATAAAGTGGAATCCTCTCTCTCACATTATTTATTGGATGAACTATAAACAGTGTTATATATGTGTTTAAATAAATTAGCTCCCAGAAAATAATTTTATAACATAGGCCCCAATGGCAGTGTTATACCGATATTTACTTCATACACTTGTTTATAAATTCAATGGACATTGTATCAAAACCTGTTTTACAAATGTTTTTAAACATTTTTCTATTTCTACCTACTCTCTTTGTTTATCATAAACTCCTATTGTCTTCAAAAGAGAATAATAAGGATGATTATCACTATTCAAAATAAGTATTTTTAAAGCAGCATATTTGAATTGTGTTCTTACAACACTAAATTATTCTGAAGATATGGTCAGTGGGTATGAATGAGATAATGGGGAGAGAACACGGGTCCATTAATAAACATAATACTTTTGTCATTTCTTCCTGTCCCGGCCCCATTTGACTGCAGATACAGAGGGTCTTCTTTGTAGCAGGCTCCTCTCCTGCCCAACCTCTGAGCTCATCCTGTGCAAGGCATCAGTACATCACTGGGCTCAAAAGTAGCTGATGGTGGGGTCTAGAATGAGTTAAAATTGAATTGCATCTCTCTATGAACCACCCCCTCAATCCTCATCTTGATACCCAATACTTTCATTGTGTTTGCCCAAATCTTATGACAAAATTATTTTTTTCCTATTTTTACTGAGACATAATTGACATACAGCACTGTATAAGTTTAAAGCGTATGGTGTAATACTACAGATATTGTAAAATGACCCAATTCTCCTGATTTTTTTTTCTTTACTCTAGTTTCATCTTCAGAATGGATGCTATGCTTCTAATCTCAACCCTCTTTTTTGAGACTCCACATTCTTCGTAAATCTTGTCAACCCCTTTTTTGGGAATTCTCACTAAAATACCTGCTAAGGGGAAAAAACAAAAACAAAAACAAAAACAGAAAAACGACAACAAAAAAATGGCTTAGAACCACGAAACTGATATGGCTGTGGTTCTAGGGAGGGCCACCCAAGTATTCATATCAGATTAACTGACCTGGAGTTTGTTACTTTTCTTTGAGGCGTTTGAAGTGTTGCTTCCTGCTTAATTCTGAGGGTCATATAAAGAAATATACATAAGAACACATCTAGTGTAGTAACTATTTATTGAACTCTTAACGTGTGGAGGAGAAAGCCAGATATTTGTTTAAGGAGTTAGATATGCATTTTCTTCTTTTGATATGTAACACAAGAACTATTAATCCAAAAGAATCTGAAACTTAACTGTTTTACAATTTATATCTACAAACTCTATTTTTCTATACATTAGTTTTTAAATCTCTGATGACTATATGTTTAAACTTTACAGTGAATATTACATTTTTGAATGAGTGCTGACTTCTTATATGAATCATATTGGACAGATAACCACCTATATCATAGTATTCTAGGAAATATTTGATGCTTCATATAATTCACCTATTGTGTAAACACTGTGTGAACACTGAACCCTTACTCTGTGCAAGGCAATATGCAGTAAGGGATATAAAATGAGTAAAGCATAGTCCGGGCCCTAATTTGGAGGGATTAAGACAATTACATGGAGACATGGGTGCAAAGCAGGGTAGCCGATAGTCTTTAAAGGACAGGAAAGTAGCTTTAATAATAATGGCATGATCTTGGCTAAGAAAAAGAATAATTATATACTTAATTTTCAAATTATGCCTGGCTTAATTATCTCTATCAGTTTGAAGAAACAGACGCTCAGGTGTGCAGACAGATGCTAACGCTCTTGTGGGAACACTTAATCTATGTCTTTTTTATGGGATTGGGTGATGTTCACTGATTTCAATTGATATTACATTCTTTAAGAACAATGTGGCCAAAGACTTGTTCTCAAACAGTATTCTACTATGTATTACCTTTGCCTGAATGTTCTTCAGCAGCTACAAAGACAGCCTTCCCGTGACAAAACCCACATCTTCATGTCAAGCTAATTTAGGGAACATTTCATCACTTAGCTTTACAGTGTGAAGAACATTAATAATTCATTGGTTAGTATATATTTCCATTTATTCTCCTTGTGAAGATGTTACCCACCACATGGCAATGGTATGAAGATGGAGGAGTTGGGAAGACCAGCCTTCTGGGTTGAAGTCATATTCTTATGGTATCTCTTTGTTACCCTGTCCCCATACCCCTTTTTCTTTTAGAATGTCTGTGGCTTCAGCAACAGTAGAGTGAATGTTCACGAGAGCTGAAGAAGCAGCCCATCACTGATGATATCCTTGCTTGTTCTGTCTGGTTTATGAAATGATCTTTTAAAACTTATTTTTTATACTTTGGTGCTAGTAAGAATAAGCTTAGTGTAAAATCATTTCTTCTGCATCGAAACAAAGATTATTAAAAAAATGCAGACTCTGAGGGAAGATTCTAGAAACTTGGTCTCTTGGGAGCTACCCATCTGTGAAAAAATTATATTACTCTTAGACTAGAGACCTGGCAATGGCAAAATGGACTGCCACTGTGAACCATTTATTCTGTCTCACTGGACAGAATAAATTGTTTTCTAATTGAAGCTATGTCATAATATGAACTGTAAAATGTGGTAGCAGTAATTTACTCTCAGCTAAGAGAAGTGACAGAAAATTGTCTGCTATTCTAAAAAGCCTCTTTTTTCCAACCAGATGGTGGGATAATGTTAAAATATAATACTATTTTATACATTAAACTACATATTTTGAAATATTTTAAAAGAACTAATTAAAAAGCATCGTGTGCACGCTTTTCAATAGCATCATATTTTATAAGTGAATCAGAGTTTCTTGAGCATAATCTCATTTATTGTTTTATGCCCCGTAGACCATAGACATCATTGCTATCTTTAGAGTGAAGTCTATAATATAGGAAACTTGCCTATCTGATATTAAAACATATGTATCTATGTAGCAGCCACACACACACACACACACACACACACACACACACACACACACACACAATGTCTATGTTAAAAACATCCACTAACATACCTGGGAATTTAATATAATAACAATTGTGGAATTTAAAAAATGGTAGGCAAAGGAGTTATTCCAAATGATTTTAAGATACTTGGCAATCTAGTTAGATCTCTACACCATATCTTTTACAAAATAAATTTCAACTAGATTAAAGATCTAGGCATTAAGGAAAAAAGAAACCCGAACTACAAAAATGCTAGAGAAAAAGGAATGAAACATAGATTTATAAATGTAGGATAAGGAAGGACTTTCTTAGAATAATATAAACCTATAAACCATAAAAAAAATCAACATATTAAATATTAAAATACTTTTATTTGGAAAGATGAAAAAGTTAAAATATAAATGAGTGAGAGAATGGGTGAAAATATATGTATATATAAACATATAAAAGATTAATACCAGAATATTTTACTTTCTACTAATAAATATGAGAAAGACAATCAGCAGAATAGAAAAATGACAAAAAATACAAACAGAAAATTAATGAAAGGTGATATAATTGTCCAATTAACTTAGGGAAAGCTGATCCATTTCAGTAATTATTAAATAAGTGAAAATTAAATAATAAGATATCTTGTTCACCTACTTAATGGTCAGCATTTCAATAGCTAACATCTACAATGGGTGAAGTAAAATGGTCACTCTTGTATTGATGAGAGTGTATATGGGTATAGCTTTTTGTAAAGCAAATTGACCCAGCAATTTTAATAGAAATGCTACTTCTCGGAGTCTATCCTACAGAAATACTAGCTTAATTACATCAGAAGTATACGTCCAGTGACACTCACTGCAGTGTTGTTTAATAGCCAAAAACTGGCAGAGAACTCTCAATAGGAAAATGGTTGAATCAATGATAGGATTTTCATGAAAGGAAATTCATATAGCAATTAAAAAGAAAGTATATTCATATGTACTGACTTTGAAAAATGTCCATTAAGTAAAACAAAAAGCACATTGCAAAATCATATTCATAACCTGATTCTATTTTCATTTAAAAACAACAACAACAACAAAAAGTATATTCCTATAAGCATAGAATTAAGTCTAGAAGAATGTAAAATGATCTCTACAGAGCTGGGGACTGAAGAGGCAGGAGAGAATGAAAGGGGTTGTTTCACTTGTCATTTCATATCCATTAAAAAATTAAAAGTGCGATTATGAGTGATTTAGGCTTATGCTTTTTATATTTGACACATTTTCTTTTAGAGACATGCATTACTTTTGTGTTCATATAAACTTGAAAAGATAATTCTTGAAGGAAGTGTTAAAATATGAGCGACTAGAGTCAGGAAGGTAACTTGGGAGACCTTAGGACCTATGGAAGGATGGCAAGGAACTAGCCCAGGGCAGAGACAAAGAGACTGAGCAGGGACTGAGGTCTGACTCTGGGAAGTGGATTCTAGTGCGGGGCTGGGTCTGGCTCCCAGATGAGGTCTAATCTGAGGCTACATCCCAACTTTCAGAACTCTTTGCCAGAGTCTTCCAAAAAGCCCCAGGAGAAGTACAACCATCCCACCACACGGGCTCCACACTGAGACCCTCGGGACTGGGACTTGGGCGTGGGCACACCCAGAGCATTCTTAGAACAGATAACAAAACCCAGGTTGCCTGCCTGGTTCCTATGTAGGCAGCCATTTCAGTTCTGACTTCCTATGTACTTATTTCCACATGAGACCAGATGAGAGCAACATCATCTTTGCCTCGGGCCCCTTGGGCTATTCTTTCTCTCTAGCTGGGTGACCTGAAGGTTATACACCATTACATCAGTCTCCTCCTCAGGGACTGGCAAGCAGCTCTCAGGCTGTCTCCAAGGAAGCCAGCTTTCCTTCCTTCACTCTGCTTGATTTGTACTAAATTCTGGGTTCCTGTTTACTCAGTCATGCTCATAAACATGAGACTTAACCCACCTGTAGTCTTCTCTGAATCTAGCATCATTGCCCTAAACAGCCACCGTGAACATAGTTGTTTGTGGTCGAGGCACGTCTCACCTTTGAGTTATTTCAGGCCTCTGGGCATACTTTCCAATATGCAAAACTGACTGCTCGACACAGAGGAAGCAGTGTCACTAGACAGAGGGGCACCTCTCTGAAGGGCCTGTTCGCTTTTCATTTGTTTACTCAGAAACAGATGTTTAAACATCTGCTTAAATATTGAGTAGTCTTTTCACAGCTTGGACCTTTAGTTTTTGCAGCATAACTAGGAAGGCTTATGTTTACCAAAGTAGAGGCAAGCTGTTAAAAAAGGGAAATTGGTCAAATATTTTTCATAGCATTTCTATAAGAGCAAGAACAATGTTAGGAAAACTTTTCATGTGTTTAATAAGAAATATCTTTGGTTGTTTGAAGCTTTGAAATTCATTAGTATACTATTATCTCAAATGTTTTTTTTTAATTTATGGATATATTATAGAGTGCTACACATAAAACTTTAATGGAAAACAATTTTGAATAAAATTTAAAATATATCTCAGAGCTGAACTGAAATGGTAAAGAAGATATTTTCAAGAAGTCCCTTTTTCTTCTCCAGTACAAGATTGGGCAACTTTTCTAATTTTGAAATTATTACATGCTCACATCAACATCTCCAAGGTGCTGCTTATTGACAGAAGAACAGTCCTGCTGCTTTGC
Organism: Pteropus alecto; assembly: GCF_000325575.1. Taxonomy (NCBI): domain Eukaryota; kingdom Metazoa; phylum Chordata; class Mammalia; order Chiroptera; family Pteropodidae; genus Pteropus; species Pteropus alecto. Next base: position 10,275,363 of record NW_006436811.1, read on the forward strand.
TTCCATAATGCAATAGAAAAACATTTGGCTTACACAATTAAGGTAATCTTGTTATATCATAGACCTAATGTCTTATTTTGAATTTGAATGATTTCTGCCTGATGTCACATGGAAGAAAATATAATTTTGCCTGTCTTTCAGAAGCAGGTAATTTTTAGATTTTGTCGCTCAATGGCTTAACTTCAGAAGGAATTTTGGAATTGCACCCTGAGACCTGTACCATTTTGCAGATGAGGTTGTTGATATGATTTACTGGTAGCTTTTTCAAGCAGAAGTATGCAACTGGCTGAAAGCGGAAAATTCAATCAGTTAGTTGTTTGCCCTTCTTGATCTCAATCACTGATTTTAATTGGTATGTCTAGTTGCTTAGGCATCGTGTAGAGCAGAGAGCAGTTTGAGAATAAAGAAATTATTTCTAATTCAATCTCTCCGTTACCTTGCTAGGTTAATTTGCTTCAGTTCCCTCCTTCCCTCTCCCTTACCCCCCAACTCTCTTTTTCTCTCTCGCACACGTGCACACACACACAATGAAATAACAAATTTAAATCCATTTTTGAGAAAAATAAAAAGCAATCATAAAGTATTATTAGAACACTCTCTCTTTTTAAGTAATATGCCAAGAGTGATGCTTAACTAGTACCTTGAGTGACCTCCACAATGACAATGTTTTATTGCTCTTTCATGCAGATATTTGGTGACCATTTGTCCTAGTTCAGCTTTTCAGCACTCACACAAGATGGTCACTAGTTTCAGTTGATTTGAAAGCCTACTGATCTGCCCATAGTTAGAAACATAGGCTAGCTATACTCAGGTTTCCTACCAAAAATCTTAACCCCAAGGACCTTGCTGCTCAATCATTTCCAAAAACCCCCAATTAGAGGAACAAAATTAATAAATGTGAATATCTAATATTAAAAACTCAGTCTAAAGGATTAATATTAGCATATATATGAATGTCTAATATTCATAGGTATGCAATTGCCTGAAGGATGTGCTGTTTATCTCTCTTCTTAGATACTGTAAGTCTCACCAGTGGGGCAAGTCAGGCTGTGAGAGAGCTATATCTCGTGCCTGGACCTTGTTTTGATTGTTTCACACTTGGGTGTTAGGACATCAGCTCTCTAGATCTAATGTTCTGTGATACTGCAAAACTTGAAGCGTTTGGGCAACTTGGACTTCTGCCTGTATCCACCAGCTTGCCATAAACAGATTCTGAGCAACTATGTTTGGGATTCATTGCCTATGTTCTTTTTGTTTTATATTTTCTAGCTTCCCCTTGTAATCGGCATTGCCAGGTCTAGTGAGGGACACCTGTCCATTAGTAAATGTGCCAAGCTTGTCCCTGTGATCAGTGATGAGGTGATGAGTAACAAGCCAGAAAACAAACAAACAACTGAGAAAGAAATTTGTTTTTTTGGTGCTCACTTGAAAATGTGATTTTTCCTGAGAAACTACATTTTTCCTACTATGTCTTAAGAGAAATTACCTATATTTTTTCATATTATGTGCCTGATTTGGAGAGGGAGAGCAAAAAGCAAATCGTGGTGGTCTAAGTAGCTCAGATTATGTCTTTGATGTCAATAGTTAAGTAATTGCCTACATTTTACTTTTGTTTAGTCTATACAACCTTTTTCTTCATCATGGGTCAAACTCTGGCTGGTGGTCAGGAGATCTTTTGTTTTTGAAAGTATCAACCATGACCAAATTTGTTTTATGTTTGGCAATCTTTAGTGAAACAAAATGTCTTCCCTATCCTAATCCCCAGTAACCCAGTTCATTAACTGTGAAATCTAATGGAAGTTCATTCGCAGTTGATAATAGAAAACTGTAGTAGTCTACTTGTTTACTAGCTTTTTGTCATCAAGAGATATAAAGCATGTAGTCTCCAGTTATGGATGCAAAAGGGGGAAATGGTGATGTTTGTGCTTTGTCTGAACAGAATGGTTCCTTCAGCTCATTTTCTAAACCCTTCTGCTAGAACAAACTGGTTCTTCTGGGAAGACAGAACTGCCTACCGCCATATGCATCCATCTGTTCTCTACATGCCTCGGTCTTTTCCACACATAGCCAGTGGGAGCTAGTGGTACCCACTGCAAGGTGGACAGGCCAGGCAGGCCTCAGCCAGGTAAAGGAGCATTTATAGTTAAATATGTAATTATAAGCAAACCATTACAAAAAAGAGTTTGCCATAAGAAGGTTATTTCTCTGTCTTTGCTAATGGCTCTATACTGTAAATGCTCCTCTATAAAGTGGTTTTCTTGATCTTTGTTACATATTGTCAGAATAACTTGTTTGCTGTTTGTTTTGTAGACTAAGGTCACATTTATGTTGATCTTGAATTCTTTCGTCTAGGACGTCAACTAACACCATCCTCCCATTTTTGCTTTTTTGCCTCACTTACATTCCACTCCTACTGGTAAAATACACCAGCTCCCAGAGCACACACTACACAGGCAGCATACAAGAGTTTGTGGGAAGTTTGAAATAGAAGGTCATTGAAGTTTCTTTCTTTTTAAGAATGGGTTCCAAGACTTTCTTTTCCCTTAATATAGCCCTTTTGTCTGATTCATCTCTGGTTCTATGGGAACAATATGTAAATTCTAATACTGAGTTGTTTTCTCATATTTTATTTTGACCAAACATTGTAAAGCTTTAATGAAATTCACTATAATGGGGTTTTACCGTGTGGATAATGAGGACACATAGACCTAAAATAATAGAATCTGAGAGTTGGAAGCAATTTATGCAATTTCCTAATTTCATCTCTTCATTTTTTAGAGGAGGAAACTGAGGCTTAGAGAAGTTATATGGTTTGCCTATGGTTATCCAACCAGTAAAGAGTTAAAACTGGGCAAAGCACACCTATATGCTACTCTACTCAATGATATGGAATATTGAATTTGTCTATTTACTCATTTATATAAAAATTTTGTACTCATATGTGTATATATAAACTATAGTGACTGTTTAAAAAAATTTTAGTGATATTTGGTATACGTGTTATAATTTAAGGGTTACAGAATTATTCAGATGCCTTTATGTTTTGAATATTTTAAAGGTATGACAAAGTGTACATGTATGTGCATGTATGTGAAACTTTGAATAATTTTTAGTAGGTTTAACATTCCCTAAGTCATAAATATATTATTTAGTGTTAAAGTAAATAAGAAACCTAAAACTCTGTAGTTGGTGAACGGATGCTGGTAAAAACATCAAAGAGACTTATAAAGTATGTTCATTTCATATGGCTAAAAGGTTGGACCTAATTAGATAGAGAATGGATTAGGAAAATTTTGCAAAACAAAGAAAAGAAACCTCAATTCACCATTTATTTCCAAAACCAAACTTGCTTTGATTTTTACTTATTTGTATTTTTTTTTGTTTGTATTTGCTTAAATACTGTTTAGGACATGAACCTGGAATGATTGTTAGAATTCATGGTCTGAATGAAATTAATTTTCAAATTTAGCAGATATATACTTTCCATATCTCAACTCCACTAAATAAATGGAAAGTTAATTTACTGTGGTGGAAAGCTTGATGGAAACTGAGTGTAACCCGTATTTCCATATGTATAGACCACTCCTGAGCTTGACATGCCTTTTTAAACACGGCCCTTGGCTGACTCAGCTGCCTTTCCTAGTACTCACCTTTCAGCAGCTTCCTTTCTCCAATTCCTTTTCTGTGTGGTCCCTAAGGCTGCCTCAGCCTCTTTACTTGCCTCTAGCCTCGGAACCTGACCAAGTTTGTGGCAGGCTGACTAATGGCCCCCCAAAGATGTATATGTCCTAATTCCTGAGACATGCGAATATGTCACTTTGTATGGTAAAAGAGATGTAGCAGATGTGACTAAGGTAAAGATTTTGAGATGGGGAGGTAATCGTAGGTTGTCTAGGTAAACACAATGTAATCACAAATAATTTTTATAAGAAAGATTTTTTAGAGGAGGATCAAAGTCAGAAAAAGATGTGATGACAGAACCAGAGGTTAAAGTGATGCCATTTGCAGATGAAGGAATAGGCCAGAAGCCAAGGAATGTTGGTGGCTTCTAGAAGCTGGAAAAGGGAAGGAAACAGATGCTCCTCTGAAGCCTCCAGAAGGATCTGGTCCTGATAACACCTTGATTTTAGAATTCTGACTTCTAGACTTATAAGAAAATAAATGTATTTTTTTTAAGCCACTTATTTGGTAATTTGTTACAGCAGCAAACTATAGGAAAATATTATTATCATATATATGTCTTAATCTTCACTTCTAATAAAGACACAAGTCATATCGAGTTAAGGCCTACCCTAATGACTTCATTTGACCTTATTACCTCTTTAAAGACCCTATCTTCAAATACAGCCACTTTCCGAGGTATTGAGGTTTGTACTTCGATATATAAATTTTGAGGGACCATGATTCATCCCATAACTATGGTCATAAATGATATGCAAATAAATAAATTGCTTTGGAAACATTCGAAGAAGTGTGAGACACTCTAGATATGCAAATAGTAGAATTCACTTAAAAATCAATGGATCAATAAGGAACTTCTCACTACATATGTTTACTTTAAGACTGAGCTCATCCCTCCCAGAGAACACAAAGACAAAATGGAGCCATTCTGATGAAGTGATATGGAAATGCTAAATAAAATGATAGGACATATTTGTGTTTTTTCATGAAAAGCACTCAGAGTAAAGAAGTCCTTTAATGCAGTTCCTCAGTTTCATTCCCAGGCAACACACAGAGCCAGCAGCTAACAATTCTTCTGATAAATCTTCCCTTTGGAAGTAAGCAAATTTGCTGCAATGAACTTTGCTGCGCTCTTAGGAACGGTCATGTCAAGGCTTACATACATTAGTGAGTCTTAAGAGATACAAAAACAAGCAAACAAAAACAAAAAACCCACAATACAACATTTTGAAAACTTATTGTTCTCATAGGAGAACCTATTCCAACAGAAAAAAGGATGAAATATTTTACATGTCAGGTGAACATAACATGCTATGTTCTTTAGGGTCCTAACAGATATAGTCTTGAAGAAAGGTCCACCCCAAAGTTAAGGTCTAGTCAACTTGAGTCAAGAAGCAATCCTGTTATGAAAGTAGACTGTATTCACTCAAATCCTTTCATTGCCTTCATGAAGATGAAAATGCTCAGGTTGGTGGGAACTCAATGGAGCTGGTAATTGAATCAACTTAATCTGGCCCATCATTATTCTAACACTACAAATGGAAATATGTGGACATAGGACAGGGAAAGTCCCAGGTAAGGAAGATAAGATGTACACACAAGATAACTTACTTGTTAGTAGGCAATAATACTTAGTGAAATAACATGTAGAGAGTCTTGAATTTCCAGACATAGAAAAAAAAAATGAAGAAATTCCACTTTTAGGCTATTCATTTGCTTGCATAAGTATTTGCTAATTTTGTACCCTATACATTTCTCACTGTCCTCTCTTATTTCAGACAAGTTGTGCTGCTAGAGGATTTCAAAAAATAATTTAGTTTTCAAATTTCAAATAATAATACTAATGTGGCAAAATGAATGTTTTCATGCAAAGGAATAAAATGGGAGAGTGGGAGGATGCTTAGTAGTGATAGTTAAAATGCTGTTTTTTTCTCATATAGAACTGTTTCAATTGTAGAGTAATTTAATTCAATTGTCTAAAGAGTGTTTATTTGCTAGCAACATGTAAATTTATTTAATGATAGTGTACAATTTTTAGTAAGAGTTACTGGAAGTTTTCTAAGAATGTTATTTCATTTGAAATCACATTGTTTTCCAGATAGAGTCTGTTGGGTTTTGACGAAAAACCCATTGCTAATTATGGGTAGGAAATAAATGTTCCATATAACTATTTTCATTGATGGCATTGGTTTTTGTCTTAGATCCAGTATGACAATGTGCTTCTTAGCAATACACTTTATAGTCAAGGAGATGTTGTCATACACTTAGAAGAAGGCATGCAAATGGATATGTAGGGCTGTCCTTAAGGTACTGAGAAGGTACTTGCAGAAAAGAAGTAATTATCCTCTATTTTACTTAAATTCAAAACAATTTTTCTGAACCAAACCTGTCTATGCTCTATTCCTATTACCTCTTTTTAAATTTTCTGAACGTCACTGCTTTCTGGAACTGCAATATCTTGCCTTTCTTGACCATATGCAGGTTGTTTGTTCTTGGTTAGACTTCCCTTCATACCTTTAGAACAGTGACACCTTCTCCGGATTCTCTTCCCATTATTATAGAAAATGCTTGCTTTGCAATGAGAGGGTCCTTGTTTCAGGTACTGCTCTTATTGTCTCTAATGAAATGATTCTCTTTATTTCCAAAACATACTGATAGGTCCAAATCTGTTTTTTAAAAAAGCAATAAAACTTGTTAACGCAACTCTGGGGTACACTGGAGTCCATAGGCTATAAGGGGCCAATGTGTATAGAAATTTTTACTAATTTCCAGCTTTCACAAGAATAGAGTAGGTATAGACTTAAAGCAAAACTATGTTTATTACAATAATCTAAAAATTAAATATAGTATATTGTGAAATGTTTGAGGAACTAGGCCCCACCTAACTAATGTCTAAGTGACTAAGCAGCTGAAAGACCAAACTATATAACACCAAATAAAATGTAAACGTTCATCTCTAAATATCATCACTGAGCAGGTCAACAGTCTTCTGCAATTCAGAATTTTTCTGGTCAATGAAAAGAAGTTTCAAATGAAATAAATTGCATTTATTATTGTACAGATTTTTGGGAAAATGTGTGTCATGCCTGTTTTACTTTACTGTATAAAGAAAGCATAAATATATCATAATGGGTAGTCAGAATCTTTTTGAAAGGACTTTCACGTGGTTAGGTTTTTAGAATAGAAAAGTCCCTGTTGGCAGTAACAAAAACTAAGAGTTGCCTTAGCAGCAGATAATTTTTTCATAGTTGGCTACATTTTGGTTGTAAGAATGAAGAAATCTCTATCGGAATTTTTTATTAATTTATATGTCAATAATGCCTATCTCTCCTAAAGGCAACATGAAAATTATTCTTTTAAAATTTATCATGCTTTCCAATTCAAAAAACTCCTGTAGCCAAAATGTCATTGAGATCTGAAATATCAAATTCTTAGATTTTCCGCTTTGTCTGATTTGCCTAGTGCTCTCTGAACCTTGGCCGATTTCAGCAATTAAGTCAAGTTGATGACTTCCTTGTATTTCTAATTCTAATCCTATTAATTTAAATAGATGAAAATTTCATTATGAAAATGAAAAAATTTTCAGTAGACTTATGCAAATCATTTCCACTTATTGTTTTGTGTAATTTTATTAAAAGTAAAATAAAAAAAAATTGAACTAAGCATTTTCTGGGATAGTCATAAATTATGGGAGTAATAATTTTTCCTAAAGTGTGCTCTTTATTAATTTTATTTTTGACAGTTTTCATCACCGTATCTATAGCACCACATTCTTTCCTTACATTTCAAAGCAAATTTTAAAAACTAGTTAAGGAATACAATGGAGAATAATTTTTAGTAAACTATCATTATTCAGCATAGAAGCTCAAGTGGTTGAAAAATAGTTTTTAAAGCATTAATGATTTTGTTGGTGGCAAGTTATGATTAAAGTCTCCAAATTTTGTTTTAAATTTTGTACTTTAAGTTGACATAATATATTTACCAATGAAGTTCAGTTTTTAGTTTCAAAGTATATTATGGTTTTCTAATGCAAATTTTTTATTGCACATTCTTTGTTCATTTTCTAGTGTCATTAGCTTCTTTTTAACTTTCTGATAACATTCACTTACATATGTTACTTTAAGAATGTTTTTCCACACTACATTTCTCTTCTATGTTGTCTAATACCAGCCATACCATTTTTATCCCCTTCATTCCATTCATGCTTCCTCTTATTTACTCTGACCCTCTGGCTTGGAGCTCCCAAACATGTCTGTATTTGTAGCAGCCTTTTGCCATAGTAGCAGGCCTTCCACTGATTCCTTAGATTTATTGAGCACCTATTAGGTGCCAACCAGCATGCTAGATTTGGGAGATAAGATAATGATAGTTCCTATGAGTTCTTTGAAGTTTGAGGTTAGGTCTTCTTCATCTTGAGAGCCCAAGTGCTTGACACACACCTGACCCATAGCAGACATTCCAAAAATCGTTACTAAAAATATTCCCAGAAGCCCATCTGCCTCGTGAAGTGTTCCATCTGTTTTGATTCTTTCCTCTTTCTTCCAATAATGTTTATTCAAATTCTTGGAATGATTCCATGTACCAATCAGTAAAATATGGGGGAGCAAATGTTGTTATTAGATTTTCAAATTAAATTCACTACTATGGCAACAAATTGCCTGAGTACAAGGAACACACGTTGTGCAAACATTGCTGCAAGGACTTCATTGCTGTATCCAGCCAGGTTGTGATGCAGAATTTGGTTGACTTGTTGACTTTCTGGTTAGGAGGTCTGCTGTAGACAAAGCAGTCTGTGCTAGTTTCATGAGGCTGCACCTAAAACGTGCCTTTTGTTTTGTGATCCAGAGACCATAAAGTTGAGTAATATAGAATGTAAAATGAAATTAGGTTGTATATTTTAAAAACACACATATAATTATTTGGATTCATATGGCAAATGAGAATAACATATGGTAAGATATGTAAAATCATTGGGAAATTAAATTAATCTGATTTTTATTTCTGAGTAAAATAATGCACAAATATTTTAAAACATCAGAAATGCATACCAAAAAATCATAGTTATGATTTTTTCCTAACCCCTCTTCTGTGGATCATCAAAGTGAAATTGAACTGAGATGACATGTTTACATTCAATTATGCAATTATTCACTTCCTGATCTTGCAAACTTAGCTTAATAGATTTTTTTGGTCGGACTCATTTATAGAACTGGGAAAACTACTATAGAATATTTGAAAGTTAATTTGTGTATTGTATGGTATTAGGTCACATGTCCTTCTGAAATTTCTGAAATCTCATTCTTTGTTTTGCCCAACTTCCTTATGAAGAATGGATATCCCAGCTGACTCATTTTAATAGCCTTTATTTTATTTCCAGGTAATGTATGATTTAATATGATCTTCATGCTTTGTGGAATTTTGCCTTTTTCAAGCTTAGACTTGCTCAGTGCCATTTCTTTCCTCCCATTTGTTTTCTTTGTGAGGAAATTACCCCTTTTAGGAGCAAAGGAGTTGATAAAAGGTAACTCTCACGGTCAAGTTTGTTTTAGCTTGTTTACTAGAAGAGAGTCTGAAAGGAACCTTCAGTGTCAGACTCAAGATGCTGAGAAGGGAAACAAATAAAAGGGGACTCTAAAAGCCCAAAGAACAAAGACTTGGAACTCAAAATTAAAAATATATACCTATCTATACATTCTCATTATATTTAGTATAATTTTCACCAGAATTCATGATTCTTAGGATTGCACGTAAATTCAAAATATTGTTTTGTTTATTTGGACTTCTATTGAAAACAATTTTTCTCAACCAGCTTCTTGTAAAAATGATTTAGAAATAAACCCACTACACAATTAGATCTCCAGAAATGCCATTCAGTTTTCTAAAAGAACATCAGTCTACTTAGAAGTATGAGCTCAACATTTTTATGCATGCGTTTACATAGATCTTTTCTTTCTATGGGCAGCATGATGTAGTGGAAAGAATTTGAGATTCTGGAACTAGAAGAACTGGGCATGAGTCCCAGACTCTGCGCTACCAGCTGTGTGACCTTGGGTAAGTCACTCAGTCCATCTGAGGCTTGTTTTTCTTACCTGTCAAATGAAAAATAAAAGAAGCCAACCTTTCAGGTTGGGTATGCAGGTTAAATGGGTAATATATGTACAAGTGCTTTGTAAATTGTAAAGCATCATGCAAAGGATTGTTATTTTACTTTAGATTAACTCAAATATTGCTCAAACAAAATGAATGACTGCTAAAACCCATAGTTGCTCTGGTTCTATCTAGAAGATTTCTTTGGAGAAATCTTTTAATTAGCAAACTACACAGGTTTAGAATCTTTTAAAAAACAATAATTATATATTTGAATCATTCGGTTAGGATGAAAATATAAAATCCCTTTAAGGGAACGTTCTTAAAGCTGAATCATTTTAATCTAACCTCAAGTTTGGTCCTACCTCTACGTTCTGGAACCAATCCTGTCCTTTAGAGAACCTCCTTTAAGCTCTAGATCGTATAAGTGAGAAAAATGTGTAGATGAGAGCACACATGCACACAGGAAAACCTTACATAATGGGCTCTGTGCCAATGGTCTACTCTACTTTGCACACAGGTTACTCATTAGACATAATGGGCTCTGTGCCAATGGTCTACTCTACTTTTAAAGGTCCATGAAAATGTTTTAATTTCTTTTGAAACTGGAAGAAAAAATAAACTTTTAGGTCAAAGGAAATGTTTTAGTATACAGTATTAATATAGTCATCTTTATGCCAATGAGTCATAAATATAACCTTTAATATTTGTTGTAGCCCTAGATAACTGAAGATGAATTCTTTGAGGAATTTTCAGTTACCTGCAGTTCCAGGCACACCAGGACCCTATTCCAACACTGGTGATATTTCCAAGAACCACAGATGCAGAGTGATTAGTTCTATCTTGAGAAATAGGGAAGGTTTTGCAGAGTTTATATTTAAATCAATACTTTAAGGGTAAATATGCTTTGTATCAGTAGAGATGTTAGCAAAAGCATTCCTGAGAGAAAAAGCATGAACCAAGGGATGGCTCTGTGGAGAAAGTATTGTACTTGGCAGTGGTCAAACTGACAATGGCCTCTTCAGTATGAAGTAATGGGGAAAAATTCTGTTACTTATATTGCTAACTCTTATTCGAGGAGCTTTTGTTCATTATCTTGCGTCAAAATATTTTAGAACTAAACCTACAAATTGCATGAGCATCTGCAGAAATAATTATGAGTAAGCAGTGTTGTTCAAAGACCTAATGAGCTTAGATAGAATTCATAGGGATATTGTGTCAAGAATAAGGCAAAGTATCTTATGTAACAGTTATTCTCTGATTGGAAGCAACAGAAACTTATTCTAGCTAACTCAGACAGGAGGAAAGAAGGAAGGAAGCTAGCCCTGCTAACGTATATGAACTTTTTTTCTAGTCAGGTTGGTTTTCTCCTTTCTCACAGCTGAATCAAGTAATCTCTATCTAGAGGTTTAATTTAACCCTAGAGACCATCGGGCCAATACCATTTTTTTTAGGGCCTCTAGGTGAATACTAAGGTTATCTAGCACCAAATATTCAAGCATCTGATCTGTGCTGTTTTTAGTAACCCTTGTGCCTTGCTACAAGATTGATATGGATTATGTAGTTAAATTCTATAAACTGTATACTATTTTGTTCCTAAAAATGAGTTCCCACATTATAGTCTAGGTCTGTGGTCTTCTACCCTTTTATCACTCTCTCTCTGTTCCTCATCTACCATTACTCTGCTCCTCATTTCCAAGGATATATGAGCAGGGCTGATAATCAGGCCTTATATAGTGCATCGGACTGTTTACACTTTATCTATTCTGATGTATTGAGGCATCTTTCTGCCAGGGCATGGCATCTGTTCTGACTAGTTGATGCCTGTATGTATTAGTGGTTAGATATGTTCCATGTCGTCCCTACTCACAATCGACATTCAATTTGATATCTGATAGCATCATTGGAATCTCAGGATTAAGATAATAAACATAGATCCTTTGTGCGGTAAAATATTAACTCTTTTCTTCCTTTAAGGATCAGTCTAGAATTATTTGTTCACCGAAAGTATTATTTTCAGAATTGAACTGTTTCTTTCATTTAAAAGTTCAGCAATGTATGGTTCTAATCAGAACTGTTCAGTATATGCATGCTAAATATGCTCAGAGACCAGATATTAGGGACAAAAGATGAATGACCATGGACTGTGACTGCTAGGAACCCACTATGTAGAACTTCCATTTCTGGGTTTGCTCTTTATTTACTTTATTCAGAATCATTTCATTTTACATTTTTAAAGTTTGAAATTACGGTAGATTTTTTATTGACTTTTTGAAATGTAGGTGATTAATTAGATTTAGAAAGATATATTTAATATCACGATGTGCTTGAAAGGTAATTGGATAGACTCTTGGAAAAATCCTCCCAATCTCTTGAGTGCTCATTTATCCATCCATCCATCCATCCATCCATCCATCCATCCATCCATCCATCCATCCATCCATCCAGTCTTCTGATATCTTGTATTCATCCATTTGCCAAGAAGTGTGCTTGCAAATAGAAAAAGACTCCTGAGAAGCTTATGGACAGGTGTAGAAGTAAATATACAAATAAAAAATTACAATGCCAGTGTGGAGATAAACTCACACATGGAGAAACTCACACAAATTCTAAGGAGTATGGTGAGAACGATCCTAGAATCTGGAGGATCATAGATCCAAATTTGAATTCTGGCTCTACTTTTATTAAAGCTATGGCTTTGAGTGAGCTATTTAACATCACTATACCTCAACCTCTTCATCTGTTAGATGTGCATAATGTCACATAATAGATGCCCATCATGTTAGCTACCTTCTCTCTATCTCCCCTTCTTCCCTCTCATTCATCTCTGAACTTTAGGTTCTTTATCTCAAAAAAGAAAGGCTTTAATTCAATCTCTAAGTTCTGTAAAGATCTAAATTCTGTGATTTAGGAATGATCCTCTAATCTTGAAAGAAATGCATTCATTACTTATGGTCAAATATTCAGTGTGTTTTGTAGATACAGTAAAGATTTATGAATAGCATTGCTTAGTCTCCAACAAATCCCACTCTCACCTTCACTACTTGGTACAACCTGTTCCTCTTGGCTGCAGATCTCTTTCCCCTGTGCTTAGCTGGCTAACTCTTGCTCCTCCTCCAGGTCTTACTCCATGTCACATTGTCAAAGATGATCTCCAGGGGGCTGATCTATGAATACTCTTGGGATTTCACTCATCCTATCAAAATAACCTTCACACTACAGCAATCCCACACTTACATATAAACGCTAACATTTGAGATCTCCAATCTTCTAACGCGTTTCCCTTTAAGAAAGTCAGTAGTAATGACTTCTCCTCCTACAGACACTTCTGGAGGCAGCTTTATGGTTTACTTCAGAGAAAGAGGGTCTGTTTAGATTTCATCCTCTCAATGCAGAATGTGGATACAAATTATTCATGACTAACATGGATAAATCATTCACTACATGCCAGGCACTATGCCAGGTACCATTAGATGCATTATTTCATTTATTGCAACACTGCAGGTTGTAAAATAAAACAAAACAAAGCAAAAAAGAGACCCAAACACCAAAAACTCAAAATAATAACAACCGAAACACTATTGGCTTAGCAATAGCTTTTCAGGGCGAGAAGCAAACATGACTTTATATATACACATTAATTCTGAGATGATCCACGTGTCAAATGCATTTAAATTAAGGAGTGGCAGAGGCAAGTTTGAACTCAGGATTGTCTGACTTCAGAAACAATATTTTTACCACTATTCTCTGCTCTTCAGATTCAGAAAATCAGTCCTCAACTATCAGACTTGTGAAAGACTCATGAAAAGAGAAAAACGCTATTGAAAATTGTGAAAATGTGAAAAAAACAAGAGAAAAATTTTAAAAAATCCAACTTCAAACCACCCATTAAATTCAAACTTTCTAGCAACATTAGATTTACAAACTTTAAAATAAATGCAGAAAATACAGAATATTGATTATGAAATAAATCACTTTACATGATTTTTTTCATTTAATCCTCATAACAATTTTGTAAGGTAATTATATTATTATGATTCATATTAACAAGTGAGGAACTGAGGCATAGAATATGCCCCTGTTCATATACTAATAAAGGAGTTTGTAAGAATTAGAGAGTCCACAAATCATGGGATTGGTAGGAAATTCTACAGTTTTTTAGGTCACAGAAATGCAGCAATGTTTTTCGAATAATTGAATAAAATCAGTCAAGATAAATGTTTGCTGTCGGGGCAGGTTTTTAACATGAGGGAATCTGATTTATTGTGGAAATGAGATCTTTTCAGATCTCCTATTTCCTACCGCATCTTAATTTTACCAGCTTCAGTTTGGATAGTCATGGTAATTTTAGGATCATGACCCCCTAAAAGGCTAAAAGGTAACTGTACATTGTAATCTTTGGTTACTTGTCTCTATAGATTAAAAGCTCCTTGGGGTCAGGGGCTATGGTTTTTTTCTGGGTTGTATCCGTGTCAGGCATAGCCAAGGGACTCAATAAATACTCATCGAATGAAGAAACGTAAGAAATTAAGCACAAGTAATTTTAAATTTAAACAAAGAAAATGTATATCATGAAGAATGTGGTCTTTTTATCTGGCCACAGCCAGCCTCTATAGGGCCTTTTACAAATTTGAAAAAGTACCCTCCCTGGGTGGATAAATTAGGAAAAGGCACCTACTGGGCACATGTGCTCTGCCTGACTTGGCCCACCCTGCAGAGAGCCTGCTCCAGAGAGACACGGAGTCCAGCTAGGCAGATGGAGCTTAGGTTCCACACCAACTTGCCTCCTCGGTCAGTGTACAAAATGTATAACTGTAGGGGAGTGGTCTGGTTTATGTCATCATCTCCTTGATTTTTTGAGGGGGAGGTAGCAAGTTTCCTTTTGTCTTTCTTAATCAAAAAAGTACCAGTCTGCCTAGTACGAAAAGATGAAAATAATTGAATTCTATTGATTTATACCTTATTAAACATCCATGTCAGTCTTTTCAGTTCTCAAGAAGCGTATATTAGGTAGATTAATTCCTTTCCTCCTTATACTGTAAACTATAAATAATTTTTATGGGATCAAAGTTTAGAAATCAAAAATATTGAGCTCCAAACCTGGATATTTTAGCATTGGGACTGAGAATTTGCTGCTGATCTTGTGCCATTCTTATTTTGTGTTAGGTGAGCCACTAGAAAAAAAAAATAGCTATTAAAAGACATGAAATCATTTTTCCTCTTCCAGATCCTCCCCCCAACACACACACACACACACACACACACACACACACACACACACAAAGATATATACACACGCACACACACATACCCACACATACACACATACACAGAGTTTTTTTGTGCTAAATGAGAATTTAGGGGTAACCTGCTTCGCAGCAAGAAACACAGGAATTCTTTAGTCATTAGTGGCTTTCTGGACAGCTCTGATTACTTTGCAAATGATCCTCTTAGTGAGAGTTTCTCAAGAAGAGTTTATTAAAAATGACATGTTAAAACTCCATTTCATATCGCTTAGATACACACTCCAAAAATTAAGGAATTAAAAAACCCAATATTCCTTTCTTGACCAAAAGAAAGGCTAAGTAAACCTTTTCAGCCATGATTATTGCTTGACTATTACACGCCTTTTAAAAGTGATATTTGTATTTTCTTTTAATAAGGACCACAGAATCATGTTCAATTTTAAACATTATGGTGAAGCAGAGAATGTTTCAATTCAGTTTTCAAGTCTTCAGATTAGAACGCTGATTTCATGTTGCTCAATGCATTTAAAAATATGATCTCTGTGGATGGATCCCGATATCTTTTGTTGTTCCCTTTAATCTTAATCTTCTTGTTTATATGGAAGTTTTTCATTCATTAAGCTGGTGACAAGGTGGAAAAAATTCCAACGATGAAGAGGACTTGGACCTTCAGTAGCTCTGAGGGTGAGTCACTCTGTTGTATGGGTGGTATTTGTGGATAGAAGCAGGCTCTACTCTATCGGTAAACAGGGACAGAGACAACTCAGTGAAGTGAACTCTTCTGAATTTTAGTGAAGTGCATAGCTAAGTGTTTGGAAGAAAAGTTAATCTTAGTGCTAGGATTGCTAATTCCTACCAATATTGGCTTCCCCCTGCTTTGTTAGAAACAATAATTTGGAGCATCTTTAAAATGATGTGGTTTCCTGATATCAAGGCCCTTTCTTTTCTGGTTCATGTTGGTTTTACCATTAGTTCTACTGTTAAGAAGATGCAAACTCTGGTTTGGCCTCGAGGTGAGCTAGCAGGTTTAGAGAATGGGACAGTTTGGAGCATCTGGAAAATAGTACTGAGTGGTAATTAAAGGGCGAGGGCTTTAGAGATGTGACTTTGAGTCCCAGCTTTGTATTTTATGGTATGAGCTTTGGCAAGTTGTTGAACCTCTCAAAGGCTTTGTTTTCTTCTTTTGCAGCAGCCCCTATCTTAAATGGTAGTTGCAAGGGTTAACCGAGATAATGCAGCATAAAGCATTTAGCATGATATCTGGCACATGCTCAGGGCTTGATAAGTGATACCTTTTTCTATTGTTGATATGTGATCCTAGAGAATCTTTTTTGGTCTGAAATTCCCTTCTCAAAGGTTGAATTATAAGTCCTAGGAATAGCTGAAATAAAATAAAACTTTGGAGACTTTTGAATTTGTGCCAAAAGAGAATATATTGCAAAGAGTAGCTACCAAATCAGCCTAAATTGTTCCCGTAAAATCAGTCTTAATATGCCCCAAATTGTTTCCAGTTAATTTGACTAGAAGTATATTATAAATAAAAATAATAATGATAATGCTTATAAAACTAATAATGATAATGGTTTCTATTTGTTCAATGTAAACTTTATTTGCAAGGCTCTTTAAATATATAATTTTAAGTACCTATAACAGTGGCACAAATTAGATATGAGTTTTCATATTTTATAGATAAAGAAGAGGCTCAGAGATATTAAGAAACATCTGAAAGGCTTCACAACTAGTCCTTCCAGTTATAGGTAGTGAAAATCAGCTGGTGGTTTAGTTTCCTTAGTGAACACCAAATATTGTGCTGCCAATTTCACAGTCTCTGAGGGAATCCTACATTCTCTTCTTTGCCAGAGTCCAGAATCCCTTTGGCTGATTAAATTATTTCCATTGATGTGAATTTCAATTCAATCTAATAACAACAAGGCACTGTCTTAACAAAGGATATGCTGTTGTTAGGTGTTTTTCTAAGAAGCAATTTTTTTGTAACTTTTCAGTCAGATGAATCTGAGGATACTGCTATTAACATCTGTCCAGTCTATGGCAAGGAAAGTTCTAGGGAATAGTTTTGCTTCTAGTGGATCTTATTATGAGATTTACAAAATGATTTTAAAAAAAGAATCAATACAGTGTTAGGAGAACATATCACAGTATTAGGACAGATAAAAGATGAATAAGACATAGATAACCAGGAAGAAGAGACAGAGCTAATGATAAGATTAGAAGAAACAGGAAAGATCAATGTGTACAATCCCGTAGCAATAAGTGGGGAATGGTTAGGTCCACTTATGGGAATTCAGGAAATTCTTCAAATTTTTTTTGAATTGGATGATGAGTATGTGCTTCTAAAAGATGGAGGAGAGGAAGGGAGTGTGCAGGGGAGCTGAAGCTCATATGATAAAATTAAATGTCAGACAACTTGGAAATAAGTCAATAGAATTTATCCAAGAGGGACACAAAACAGAAACAAAATGGTAGACCTATATCCAACCATCAGCAATTACATTAAATGTTAATGAACTAAACCAGTGCTGTTTAATATGGCTGCTACTGCCACATGTAGCTATTTAAATTTAAATTTATTAAAATTAAATATAATTAGAAATTCATTTTCTTAGTTACACTAGCTACATTTCAAGTGTTCAGTAGCTACATGTGGATAGTGCCTACCATATTGGATATGCAGATGTAAAACATTTCCATCATCACAGAAAGTTCTATTAGACAATATTAGAAACAGAGATAATCAAATTGAATTTTTTTTTTTAAAAAGCAAGACCCAATTATGTATTGCATACAAGAGATACACTTTAAACATAAAAACATGAAAGATATACCATATAAATGTCAGATAACACAGACTTTAAGACAAAGAGTATTAGTAGAGGTAAATAGAAATATTTCATAATGATAAATGAATCAATTTAGAAGGAAGCTATAACAATTATATGTTTATACACCTATGTGCTTTTTCCTGACACCAGCTAATTTTACAATATTCTAACAACAGCCGGGTGTGCTACAATTCAACTCAATTCAATTCAAATCTGACACTACCCACACTCAGTACAGATCCCACAAGTTAAGGGCTGAGTTCCACAAGAATGCCCAATGAGACACCAGCCACAAGTGGGGTCTCCAGGAAACCTACGCTCCTTCCAGACTGACTAAAAATTTTTGAGCTTCCACAGTCCTCCCTCAGAATCAATAATTCACTAAAATGAATCACAAAACTCAGGAAAACACTTTGCTTACAATTATTGGTTTATTATAAAGGCTACAACTCAGGAACAGGCAAATGGAAGCAATGTGTAGGGTAACGTATAGGGGGAAGTGGTGCAGAGCTTCCATGCCCTTTCCAGGTACACCCCCGCTTCATCCCCCTACCTTCTCACCCACCCCCACCAGCACAATAATGTGTTCACCAACTCAGAAGCTCCCTAAACCTGACCTTTTAGGAGTTTTAATGAATGTTTTGTTATGTAGGTACGATTGATTAAATCATTGGCAATTGGTGATGAACCCAATCTCTAGCTCCTCATGCCACCCCTCCCCACTCAAGGTCTAACTCTAACCACTTGGTTGATTTTTCTTGCTACCTAGGGCCCTCCTATGCGTCATCTCATAAACATAAATTCTAGGGGTTTTAGAAGCTCTGGGCCAGGAATTGGGGTCAGAGGTCAAATATTTATTATTTTTTATACCACAATGGCTAGTAACAGAGCATCCAAATACATGAAGCAGAGTTAACTGAACGAAAGGGAGAAATAGACAGTTCCACAATCAATTTAGAGATTTTAATAATCCATTCTCACTAATTGATGAAAAAACTAAACAAAGGAATCAATAAGGACATAGAAAATGTGAACACTATCAACCATCATAATCTAGTTGGTACTTATAGAACAATACACCCAACAACAGCAAAATACATATTTAAAAAAATGTATAGGGTATACTACACTAAAATATAAAACAAGCTTTAATAAATTTGAAAGAATTAAAATTTCACAGAGTATATTTTTTAACCAGAACAATTTAATTAGGAATTGAGGGGAAGTAGAGTTTATCACCCCAAAATATACTTTTTAAAAAAAAGATATTTGATTAATTTAAGCTGGTTATTTTTAAGAAATGAAAGCCCTGGAAAAAAGCTTTGACCTTCCTTCTAACTACCTAAAATAATTTAGGTATGGTAGACAGGGAGGAACTAGCAAGGCCCATTTGATCAAAGTCCTCTCGTGTCCCATTGTTGAGGATGACCCAGCAAACATTTATTTACCAAACATTTGCTTTTCCATCTCCATTTGAAATTGCCTTCCTTCCCTTTGCAGTTCCAGACCATGAACCTCCTCCTGCCCTCTTGTTCTTTGCTCAAGATGGCATATCAGCCTTAACTGCCCAACCTGTCCTTGGTTTCCATGTTCTCAGGGAACCCCCGTATGTACATTCATAATTTGGTCATATTTTCCTATTAATCTGTCTAATGTTTATTTGATAATAGATCAATCAGAAGAACTTAGAAAGGTAAAGGAAAAGTATTTTTCCTCCCCCATGAATTGACAACAATGACATATTTAAGAAAATCCCAAATTTTGGAAATTAAACAGTGGACTTCTAAATAATCTATGAATCAAATAAATAATAAGGAAAATTATAAAAAATTTCAAATCAAATGATAAAATGATGTATCAAAATTTGTGAGCTACGGCAAAAGCAGAACCTAGAAATTTAAATCTTTAAATGTTTATATTAGGAAAGAATGATCTAAAATCAATGATCTAAATTTCCATCTTAAGAAGATTGAAAATGAAAAGCAAAGTTAAATGAAAATAAATAGAAAGAAAGAAATAATAAAGATAAGAGCAGAAATCAATGAAATTGGGGAAAAATAAACCTCAACAGATCAATTTAACAAGGCCAAGAGTCAGAGGGAAAGAAGTTGAGTGAGCTGGGGGGTGTCAACCACGTGGAGGACCTCTCTGAGAGAATGCCCTACAATGTCATCAAGACTTCGTAGGAAACACACAGTGATGCTAGAGATCTTGTCCATACTGTCATTCTGCCTATGTACAAGTCATGTTGTGAGGCACGTATTATTTTTAATAGCATTTTAGAATTTAAAATATTAGCATAGTTCAATGTCATTCAAATTAAAGGCAATGCCTTCCACTTTTCTATGCTTCCAATTTTTCTCTTTGCCATTCAGCACTGTTGACAAGAACCTCTACTAGATTTCTCACTGCCATTACCTATGCTGGTTTACAGCAATACACAAACTCATGTAGATTGCAATCAAAATTCAGTGCCCTTAGGGCTGGGTTTCATCTTAGTAAAGGGTTTCCAGGGGAACACCATCTAGAAGAGAGGGCTACCTATTCTTGCTTGAGTTTAGCATGCTGTAAAAATTTGAAAATGCCATGCACATTTGCAAGAATTAGGTTACAATATGCTCTAGAGGAAATGGCAATTTGATCAATGAATTTTTGGTTAGTTTCCATTTGAATTTGAGCTCCAAATATTAAAAGGTTTTTCTTAAGTGGTGTTCATAAGACAATAAAAGGTTAAATAGGTTATGCATAAGCAATTGTATTTTATTCCTACACCATTTGACCATAACATTCTTTTTATCCGCTGTGCCTTTTCTGTCTTTTTTTTTTTTTTTTTCATGGAAGTAGAATAAGAAAAAAAATTTTTTTTAAATGAGATTTCTGACCTCTAATGGAAACTAGAAAAATATAGGAGAAATTTGTTATATAGCAAAGTGGTGATGTATACAGTCTTGGCTATGCTATAAGTCAAATATTTTCTGAAACATAACTACATTCAATAAAAAAAGCCTCATCTAAGATGATCTTTGTTCAGTCCACAAATGCCAGCATTATATAAAGGCTCCACTTTATAGGAGGTGGGATAGGAGAGCAGAAAGAACATGGTTTTGAGTCAAACAGACCTAGTTTCAAATACTAGCTGTGCCACCTAGTATTTTTGTAATCTTGTTTATGTACCTTAAAACAGCAGTCTCTAACCTTTTTTGGCACTAGGGATCTGTGCTCCTATGAGAATCTAATGCTTGATGATCTGAGTTGGAGCCCTGGCAGTGACGCTAGCTCGAGGGAGTGGCTGCAAATACAGATGAAGCCTTGCTGGCTTGCATGCTGCTCACCTCCTGCTGTGCAGCCCAGTTCCTAACGAGCCACAGACCAGACCCGGTCTTCTGCCCTACGGTTGGGGACCCCTGCCTTAAGAGATTTGAATATCAATATTCCTACTTTACAAAATTATAGCGTGCTTTAGAGGAGATAATGTATGTAAAGTGCCTGGCACACAGGAGGTCCTCTGTTTTTTTTCCCCTCCTTCACCTATAATATAACATATCATGAATGACTAGTAGCTTTCTCAATTTTCAGAGAGTGGCAGAGTGGAAAGATATATAATGTATATGAAAAAAGAAGATTGTATCCGTAGACACATGAGGATTAAATGAGTTATGATATGTAAACATCTAGCACAATCCCTACTGTATTAATGCTTAATTAAGAGTAGCTTCAGTTATATCATTTTTTGCTATTAAGATTTTTTTATTAAGTTTTTTTTTTAAGGCAATTTCTATTTTCACTGTGTTCTAATGATCAAAGTCCTTAGGAATACAATCAGCAATAGTAGGGCTCAGATCAATTTCTAGTTCAAATATTGGATATTTAATTTTCTGTCTCTTTACGAGGGCTGCAGAAGCCAGACTCATTGCACCATATACCGCAGAGCAGAAAGTTGCTCATGAGCTCAATGGAGTTTATTTTTCATGGCTCCAAGAACCTAATCTTTATGATTGATGATCGTTGTTTTAAGATTTTAAAAGTTTCATCCAAGTAATTCATATCTCAGATTATTGATTTCTATCGATCTTGCCTACTTTTCAGGACAACAGACTATATATATGATCAGGGAAGTAAAGAGAGAAGTATTTATTTGATTAAAATATCTTCAGCTTGATTTTTGTGTTGCTAGTGGCAACCAATAAAAGAATAGATCTAAAATGACAGGCAACAACCACAGTGATTACTGTCCATATTTTTATCTCTCCCCAATTTTGATTTTAAAATAACCTTTCTAGTGTTTATAATCATAAAAACGATTGCTGTATATGCCACTTTAGACATAATGATAAACCAACAACCCTATTCCACTAATGAACCTCTTTCCAGGGCTTGGAATGTCAACCTCAGGTCACATGTGCCATGGCAAAACATTAATGGCTATAAGGAAGGTGCATACTCGTTATATTATAGAAATTATTTCCCAAAGTGAATTTTCTATTAACTATATGTCTTGATCAGCATAACATTATATGTAGCAGCCACATTTACATAATTTGTATCATTTTGAAAATAATATCACTTCCTAAAAATAACCAATTGTATGTAATCTATTTTAAAATTTGGTGGTTCTGGTATACTGAAGTCTCTAAAGGATATTAAAAATACACCTTTGGCAGAGCTCTCCATAATACAGTGAAATTCTATTAGACTGCTTTCCAAGGGTGAAAGAAGATCTTTGTAAGCAGAAAAATATTTACAGAATGACACAGAAGCAAACACCTTTGAGATATTTGTTGAATATTCCAAAAATGAACCTGATATATAGGAAAAAACACACTAGAGCAGCACGTGACATGGTTTCTCTCTTTCTTCATCATCCTGATTATTTGCCAGCCAATAGAGCGAATATTTTAGTACACGATTTGATCTCCGCATGCAACGGTGCCATTTGTCTGACTCCTGGAGGGTGTTATTAGCATGGACAGGACTTCCAGAGGGGTAGCTATTATCATACTTACAGTGAGATTTCTGCTGGGTGAGAAGCCTTTATGGTGAGAATTGTGTGTGTCAAGTTGCATTTCTTGAGGCCACAGAAAGGTCTCCATGAGCGCTATGTTAAAGAGTAGCATTCCTTGGGAGGAGCACTTTAAGGCTGCTCATAGTTACAGCACAGTTGGAGATGGAGTTGGGGAGCACAGCATTTTTCTAGTCAGGTGAGAATTGATGGAGACTGTACTTCCCCTGAGGGAAGGCCCTTAGCAGCGAGGTTTGTCACAGGAAGCAATGCAAGGAGAACCTCTCTGAGCTGAGCAAGGCCAGAGAGCCAGGGAGGAAGCAAAACAGAGGCATGAGAAGATCAAAATCATTTTGTCAACTTCATAAAATTTCCTTAGGCTTGGACTCAAGATATTTTCTAATTTTAAAAAAAAGTACTTTTAAAAAAAGTTTAAGAGCACTTTTTTTGCCCATCCATGTCATTTGCGATATCATGGATAGAGCTCGAGATAATCATGCTAAGTGAAATAAGCCAGAAAGAAATGATATGTGGATATAAACCTAAAAGCAACAAATAAACAGGACAAACAAACAGAGACTCATGGACATGGACATGGACAGGGAGGTTACCAGAGGGTAGGGGGAAAGTAGACACGGTAAAAGGAGTCAAATATGTGGTGACAGAAAGAAATCTAACTATGAGAGGTGTACACACAGTGTAAATATGTACATGCTTTACTGAAAAGTGTACAGCTGTAACTTATTGGATTTCGTTAACCAATGTCACCATAAAAAAAAAAAAAAAGGTTTAATCTAGCCAAAGTCATGAGATACAAGTAACAGTTCCCCATTTGCCTTTTTTCTAAATTTGTACAATGTTGCAACACTCTGCTGTCCCTATGCTTAAATTTGCCACAGGCAGAGAAGGTCTGACCTTCCTGGCTCTGAGTGGGAGTTGGCTCCAAGTGGGAGTTGCCAGGGTGAAGGTTGGTAAACTAAATAAGCGATGACTAAACTGTTGACGAAATGCTTACCTCTACTTGCCTTTTCCACTGTCACTCAAACCGGAAATGGATTAGAGCCCTCCTTGTCTTTAGGGCTCACTCTGGGTTTACTATTTTTTAAACCAGAAGACAGGATTGTCTTAGGGAAGAAAAATTTGGCTCCTACCCTGCTCAGCAGACATTCATTCATTTACTGAGTATGTATACTCTGCGGCACTGTTCACGTCACTGGGTTCCCTGTGGACGCAACAAAATCCCTGCCTGATCGGACTTATATGAAAATGTGTTCTTTAGCTCAGTTGTTCTCATCCATGATGTTTTAGGGAAAATAAAATCCAACCACATTTCTTTTATTGAAGTATTTTCCACCTTCTCTTTGGGCTTGGGACACCCATTCTCACTGGGTAACCTGGATTTTCTCAGCTTGTCTCAGTGAAGTAATGGAAGCTCTGGAGTCAGAGGCAGAAGATTCCCTTAGAGAGTTAATTGCTTGGTATACTGAGGAGCACGTTTGTTTTCTTATTTTATTTATTTAGAGTCTGAAAAACACTATTTAAGATAACTTGGCTCCATTGGCACAAGGTGGGAAATAAGTAAATTCTGGCCTCAAATAATTCAGATGTAAAACCTGACACAATCAAATGGTAATGTATGAAATTAAAGCTGTATCTTCTTAGGATACTCATATCAAAGATGCTTAAAGGTTGGAGGGTACTTGAGGGCTGAAGACGTTTTGAAGCTTCATGACAGCAGGGACTATATTTTTGTTATTACTCTATCACATGACACAAAATTGGCGCTCAATAAATATTTGTTGAATGAACAAATGAATCACCTTTTATTTTGTATTGCTATCTCTTCTTCTAGAGCCTGCTCCTCTAGAGCCTATATTTATTTGTGCAACAAATATTTATGAAGTGCCTACTTTATGTTAGATACTATGCTGGGGCATGAATATATAAAAATGAATAAAACTTGATACATGGCCCCAAAGAGATCTCACTTCACTATTGAAATGCTTGGATCTATTGAGTAAAGACTGTTTATCTGTACCTTTTTTTTTTCCAACTAGTTTCTATTAAATATTTTTTAAAAAATATTTTTTCAGTTGTAAAAAATAGAATTACTAAGCTTCATACCATTTCTCCTCTTAGTAGTCCAATTCTATAAAATACCACAAGCTTTGAAATTTTTGAAACCCTTTTGAATTTTTGAAACCAAATTAGACATCTTTCCCTGCTTCCTTCCTTCCTTCCTTCCTTCCTTCCTTCCTTCCTTCCTTCCTTCCTTCCTTCCTTCCTTCCTTTCCCTTCTTTCCTATTGACTTCCTCTAGGTATAAATTTTGCAATAATTCTTTCAATATAATTATTACAATGTGATTATCAAGTATTTGAATCAGAGTTTTGAGGGTTTAGGGATCTAGTATTAGGTTCATATTGCTGCTGGCTATAACAAATTGCCACAAATTTGGTGACTTAAAACAATATAATTTTATTATTTACATTTCTGGAGGTCAGAGGTCTGGAATGAGCCTTACTGGGCTAAAATTAAGGTGTCATCAGGGCTGTGTTGCTTATAGAATCTCTAGGAGAGAACTGCTCCTTGCCTTTTTCTACTTCTAGAGGAGACCTGTATTCCTTCAATGGTGGTCTTTTCTGTTTTCAAAGCCAGCAGTGGCCAGTTGACTCTTTCTTGTGCTCATCACTCTGACTTTGCTTCTCTCATTATATTTCCTTCTCTGACTCTTAAACTCTTGCCTCCTTCCATCACTTCTAAAGACACTGTGAATACATTGGGTTCACCTGGATAATCCAGGCTAATCTCCTTATAGCAAGATCCTAAATTTAATTACATCTTCGAAATCTCTTTTGCCATGTGACACAAAGTATTCACAGATTCCAGGATTAAGATATAGATATATTGTTGCAGGTGGGAAGGTCACTCTGCTCACCACACACCTAATGGATTCTTAAAAAGTAAGATGCTTTATTCCTTTCTAGTTTAAATGGTAGCTGCATCTAACAGAGATTCTGACCGTCTAAATCTTACCCAAATGCTTGGCTGATCTCTGCCATAAGCCCTGTAGAACAACACCTGATGTAACACTTTTGTGGAAGATTATGTTACATTATAGGCCAGAATGAATTCTTTATGTGTGTATGTGGGCAGGTAATATACAATTTAGACTAAAAATGAATTTGACTTTGCAAAATGTCACCTTATATTTTGGCACTTTTACTATTTGTTTTACACAACTATATGATTTTAGTAATGATATATGAATGCCATTTTTTAAAATAGTTTTTATGTTTTATAATACTTAAATTTCACCATTAAATATTGAGTAGAAGTATATATTAGTCTTATGTCCAGATTTTTGAAATATAAAGATAAATGGACAGATGGCTTTAAGGATGTGATATATTAGACATTGTAGAAAATACTTGGGGTTGTAATTGGAGGAAAATCTGTTAAGGGCTGAACTGAGAGACTGTGCACAGAAAAGGAATTACCAACCTGTGGGAGCAAGCCTCATACTAGAAAATTAAATAATGGTGGTTCAAATTTTGTTAGCAGAGGACATTCAGACTCTAAACATGCAGGCAACGATATTCCTTTGGGAACTGAAGGTAAATGTCACTTGCTTAAGTTCATGTTTGGAACAAAGAAGGTTGACAATTATAAAGCATGTCGAAATAAACTTTCTAAGTTGACAAATCTTTTAATTTGCTAACACATTTCTTTTTCGTGTCATGAAAAGATTTGGCGATATTAATAGGAAACAATGTATAGAACATTAAAATGAGTATTTCAAGGATTAGAAAAGAAGTAAAAGCAATTTAAATATGGTTTTTGATTGTTGGGATTTTTGTTTATAAAATACCATTGAGTGTCTATACCCCAAAGGAGTGTGGAAGATTCAGGTCTGTGGAGGGAAAAAAGAACAAGATTCTTGATAAGTGAGGCTGACAGGCAGACCCATAAAAATTAATTATACTACAAAAATAATGTAAGGGATTAAATCTCAGAGATGTATAGGCAATTACCTATGTGGAGATAATTACATTAAGACTTAGTTATTGGGAAAGAGAGTAAGTGTGATTCTTGAGTGACTGCCAAGAAATGCCCATTTTAAGAAAAATTCTTCTCCTTTAAATATATACTATAATCATGCACCCCTTTGATGGAGTTACTCAGGTAGCTTTAATATAGTCCTTCAGTAGAAGATATGATTAGATTTGTGACAGGCCCTGTGATCTTCTCTTGCTTTTGTCTACCCAACCTGAGTCGACTTAGGCTGTAGCTTTGGGAAGAATCTCATTTGATCAATGTAGACTTGCTGTTCCTTATCTCAAGGGATTAAAAATTTATTCTGTGTATATGTGGCTGGTGTTGGGTTGGGGTCACATTAAATATGGTTATAGTGGCTGGAGCCAGGGCAGAAATGAAGATGTTTGAGAACCATGCCCTTGGGTCACGAGATGTGCATCCCCTTGCCACCCTTAGCTGAATCATGCTTTATGCTGCTTGGAAGTGTGCTTGGTGTGTCTCACATGAATATATTCTAATATATTCTACATTGTGACTCTCTTTTTTCTATATCTATCTATCTATCTATCTATCTATCTATCTATCTATCTATCTATCTATCTATCATTTATCTACCTACCTACCAACCTACTTACCATCAGCATTTATTTTCACACTCTTTTATTCTCTCCCCTTTATCACAGGGCTGGAAGCCTGAGAACTTATTTCAGACACTCCTTTGCTTTTGATATTGTGTGTAAATTACGTTCTGTCAATTAAATGAACTCATGCAAGATTCTGAAGGCAGAGTGAGGCTCAGTGAACTCATATAGGAAAAAAAAATAATTCCTTTGCAATATAAATAATAATTTTCCTAATTTATTAATTTTGTATGTTTGGAATTATGAAGAGAAGTTATTTTCTCCCTTTAAAGTAAAGAGTACTTTACATAGCCCATACATTATATTACATGAATTATAAAAATTAGTTTGGTGATTGGGAGGGAAGGTGGTTAAAAAGACAGTATGCTTTTTATCTAATTTAAAAAAAACACAACTTGGGAGAAGCTGACTGTAGGATTACTGAACAACACGGACTTTCTTCTCTGACTGAATAGATTTCTTTTGAGGCAAAAGGTTATAGTTTTATCTTGTCGAGAAATTTTTCTAGCCATTATTTTACAAGAAAACATTTTAAAAGAATTTAAGCAGCATAATTCACAATAGCCAAATGATAGAAGCAACCCAGGTACCCATAATGGATGATGAATGGATAAATAAAATGTAGTGTATATGTGAAATGTATTATTATTAAGCCAGGATTAAATCCTTTAACAGACAAAAAAGGTGAATTTTTCTCCTGATAGCTTACTTTTCATGTGACATTGTTTGAGAGACTGAGCACAGCATTTTTAAACAGATGACAAAGTGTCACCTTTGAGTGACACAAATTTAATATAAACACTAGAGTGTTTTATTATGATTTCTTTATAGTATGAAACTAAAAAGTTATTCCTCTGTGCTTTCATGATGAAATCACTGTTAGAGGCAACATTAAGACAGCGATTGGGAGGAAAGGTGAGCATGGAAGGGGAATATAGTATAATTTTCATCTAAGGCAACAGCACTAGACTTACAAGAAGGTTATTGCATGTATTGCTGAGCAATATGATGACTCCTACACATGAATAGTTTATCTCCAGTAGTTCATCTCCAAGAAGAATTCAATCAGATGAGCTATCAATAGAGTCTGGCCTTTGATAAACGCACCCACGATAATGGTAGTTCCTGAGATGAAAGCTTTGGATTCCTTCAAGGAAACACAAATTCATGGCACTCAATCTCTATGGCCTAAAAATATGAAATGATAACTTGCTAGAATGCTGCCTTGAAAACCAATTATGCTAGAATCTTCTTTTTAAATATAAAAGGGAAACAGATAAAACATAAGATGTTACTAATTAATTCATCTCCCTCTTTCTTCCTAAAATCATTTGAGGCAACTGGCTATATAATATAATGGGAAAATACTACTTCTTGACCTGCTGTAAAATGAAGAATCATCCAAGATATTCTCTAAGGTGTCTTCCATTTCACATCTTTTATGAGAAATTTTTAGGAGTATGTCCTTCAAAATTTTATTACAAGGGACCGTATTAGGGTCTTAATAATAAACCTCCTTATCTGGGGTTTAAGATAGACCTAAATGCATCCTAGACTTGTCCATGTATTTGAACTGTTGTGATTCTGAAGCATGCATGGATCCACAATGTTGATGGCAACTTAATTTCCTAAAAAACTAGACAAATATTTGCTCTGTTCTTGTTACTAATTTCAAAAAGTTGGCAAGTCATTGTTCTCTTTCAGTGGCACAAATCTAGTACAACAGAAATATGTTTTATTACAATCTCTATATGTATAGAGCATAAAAGAATGAGGACTTTTGAGACTTTACAGAATGGATTCTATGGGAGCCATGACAGTAACGTCAACTGGCACATTATGAGGATACTCTTAGAGTGTGATTGGACTGCCCCAAACCACAGAAACATCAACCCCCATGTGCAGGAGCCGATAAGCATAAGGATCCCACCTTGCAAGGTCCATATAAGCCAAACATCTCAGACAGATGATGCTCAAGCCTGACCCCATGTCATCCCAGATGGCTGCACTAGAGCCGATGACTCTGACCTTCTAACCCATATCATAGGCACTGGCCTGGGACCATCACACAGCAATCCCATGCCATCAGTCAACAGAGCTCACTTTGGAGACACTAAGGACTTTCATCCCTTCTCTCTGTCACATAAGACTCTGTACCTCCCCTCTGTTCTTGTGTGAAAACCTGCATGGATACCTGATCGACTTATCTGAGAAGGTTCCACTCAATAAACCTGGCATTGTGGACAGACACAAATACATTCAAGAGTATTTCTTACTTGCAACAATATTACATGAATTCTTTTTTTAAATTTTATTAAATTTATTGGGATGATATTGGTTAATAAAATTATATAGGTTTAAAGTATACAGTACTATGATACATTATCTGTATATTGCATTGTGCCTTCACCACTCAAAGTCAAATCTCCTTCTGCCACCATATATTCGACCCCCTTTCCTCTTGTCTATCTCTTCCGACCCCCTTTCCCTCTGGTAAAGACCATGTTGTATGTGTCTATGAGTTTTTGTTTGTTTATTTGTCTTATTCATTTGTTGCTTTCAGTTTTGTAACCCACATATGAATGAAATCATATGATTCTTGACTTTTTCCATCTGACTTATTTCACTTAGCATAATATTCTCAAAATTCATCCATTATATTACACAAATTCTAAAACTAAGTTTGATGATTGGGAGGGAAGGTGGTTAAAAGGACAGTATGCTTTTCATCTAATAATCATAATAATAATTAAAAAAACACAGCTTGGGGAAAGCTGTCTGTAAGATTACTGAACAACATGGACTTTCTTCCCTGAGTGAATAGATTTATTTTGAAGCAAAGGGTGATAGTTTTATCTTGTTGAGAATTTTTTCTAGCCATTATTTTACAAGAAAACATTTTAAAAGAGTTTAAGCAGTATAATTCACAACAGCCAAATGATAGACGCAACCCAGGTACCCATGACGAATGATGAATGTATGGATGAACAAAATGTGGTGTATACATGAAATGTATTATTATTCAGCCTTAAATACAAATGAAATTCTGACACACGCTATAACAAAGATGAATCTTGAGGACATTTTGTTTTGAAATAAGTTACAAAAGGACAAATACTGTGTGATTCCACTTATATGGGGTACCTAGAATAGTGTAAATCACAGAGACAGAAAGTAAAATGGTGATTGCCAGGGTCTGGGGGAGTGAGGAATGGGGGATTAGTGTTTAATGAGTTCAGAGTTCAGTTTGGGAAGATAAAAAATTCTGGAGATGGTTGCATAACAATGTGGATGTACTAAAGCCACGGAACTGTGAACTTAAAAACGGTTAAAATGGCAAATTTATGTTAGATATATTTTATTACCATTTAAAAAATTAAATTGAAAAATAAAAAGTTTAAAATGACTTCAACTACATCTTCATGTTTATTCTTTTTCCTAATTTAGGAGGGGAATAAGTTCCATTACTCCAAAATTCTGCGTCTCTGCTGCTATAAGGCTGAATAAAATATCACCAACAGTTTTTTATTTTTTTGCCTCTTTCAAAGAGACCCCATCAGCTTCTTATTTGGCCATCGGTTCTGAGACACATATATTTGTGGCTCTGCATTCAGATTAGAGTTGCATCCAGCATTTGTTTTACAATTACAAATATCAAAAAGTAAATTAAGAAAATAATGTTATCATCTTGGAAAATTGCTGCTTAGTTAGGAGATTTTTATATGACAATTTACATTAAAGATGGAATATTATTGTAGTTTCTCATTATTAAACAGATTTTAAAATGCACATTTGGATATCAAGATAAAGATACTTATGAAATATTTTCTTATTTGTGAAAATGAACTCTACTTGTTGATGCTATGCTTCTTGTTCCCTTACGAATATGTGACAAAATCTTACTGATCTTTTATTTTTTTATGGTGTTTAAAGTAGGCTAATAATAACTCCCCAACTGTTTATTTTTCTGTTTATTTTCTGATGTAATAACTATAACGAATATCTTTATGTGTCAAAGTTTCATGCCTATAACACTAAAGTGAGAATGATTTTTCCATTTTTTAAAGTCATCAGAATAATTTATCAAGTGTTATTAAATTCAGGTCATCATCCAAAAACTTGCATGAGATTTGTTTTAGAAACGTTCTCCCACCACCCGAAACACACACACACACACACACAATGGCGGTAAAATATAGGTGAAAAGACATGACTCCAGGCACCTGGATATAGACATTTTTGACAGAATATAGAATATCTTGAAAATTTCCCCTTGATTAATTTCTTTTTATTACAAATGTGTTATTAAATTTTGACAGAATTTTTTCATAAATGCTGAATTCTTTTATAGATAAAATAATTTTAAATAAAACAATTATTACAAAGAATAATCAATAACTGGTAACATTATACTGAATTTATAATATAAACGCAATTGTTAAATATATCTTGGGCAGCAGTGATCCTGGCTTTGGACAAGATTTACTTATTTTTTCCTCCCAACCCTGTTGAAAAATGGAGAGAGTCAAGTGCTCCTGGGAGGTGGTTATTTCAGTGAGAGTGAATTTCGTGGGGGAAAGGCTGTGTCGCTGGAGTCCACTGAAAATCACTTGTTTCCTTGTGAGTGGCTTGAATTTATTTTGAGTCAGTCTGAGTAAATGTCAAGTGCTTTTTCACGTGGTGAGAGTGAGTTCTTCTGCAGGCACCTCTCATAAAAGCAAGATATCATGGCAGAAATGGGGCCGTAACTTTACGTCCTTTATGGAGAATTCCCAAATCCAAACTCCTCTGAAAACTCAGACCTTGCTTTCACAACTTTATTGGTGATAATATTGGATGTGACCTGATGTGGGACTATTCATAGTTTTAACTGGTCTACTTATTATAAATATTTGTACATTTGATTGTGGAAATATTAGTGTTTGATTACAGATGCTGCCTCAAATCCTGCCAGGAGTGCCCCATAATGTGGTATGTGTACCACATCACTCCAAAAATCAGAACATTTCTGAATTTCCAAATAGTTTTTGCTTTAAGGGTTTCAGAAAAGGGATTTAGGGCTATACTACTATAAAAATTATAACTACTAAGAAATACTATTCTTCCATGCAATAAATATTTATTATATGCATACTATGTGCCAAGCACTGTGCTGATTACTAGATATACAATAGTGAAGAAAACATATATAGTTAGAGAGACAATTACATGTACAATTATATAATTATAGATACATATGTAATTATATATACATATATAATTATATATATCAGATATATAATTACATATCTATTTTATATATAATTATCTAATAGTATATATATATTATCTTAACATTTGATACTTAATATCTTACTATTAATTGTATATTATATATGATCATAGATATTATAGCACGTAAACAACTAAATAATTGCAAATTGTGTTAAATGGTTTTAAAAAAGGACAGAATTCAGGAAAAAATAGGAGAGATTTAATTTAGATTGATGAATAGGGAAAATATTTGAACGGAAACCTGCAGAGTTACCAGGAGCAGGCAGGTGAAAGCAACTGGGAAAACATTTCATCTAGAAGAAACATGTGCAAAAAGATTCAGGAGTAGGAAAAAATCTTGGCAAATGTGAAGGGTAGAAGAAGACCATGTACTGGATACATGGCAAGGGATAAGAAACTGAGATGAGATGAAACTTTAGAAGGAGGCAGAGGGTAGATTATTTGAATGAGCCATAGAAAAGACAAATTTTATTCTATTTGGTGGGGAGTGATGTAATCAAATTTATTTTTTAAATTATTATTCTAGGATATAACAGGAATTCTAAGAATGAATTGGAATTGCACAAAGTTGGAAGTAAAAAAAAAATTCAGATGAGAGATGATGGAGGTAAAACCAGTGAAGGAAATGGAGATGAAGAGAGAGAAGAGTCAAATTATATTTGGAGAGAGATTAGCAAGGCTTAGTGATGGATTGGTCACAGCAGTTGAGAGAGAGATTTGCTATTTTCTGGATGAATATAAGTGTCATTTGCCAAGATGAAGAAGACTGAAAGAGGAACAAATTGGTTTGGGCTGGGGTGAGGGGAGAGCAAGAGTTCTGTTTTGGACAAGTTACGTTTGTGATGTTTGTAGGATATCCAAATGTATGTATCAAGTAGACATTTAGATATACACATCCAGAGTTGAGATATAAATTCGGAGGCTATTAATTTGGTAGTTGTCATGTAGATGGATTTGTAGCATAGGAATGGTTGAGAATACTTAAAGAATGAAGTTAGGGAAGAAGGTCAGAACAAGTCAACATTTAAAAATCAGGTAGAAGAGGAAAAGGCAGCAATGGGGAGTGAGAAGGGGTGGTCAGAGCAGGAAAGGTGCTTGTTGAAAAAGCCAGGAGCAAAGCGTTCTGAACGTGCTCCTTGTTTTTGACTTCAGAGCAGTCATTGGTGGCCTTATCAAGGCAGGTTTTGCAACCAGATTGTGGTAAACCAATCAGGAAGGTAGGGTGGTGGACGCGTTTCTTTTTGGAAGCTTGATTATGAAAGGGAGCAGAGAAGCAAGGAGGTAAATAGAGATAGATGCAGGAACAAAAAGTTTACTTAAAACATAGGAGCTGTGAGCATGTCTAAGTGCTGATGGGGATAATGAGGAAAGAGATACTGAAGCTGCTTGAGAGAGGAGGGAATTCAAGGAGTTGAGGCTACTGCTTATTCTGTATCAGAGTAGTAAGGGTATTAAACACTTTAAACCATTTTAATCCTCACAATCACTGCTAGGAATAAGTATAAGAGTTTTAACCCTTTGTTATATGCCAAATGGCTTGGAAGTCCAATGAGAATGGCCCCAGGCTTACTCATGTCTATCAGAAATCTCCTTGAAGTACAAACGAAAGTTCAGATGTGTTTCTATTGCTCCCCTTGGTTGCCTTTCGGTCACTGCCAAGTTTGATCTCAGAGAGGCTCACAGAGTCCCTTCTCCCTTCATCTCTTTCCCCTCTCATCCTCATTTCCACCTCATCCTCTGCCCTCTCCTTCAGTTCTGACTTTTTGTCACTGTACTACTTTTACCTATGTTGGTAGACACTCCTTGCACTGAATCTCCCTATTCTTAGAAAGCATCTCTAAGACCAACAAAAGATAATATAGATCAATTCTCATAGCAAGTCTTGAATTTATTCACTTATTAAGTAACCACTATGGGTTAGGTACTTTACTATGCAGTGGTGAGCAAGCAGACATGGAACTTATATTTTGATGTGTGTGTACATATAGAGATGGTGGTGGTGGTGCAAATGGTTGACAAGTAAACCAATAAGTATTTTTAAAAAGATAATTTCAGATAATGATGAATTCTCCGAAGGAAATAAACCAGGGTGACATGATGGAGAATTACTAAATGTTTACTTTTGACTCAGTGGTCAGGAAAGTTCTTAACATTTTACTAAAAGACCCCTCTCCACCAAGGTAAGGATGGAAACACAAAGAACCCACCTTGACCCATTGGATGGGATGACATGAGTCAAAGGAGTGAAGAAGGAGGAAACTTGGTCCAGTCACCCTATTTCCATTTCGCAGATAAAGATCCAGAGGTCAGAGTTACCTAGCCTGCTCAGGGCCCTTTGATTCAAAAGGGATAACATGAAGATTCCAGCCTTTGTTTAGTTATTCCTTGAACAAAAGCACCAGCTCCAGGCCTATAATAATCTCTAGGAAACCTTGACAAAGTAATTTACCTCACTCTGCAAGGGAGGCTATTATCAAACTAAGTATCTTAGGGCCGAATTATGTATATACAAAGCACTGTGACTCTTTTGGAGACAGTGGGTAACATCAAATCAAAATTTTCACTGCTGCACCATCTCATCATTGTGAAATGTGCGTTTTTTAGACAGGTCTTGAAATTCTGCCAGAGGCTGCTTAGTCTTTCCCTTCTCTTCTAGAAAGGAATGTGCTTAAAATTTCCCAGAAAGATGGGTGTTTCCTTCAGAGAAATACATTGCTCAAGCTTGCTCAGTGGCAGCCAACTCTGGATAATCACAAAAATTAGGGCATGATTTGTTTTTCATATATCTTACAAAAAGAACTGCATAGAAATGCAAGGCACTGCATTGTGGTCTGTGTTTTACTGAGGCAGAAAAGGATACAAAATTTGTTATTGCTTGATTGATGTGGTAGTCCTCTCAAGTCTCCAACCAGACATCTGGGGTGTACATTGAGGTATAACTATGGAGCATGGATTAGGAAAATATGGGAAAGTGCTTCCCCTGGTTAGCCTTTTAGCTTGTATTCAGTTAGGTGACTATAATTGAAATTGTCTATGCAAAGCCAGGAAATAGCCTACCTATTTTAAAAGAGAGCCAAGGGAATGGAATAATTAAATGGCTAAAAAATAAGATGTACGAGGGAAGATTAAAGAAGATGGGGAATGATGAAGAGAAGGCTGAAGGTATCAGATCCAACATTGGTGTGCGTTACTATTTCCTCCCCACCCCTGGGCAGGACCTCAGTGTCCCTTTGCCAATCCTCTGGGGTACCCCAGGAAATCTCTCCAAGCCCTGCTTCCTATCCCCATTCTATACTTCCTCCATTTGGTGTCCCTCCTCCCTTTCTCTCCCATTTCTTCATACCTGGTTTGTTTCTTACTACCCAACCCTTTAGTTAATTGTCTTAACAAGCTGTGTTGTTTTCTGAGTCTCTACCCTTCTCATAAGAAGTATTTACGACAACTATTGGTGACTAACTAAAGGAAGACCCATTCTGTTGGTTTCTGGTGCATAGCTTGTCTTTACTAAATGTTTTTTGAATTGAATATTCAGTTACTGGCACAGCTGTCTTACTTTAGTCTCATGCTTCATGGACCAGTGACAGAGAGAGGGAGAAAACAGCAAGTCTCTATGTTCATACCAATCCAAGCAGCTTGGTGTTTCCATGCCAGCTTGCATCCATGAAGATCTTTAGAACAACATCAGTTTTCTCAGATTGGTGTATAAGTTGGGGCAGGTCAACTCCTATAACACAAGACTTAAAAATTTCAAAGGTTACAGAAATCCAGAAGTAATCCCCCGTTTATATGGGCAAATAATTTTCAACAAAAGAGACAAAAACATACAATGGAGAAAGGAAAGCCTCTTCAATAAACGGTACTGAGAAAACTGGAAAGTCACATGCAAAAGAATGAAACTAGACTGTTGTCTATCACCACACACCAAAATTAATTCAAAATGGATTAAGGACCTGAATATAAGACCTGAAACAATAAACTACATAGAAGAAAATATAGGTACTAAACTCATGGACCTCAGACTTAGAGAGGATTTTACAAATTTGAACTCAAAGGCAAGGGAAGGAAAAGCAAAAATAAATGAATGGGACTATATCAAACTAAAAAGCTCTGCACAGCAAAGGAAACCTTCAACTAGGCAAAGAGGCAACCATCTGAATGGGGGGATATATTTGCAAACAATGCCTTTGATAAGGGCTTAATATCCAAAATATAAAAAAACTCATAAAACTCAATAACAACAAGAAACAATCCAATTAAAAAATGGACAGAGGACCTGAACAGACACTTCTCCTAAGAAGACATACAACTGGTCAACAGACATATGAAAGGATGCTCAACTTCACTAGCTATTAGAGAAATGCAAATCAAAACCACAATGAGATACCATCTCACACCTGTTATAATGGCTATCATCAACAAGACAAGGAATACCAAGTATTCGAAAGGATGCAGAGAAAAAGGAACCCTCGTACACTGCTGGTGGGACTGCAAATTGGTACAATCAGTATGGAAAACAGTATGGATTGAAACTACCATATGATCCAGCAATTTCTCCAGTGGGTATTTACCCAAAAAGTTTGAAAACATTTATATGAAAAGATATATGCACCCCGATGTTCATACCAGCATTATTCATGGTGATCAGGACATGGAAGCAACAAAAGTGTCCTATAATAGATGATTGGATAAAGAAGCTGTGGTACATATATACAATGGAATATTTACTCAGCTATAAGAAGAGATAAAATATTGCCATTTGCAACAACATGGATGGATCTTGAGATAATCATTCTAAGCAAAATAAGTTAGACAGAAGAAGTCGAAAATCACATATCACTCATATGTGGTCTATAAACCTAAAAGCAGCAAACAAACATGACAAACAAACAGACACTCATGGACATGGACAGAGGTCTAGTGGTTACCAGAGGGAAAGGGGGAAGGGGGAGGTAGATAGAGTGAAAGGGGTCAAATATGTGGTGACAGAGAGAAATCTAACTATGAGTGGGGAACACACAATGCAATATATATATGACATACTGTTGAATTGTACACTTGAAACTTATTGGATTTTGTTGATGAGTGTCACCCTCAATAATATTTAATAATAAAAAAGAAGACAAAAAAATGTCAAACTTTAACATATGGGTTAAAAATCCAAAATAACTTTATTTGTCACTCATATTACATACAGCCTTAGTCTGGTTGGCTGGCTCTAATAGGCAACTTTCTTCCAAGTAGTAATGTAGACTCTAGATCATTCTCCTGACCTTATGTCTCCACTCAATGAGTGTAAGTGGAAAAAGGAAGAATTGTGTGTGTGAGGCCTAGAAGTCATATATGTTACTATTTATACACTACTACTATTCAATACCATTTATTATATTCATATTCCATTGACCCAGTCACAAGGCTACATTCAAGAGGAAAAGTGACATGTCACCCAGCAGTATACTATGGAAAAAAGGAAAAATTGTTTGGTGAACAACTATTTATTTCGTTGCTGGCAGAGATGCCACAAGTGAGTCTCTCTATTAGTCAAATGATTCTAACTAAAATGTTATGAAAAATATGGCAGCCTTAAGGGGTATATGTAAAATCCTCTATGGTTTTTATAGTTGAGAAACCATTACACTCTGATATACTGAGTTACAGAAATGAGTTAAATTTATGAAAGTATATTAAAACTTAAAGTATACATAGTTGATATACCAGAACTGTGACTCCGACAATATATTAATTGTGACTCTGCCAATTTTCTCTCATGGCAAAACAATGAACAATTTTATAGCATACATTGAAGACAGTTTGGTCACACTTATGCCATTTTTGCAGGATGTTTGATCCCTTCCCATTACTCTCATTTTTTCGTATTTCCAAAAAGGGGAGAAGATCCTTTATCTTATATACTTATATGTATAATCATAAAAAAAGAATGAACAAATTAAAGATAAAAAAGAGAGGGAGGGAAGATGGAAAGGAGGACAGAAGGAAAGAAGGAAGAAAAAGAGGGAGGGAGGAAGGAAAATAATCATAGTTCTTAAGCACCCCCACACTTATTTTTCATGACCATTTTGGTGCTGTTTTCTTAAATGATTGATTCCATTGTTTTTGAAAATTTCCTCTCAACAGTGAAGAAATAAACAGGCAGAATTTTATTTCAGTATTTGTTTTGGCATCAGGTTTAATTATTTCCCTGTTCTTGTAGTTATACTAGCTCATCCCTCTGTCTATCAGCATTGACTCCAGACAGGATTCACTCCTAGCACAGGATTACTATGGGCTTCTAGTGGAGGACACATTAAAAATAATTAAAGTGCAAGCAATTTCACAAACACCATAACCTGAAGATGTTTGGGAAGAAGAGCAACCAGAGCCTGGAAAGAATAAAAAGAAGTGTAGCTATATGCCAGATAAGAGATCAAAGAACCCAACATTTCCCTAAAATATCCGACTTTACAAAACTGTCATCGTGGCAGCTAAATGCCATTCAAATGTCATTCAAATGACATTATTGGGTGTGAAGATGGAAGAGAAAGAAAAGGCTCAGAGTAGAAAAACAAATCGCCTCACTAACTTTGATTTTGAAAATTCTGTATTCAAGAAACTAGAATTTAATGTCTTTTAATCTAGTCATTCTTTCATTCTTTCCTCTTGTATATAGCACTTCCAATGTGAGAGGTACTGTGCTAGACATGACCCAGTCAATACAACCCATTGAGGAAATATCAGTTAACACTGCCCAGCAGTTCAGGAACCTCAAAGTTGACTGCCATTGGGAAAGAAGCTGAACAGCTGGTACATCTAGAGGGTGTGGCCTGAGGCAGCACAGATACCTGTGAACACAGATACCTGGAGAGCCATCTGTGGATGCTCTGGGTCTTGCTTCTGGATGGAAGATTAAATTTCATTAGAAGCAAAGTTCCTAGAATGTGTTGGGTAAGCCCCATCCCTTTCTACCCTCTATCTTGCAATCTCATTTGTCCAGTCAACATTTATTGAATTACAAATGTGCAGGACAGTGATGTGTGAGACACAACCTGCTTTGTAGGAGTGTATGTTAACTTTAAAATGGATGGAGCCGTCTAAAAATACAGTTAGGAACTTTGGGAGGTACACATTTCTCTTCTAGGGATACTAGGGAAGCTTCAGAGAGAACTCTCTAGAATCTATTCCACTGCACACTTTAACTGGGCCCCCAAATTTTCAAACTTATAAGCATTTTAGAACCTGAACTTTTACTCTTGCATACAACTAATTTGTTTTGCAACCTGTCCTACAGGCTACGGTTTTTGCCACAGTAGAAGCAGATATACAAGAACTCTTTGGAGCTCAGAATCACTATAGTTTATGCAGGCCTCTTCAGCAATCTTAGGCATCATTAATTCTGGTTTCTCTGTCTATTCTAGTAAATAGAATGACTCTTGTGATTCCAAGTGGCCAGGTATTTAAGGCAAGCCTGATCTACTCTCCAGTGCAATTCTCTATTATGGAAAGAAAAGGAAAGTCAAACCCAAGGCATAGATTATTAGAGAGGAGATTAGAATAAAATGTGATCACAAGTTCTATTATAAGATGTCTTACGTTATGATAAGTGATTTACTTTTCTAGGCATCCATATGAAAAATAAGTATTTACTGACAAATACATTAAATATTTTTAATATATTAATCGCAGCTATATTTTATTTTATTATTTTCTTTTAGGCAAGGCAACCCTTGGTTGACCTCACAGATTGCAAAGACCTTGTCATCTTACAATCCCTTATTTTTTTTATTTTTTACACCTACAGCACCTGGTCTTCCTAGGTGGTCTCCCATCCAAGTACTAACCAGGCCCGACCCTGCTTAGCTTCTGAGATCAGACAGGAATCACAGCTATATTTTAGATTGATTGCTGAAGAAACTGTCTTGGACCAAGTATCACACTTACTCCCTTGTACTGTCAATATATTAGAATTAGTCATCTCGATCTGAAGGAACAAGGATGTGGTTATTTCCCATTGTCTCAGCTTAAAGTGCCCAAAGCCTTTTCCTCCAAGGAGCCAGGGTGCTGTTCACTGAAGTTGTCACACCAGCCGGCTGAGCTCTGCTTCAGGAAATAAAATGGGTTGGCCCTGATTTCTGTCTTTATTCATTACATTTATCACTTATGCCTAGAATCATTCATGATTCTCAGTTACTTTGAACATTTGCAAACTATATCTATAGCCACATTTTTGCAGGCAATTCAACAGTAGCTGATTTGGAAAATGCTTGCTGTATGTAATACCATGATATATAGTATAAATGGCTAAGAGAAAAATTATAGGCTGGAAATAATGGAAAATTTTATATGCTGAGGACCTTAAAATATTTTTTAGCTTTAAAGTCTAGGATGCTACATAATGCTTAGAATTCTTGTTCATGGCCTCCCCACTCCTAGCCCAATTCTCTTTTTGGAAAGATTTTTAAAGAATTAAGAGCTGAGCGCTCTAATGTCTGTCACCACTTTATCTGGATTTTCACAAGCATTTTAGCAATCATGTGAATCATTTTTCTTCCTCACCTCCCACAAATAACGTGGGTTAAATAAAGCTACGGGAATTTTTATAAAAAGTAGTAATTCTGACTTTAGAATCTAAAATGATATCACTTATATTTAAAACACAGATACAGACAGCGAATGACCTACCAAGACAGCTGCCTATAAATGTTCCATAAGGCCGATACCAGTGATTTGTGTTTTGATGTGTTATCCTTGATCTTTTGCTGTTTTGGAGGCAGCGTTAAATCAGAGTGTATTAGGTAACTGACCTCATTACATCACATGTGCTGAATCACTGTCCTACAACTGTTGTCCCCAAGGTACCGGGCAGACTTTGCATGTCATCCCATCGTCATGGAAATGTGTGCTAGTAAAAATCCTCTCAGGCTTGAGTGATATTTTTACAGCTATTTCTCATTTATATTACATTAATACATTAATGTGATCAGAAAGATACCTTGTTCCCTCCCTCCTCTCCCCGCTCCTTCCTAAGAAACCAAATGCTTTCAAAATCCAAAAGCAAAACAGCTTTCATTTTAAGGTTCTGATCTAAGGACTTGCCACATCCCGTGTTTTCACTGTCCTCTAGTGGCGGTTTTGAATGCTGTTCTGTTTCAAAAGAGATTTTGTTGTCTTGTTTTCTTTAACGTGTCTTAAATGAAAACCTGTGTGTGCTGGTAGTTGTTCTATAAGAATGCAATGCTTTCATGTTTGAAAAGAACAAAAGGTAATGATGAATTTTAATCTGTTTTGCCTCATCTCTGTTGCAATTTGAACTCCAAACCTCTGAAGTGTTACGTAAATTAACCCGCATCTGTGCAGCCTCCATCAGTAAATTCAACAGTGTTTACTTATTCTTTGAAGAACAAACTACTTTTGTCCACACCACGCAGTTTAAGGGAAAACTACTTCTGTAATCCTATCCACTCTCTTCATACTCCAAATGATTTTTACTGCCACTCTAAGTATCAGCCAGAATGCTTATTTGTAATCACCAGCTTTCAATAATTTAAATAGGTAGTTGTTCGGCCAACTATTTTCATTTAAAATGTGACAAAAGCTAAAATTGCCTGTTGAATTTTGTCCAGTTGCTGTCTTCTTTTAGGACATGCCAACTGATGCAGAACAATTGTTCGTTTACTTATAACATGTCAGAAGCACATCTTTACTTCATGAATCTAACCAGCAATCTAAAATTAAGCCTATAATTTATGTATTGGGCAGTTGCTCATCAGAACCAGCAGGCAGGGCATTTTAAGATTTAATTTGGTATGCTGAATCATCAAACATAACCACACCCATAAGTTGCAGTTATTAGACTTTAGAGATGAGCTTTTCTTTGTCGTTTACATTTCAACAAGGATCATTTCGGTGGTTACATTTTTCACCAGTAATAATAACAAAGACCACTTTGAGTAAATTTGTTAATATAAATATCACTACTTAATATTTCTGTAAGATGTTTAAAGTCTCTTTTAAAATTTTTTGTTTATACTTTTGTTTACAGAATGGACCAACTTTTTAATCTCAAAAAGAACTAAGTCAAACAGAATCTAAATTCCTTAAGAACACGTTTCTATTATCTCAAACTTTCTTTTCTAGTCTAATAATTTCTGCCTTCTGGGCCAGCAAAGGAGCTCACTCTGGAAAGTTCCAAAGTTGTAAAATTGCAAAATGAAGAAGTTAGGTTAAATGATTTTTTTGTTTTGGAAAACTTGTTAGATTTTGCCAAGTCCCTGATTTTGCACTGAAAAAGTTTTAGGGAAAACTCGTGTTCAAAATGCTATAGAGTAGCTAATCGCTATTAGTGAATGCAAATATAACAGTTGCCCCAATGCAGCTTAACCTTTTGCCAGTTCCTCTCTCCTGTTCTCTTTGTGTCTTTTCCAAGTCTTCATCTCTCTCTCTTCAAATTATGCCCCCAAATCCCTACACTCCATTGTGAGCAGGTTACCTTGGCTCTTACCTCACAGAGGAAGTAGACTCTATTTCCAATAACTCCTTCAAGTTCCTTCCGCTCAATAAGCATACCTACCTCTGCGATCTCAGGGGCAGGATGGGTGTGGGGGGCAAAGAGATTCCTCTGATTTTTCTAAAACCAATCCCTCTACCCTACTCCCATTTCCTCAGACCCCTTGCTCCATCTTTGTCTCTTTTCTCTCATTATCTTCAACCTCCTGCTGGTCACTAACACAGTCCTCTCAGCATATAAACCTGACAATCTCTTTCAGAGTAGTACTGATTTAGGGTCCATGAGAGTCCAAGTGAGTGCCTCCAGCTCCCTCCTGAACACAGAGGCCACGGGTGGCTGCTTTGACAGAAGCTGCCATGCTTTTAGTTATGTGGCTATGCCACCCTGGCCCAGGGGATTGGACTGTGGGTAGGGGCTGTAGTCAAAGGCAGCTCAGCTGTGAGAGTCAAAACAACACGGTGTCTGAGTCCTGTTTGAATTCCTGTTTGCAAGCAATAGAAAATGATTCTGGCTAACTTAACCTCAATAAGGTATTCACTGGAGGGATGTCTGTGGCTCCTTATCTATAGCAATCTAGAGGAACTGGCTTAGAAAAGAGGCAGAAACCAAGGTGCTCTGAAGAGCTCCAAAGTGGGAAGCACAGCAGAAGTTATACAAGAAGAGGAGCATGTTCAGCCTTCTGTTTCTGCTTCTGCTCCTTTGGTGGAGGTGGTCTGCAGCTGTCCCTACACTTGTCTGACTGACCTAGACCAAGTGACATGCTTCCCCA
This sequence comes from Pteropus alecto, assembly GCF_000325575.1. NCBI lineage: Eukaryota > Metazoa > Chordata > Mammalia > Chiroptera > Pteropodidae > Pteropus > Pteropus alecto. Next base: position 10,319,435 of record NW_006436811.1, read on the forward strand.
TAGCCAGGATGGGCAGGAAGAGAGAGCTTTTGCTCACTGCCTACTGTGTGAGAGGTGGGTTCTACCCCTACATCTACACACAGTAGGAGATTCTCCAAAGAGGAGGCCGGAGTGTTAAGAGTTAAATGCTGGACAGCCCAAACCAACAAATGCTGACCTTAGATGATTCTCTAACACAATGAGATGCTCTCCTGGAGAGCAAGAACATGACACGCAGAGAAAAGAGAAGTAGAAAGCAGTAGGAACAGAGGAGCAATAGCAGAGAAGCAAAGATGAGACAGGGTCAAAGGGCATCTGGGGTGTAGAGAGGCTGTGTCATGAAAATGGTAGAGTCATGAGCGTGGAAGGGAAGGATGGGGGTCATCGGGGGTGGTGAGACAACCGGTGACCATATGTATATGTACACCATATGCACTGGACTGCTTGGAAAACTGGCAATTCTGGAAGAGCATGTAGTGTTCCCTAGTTCCAGGCTTTGTAGTCAGAGAATCATGAGTGTTCCTGAGATTCAAACCCCTGCTTCGCCGTTCACCTGCCAGATGAACTTGGACAAAGTTTTTAAGTGCTATATCCTCACTTTCCTCATTTGTAAAACTTGTACTCACATCATTTAGTTGATGTAATGATAAAATCACAATGTTTATAAATGATTAGCATAGTTCCTAGCATATTATGTGTTAGCTGTTATTATTACTGTTATTTCATGTCTCTCATGATTTTATAAATGCTATTTTATTTCTTTATCTTTATAGAAAGTTGCAACTCGCCTTTTAAGATCCAGTTCAGATGTTATCTCCTCTGCAAATCCATCCACGAATCTTACTCCTGCTCCAGGCAGACCTTATAATTCAGGCCAATACTAATTGAGTGACTATTTTACAAGATACAGTATTTTTCCAGGTTCTGGAGATGTCAAAGATGTCAAAGACATAGTTTGGTTCCTTTACAGCCTATAATCTAAAGGTAGAAGTAGAGACATAAATACACAGTTTTAATGTCTTGCAGTAAATACCCTGATAGAACTACAACAGAACAGTACCTTGCTTTGCATTTTCTCCCACCTAAATCACACCTCTACGGCAGCAACTAAGCCATTATAATTCAAGTGTTTGCATGTTTACTTCTCTTAGTAGATTGTGTATGTTTTGAGCTCAAGAATATATCTTTTTCATCTTTTTATCCCCAGGACATATTAGGCACTCAATGTTTGTTGAATAAAGTATGATTCCATTATATTTTCACTGAAAAACATTAATTTTCAGAACTGTCACTCTTAATAAGTTATTATATAATTTACAAGTAAAAATTTTATTCTGAAATTTTACAAGTTACTTTCTTACCATAACTTAAGTTTCAGTCACTGCTCAATGTCATCACATCTAATCTGGTTGAAAAAAATTTTTTCCCAATATAATAATTTTTTTTTATTTTTAAAAAAATTTTTATTTAAAATATAGTTAGCATAAAATATTATTTTAGTTTTGGGTGTACAATATAGTTTATTCTATATTTATAAACCTAATGACATGATCACTACAATAAGTCTAGGAACCATCTGGTTGAAAAATGAATGAAGGGAGGGAGACGTGTCTGGAGAATACCAGATCGAAGCTTGAGAGAGTTCCACACGTGCAAGATAGAGGCCCAGGCTCGGGGACAGCTGAGCCATGAGTGGGGAAAGTAGGGCTAGCAGAGCAGACAGAGACAAAGATGGAGCTGGACAGATACATGAGGCATGGGCTTAGTCCAAGGAGGAGGAGGGAGGGAGGGAGGAGAAGACACTTGGAGACCTCTACCATGTGAAGGAGAAGAGAGGCCAGGGTCACTGGAGCAGAACAAGATAGAGAGTGGAGGCCAGAGAGGTGACGCGGATGAGGGACAAGGATTTATTTCTTTGGGGGTTATGTGAAACACTGGTGGGTATAACAAATGCTTGGGGAAGATTGAATGAGTTCTCTAAGTGTAAGCAGGAGGGATCGGTGGGAAGGTCAGAAGAGTGGTTTCTGGGTGTCAGGTGGGAGAGTGGCTGTCATTATCCCAGCTCTGGATGAGCTGGGCTATGTGGAATTGAGTGGGTATGAGGAGCCAAGAACTGGGGCCCAATCCAGATTGTGGCATTCTTCTCCCATCTGAGCATTATGTGATACGCTCTGTACCAACGAACGATGCATGCACCTTGCTCAGTCCCCTGAAGGGTCATTTACCCGCAATTTTAAACTGTCATTTTTTTTTTTTACTTTTGACTTGTTTGGAAAATTTCGTCAAGGACAAATGTCTTCATCTCTGGGTCTTCTTTTATACTCTGTGACTAAATTTGTGTTGATTAATGTCTAAACAGTGTTCAAAGATATAATAAAGCATTATGGAAATGCTGAGTAGCTAGATTATTTTTTGCTTATGTGACTCAGAATTGGCAGCTTAACAATTTGTATTTTATCTCCTTTGGCTGATTACCTTGATCAATCAAGCCAAATGGAAATAGGGCCTACTTTAGGTGCGGGCAGGGCCTGGGCAAGTGGACTTTGGCCAAATAGGGCTGACAATCTTTCAAGGCTGGAAAGAATCTTATCCAATTTTTGCATTTTGCAAATGTAGAAACTGAACTCAGAGAGGCCAAATGACTTGCCAAGGCCATACTGTGAGAGCAGAACTTGGAGGCCACATTTTTTATTTTTTGGCTGAATCATCAATATTTGGTAGAGACAGTAGGAAAAAAACTCAATTCTCTAGCACTCAATTCTCTAGAGTAAGAGGAGGAGGAATTTTTAAAAAATTTAAATCAGATTTTATTTACTTGTTTATTTACCATACCAAGTGGAGCATGGTCTATTTTGAGGATCAGAGAATTTGAGGAAGACAGTGAAATGATTTAGATTTATACTGTAGAAAGTTGTTCTAGCAGGAGTATTCTTCAGTACTGTGAATGAGTTAAAAACTATATTTATTTAAATACGTATATTTAAATAAATAAACATATTTATTTATTTATAGAAATAAATAAAAACTATATTTATGTCTCACTGCATTTTTATTAATCCATGCTAGTTTTATTTTCATTATTCATTTTTTTGCCTTGTACAAAAAGTATATTATCTTTTTGCTACTATCATATTTTCAGATTATGCCATTTGTTTCCCTTTGAATTGACTTAGTTCAGATAGTTGAAATTTTATCATAGTGATGACCTGTTTGGTAGCCTTTATGTTCAGTGGTATTTTAGAGCCCATTGTAATACAGAATAACACAACTGTTACTTTTCAGTCATTAGTGGAGGCTCTCTAGAAACCCACTTCATAGTTAGAGTGTGACACAACCTGTACTTATATATTCTGTCATTCGCTGCTATAGAATGAAACATTTTTATCTCTCATTTTGATTTATGAGATCTAGGATATTAGTTTATTTATTAATTGTGTGTGTATGTGTGTGTGTACTGCTGTGAGAAATAAAAATACATAAAACATGTCACTCATCTAAAGTGTTCTAATTGGGGAAAAAAGAATAATATATGAAAAGTTCAATAAAAATAAAATGTTTTACAAAGATGAGACCTCCCCAAATAGTGCATCGTTTGAATAATTTTTCAGGTAAGAGCTTTCATTTTTTGAACATCAGGTCCACACACTTTTAATTCCCCCCAAAGAGGTTTCATGTCCATTTATGAGAAGTTAACTTGCCCAAAGTCAAACTACAAGTGAAGGAAATGCACAGATTTAAACCTGGATCTGTCGACAGCCACGGCCCCTGCTATTTCTCATAAAGCTCCTGTAGTGGACATTTCTTATTTTATTTTTTCATGTTTCTCGCTGCCTCTTTAATCAGGTTTTTATTCAAAATTAGCTATCCAAAGTGCTTTGACCTTTATGGAATAAACTAATTTCAGTTTGTGCCTCAGTCTTCTTTTCCCCTGTGGTGGATTTCTTTTCTGCAGGCTTCTTAGCTGCTTGCTGGTTTCTTGGTAGCTACAGCCTTTTTTCCCACCAAAGGCTTCTGCTTTGTAACGCCAACAGCCCTCTGACCTTTCTTTCCTCCCACAGGCTTCTTGCCTGGAACCCCCTCCTCATCTGATTGGGCTTCTAGTGCTGCTGCTTTACCCATCCGGAGCGTGTAGTTCTTGGCCTGGCAAAGGATGCTGCTCTGGAGCCTGGTCTTTGCGTATCTGTTTATCGCAACAGGATTCGCAGGTTTTTCAGGGCATTCTTCTTTAGGATTCTGCGATGAGTCTTCTTGTGTGGTGCTCGGAGAGTTCTTTGGATCTCTGGCCTTTTCAAGTTTCTGCTAAGGACTGTAGGAGATGGTGGTAGTCACTCTCGAGAGAGGCAACTCTACGCCAAGTGCCATACATATCGTCTAACTTAGGAAAGGACTTTCAGCCCAGATGCAGAAACAGCCCACATGCCCGCCAGTAGCAAGTTTCAAAATGTCATGTTTGCTTACAATAAGCAGTGAATTGAGTGTGTAATGCCAGAGCTCCCATTGTGAGACAAAAGTGCAGACATCCGAGAAATTTCTCACTTGCAGCAAATGGAATCCTTCACCAGTTAAAAAGAGGTCAGTTTGGGGAGACTTCAGACAGCTGTGGGTCTGTATCTGATTCTGTCAATTATTAGCTGTGTGATCACCTGTATGAGACTTAGTTTTCTGAATTTTGCATGAGTATACAGGAACCATCACGAACAGCCCAGGCAGAAAGTTGTAGAAGAGGGAGGTGTCTGCTCCAGTCCAGAGGTCTGATATCAAATTGAAAAAGGCAGGAAGGAACAGAGGCCTCAGGAAGGAGCCCCTGGGCCACATGGATGAGAAGGGACCAGGTGGAATAGTGCCTCTGGAAGCCCCTGTGTCTATACTCTGATTCTGTCACTTATTAGCCGTGTGATAACCTCTCTGAGACTTAGTTTACTTAATTTTGAATGAGTATCCACGGACCATCACGACCATCCCAGGCAGAAAAGTGATCGGGGGGCAGTGTCTGCTCTTGTCCAGAAGTTTCATTTCAAATTGAGAAAGCAGGAAGGAACAGAGGCCTCCGGAAGGAGCCCCGAGGCCTCTTGTATGAGCTGGGACTATGTCCAATTGTGGCTCTGAGACCCCCCCGTGTCCATACTCCGGGAAGGTGGATGTGCTTGGAACAACCTGCCATCCCTAAAGACCTGGGAGCAACACAGCCTTTTGTTCTAAAACCAATGCAAATGCATATATATGTGCTTATGAATATATATGCACATATATATATATATGTATATATGGGAGCTCTGGCATTACACAGTCAATTCACGTGCATTTTGAGCAAAAATTGCAGGCTACCGAGAAATTTCTCACTTGCCCCAAATGCTCAGGATTCCCAGGCCCTGGGCCTTTATAGGGAATGTTCATTCTTTTGCGAGTAATTGGGTACAGACATTTGAGAAGCACTCATGGTCCCATTGAGCTCCTTGGGGCAGAAAATATGTCTAATTCTTCTCTGTATCCTCATGCATACTTCAGGGCCATCCACAGACAGTGCGCCCTGGGATGCTTTGGCCTGCCCTTCCATCGTCTCATCTTCCCCTCCAACCTTGTCGAGGAAAAAGCCAAAATGGCATCCTTCACCTGGTAGAAAGAGGTCAGTTTGGGAAACTCGAGATAGCTGCTGGTCTGTATCAGACTCTGTCGCTTATTAGCTGTTTGATCACCTGTGTGAGATGTAGTTTCTGAATTTTGAATGAGTATACAGGAATCATCACGACCAGCCCAGGCAGAAAGGTGCAGGAGAGGGAGGTGTCTGCTCCATTCCAGAAGTCTGATGTCAAATTGAAAAAGCATGAAGGAACAGAGGCCTCCGGAAGGAGACCCTGGGCCTCTTGGATGAGAAGGGACCAGGTTGAATTGTGGCTCTGGAAGCCCTGGTGTCCACACTCTGATTCTGTCACTTATTAGCTGTGTGATCACATCTCTGAGACTTAGTTTACTTAATTTTGAATGAGTATCCACGGACCCCCACGAACATCCCAGGCAGAAAGTTGACCGGGGATAGGTGTCTGCTCTAGTCCAGAAGTTTCTTTTCAAATGAGAAAGCAGGAAGGAGCGGAGGCCACAGGAAGGAGCCCCGGGGCCTCTTGGATGAGCTGGGACTGTGTCGAATTGTGGCTCTGGTACCCCCTGTGTCCACACTCCAGCAAGGCGGTTGTGCCTGGAACGGCCTGCCTTCCCTAAAGACCTGGGGGCGACACAGCCTTTTGTTCTAAAAACCACCTTATATATACGTGCATATATATTCATATATATATTCATATCTATGCACATATATATTCATATATATATGCACATATATATATGGGAGCTCTGGCATTACACACTCAATTCACATCTATTGTGAGCCAAAATTACCAACCTCCGAGAAATTTCTCACTTGCGGCAAATGCACAGGCTTCCCAGGCCCTGGGGCTTTGTAGGGAATGTTTATTCTTCTGCGGGTAGTTGGGTACAGACGTTTGACAAGCACTCAGGGTCCCATTGAGCTCCTCGGAGTGGCTCCAAGTCCGTGAGCGCCTTTCCTCAGCCCTGGAGGAGGACGGGGCAGCGTGAAGCATCAGAAGCCGCTGTCCTCACCGTCCTGACTGTTTTCTGGGTGTCAGGGTGTAGAGTATTTCCAGACCATTGGATGGAAAGGGAGTGGGGCTGTGGGGCGGGGGCAGAGGACGCTGGTTAAGAGCACCTGCTCTGGTCTTAAATTGCCCCGTGTTCAAACCCGGCTCCTCCCCTCACCACGTGTGCCCAATTGCCTCATTCTCACAGGCGGTTGCAGGAGGACCCGGGTTTGAACACGCAGCAGTTTCTACCCTGCCTCTTAGTACCTCAGCTTCTCAGTTACCTGTGGATGGTCCTAACGATATTTACCTCAGAGGGTTTCGGTGTAGATACAAAGTGATTTCATGTAAGCGTCAGCCCTTAT
>NW_006436811.1:10327515-10331783 GCF_000325575.1 Pteropus alecto
CGTGGCCTCTTGGATGGGCTGGGACTGGGTCGAATTGTGGCTCTGGGAACTCCTGTGTCCACACTCCCGGAAGGCGGATGTGCTTGCAACGACATGCCATCCCAAGAGACCTGGGGACAACATAGCCTTTTGTTCTAAAACCCACCATATATATATGTGCATATATTTTCACATATATGCACACATATATATGGGAGCTCTGGCATTACACACTGAATTCACGTGCATTGTGAGCCAAAAGCGCAGACTTCCGAGAAATTTCGTACTTGCGGCGAAGGCACAGGCATCCCAGGCCCTGGGGCTTTGTAGGGAATGTTCAATCTTCTGCCGGTAGTGGGGACAGACTTGTGACAAGCCCTCAGGGTACAATTGAGCTCCTTGAGGCAGAAAATTTGTCTACTTCCTCTCTGTATCCTCATGCATACATACTTCAGGGCCACCCACAGGGATGTGCCCAGGGATGTGCCCAGGGATGCTTAGGCCCGCCCTTCCACCGTCCCATCTCCCCCTCCATCCTCTTCAAAGAAGATTCCCATATGGCACCCTTCACCTGGTAAAAAGAGGTCAGTTTGCTGAGACGTCAGACAGCTTGGGTCTGTATCTGACTCAGCCACTTATTAGCTGTGTGATCACCTCTCTGAGACTTAGTTTTCTTAATTTTGAATGAGTGTACAGGAACCATCACAACCAGCCCAGGCAGCAAGGTGAAGGTGATGGAGGTGTCTGCTCCAGTCCAGAAGTCTGATATCAAATTTCAAAAGCAGGAAGTGAACAGAGTCCTTAGGAAGGAGCCCCTGGGCCTCTTGGATGTGAAGGGACCAGGTTGAATTGTGGCTCTGGAGGCCCCGTGTCCGCCATGTGATTTTGTCACTTACTAGCCATGTGATCACCTCTCTGAGACTTAGTTTTTTAATTTTGAATGAGAATCCACGGACCACCAAGACCATCCCAGGCAGATAACTCACGGGGGGAAGGTGTCTGCTCTAGTCCAGAAGTTTCATTTGAAATTGAGAAACGGGAAGGAGCAGAGAGGCCTCAGGAAGGAGCCCCGGGGCCTCTTGGATGAGCTGGGACTATGTCGAATTGTGGCTCTGAGACCCCCTGTGTCCACACTCCCAGAAGGCGGATGTGCTGGGAAAAGCCTGCCATCCCTAAAGACAATACAGCCTTTTGTTCTAAAACCCACCATATATATGTGTGCATATATATTCTTATGTGTGCATATATTCTTATATGTGCATATATTCTTATATATGCACATATATATATGGGAGCTCTGGCTTACACACTCAATTCACGTGCTTGTTATCAAAAAGTGCAGACTTCTGTGAAATTTCTCACTCGTGGCAAATGCACAGGCTTCCCAGGTCCTGGAGCTTTGTAGGGAATGTTCAATCTTCTGAGCGTAGTTGGGTACAGATGTTTGATAAGCACTCAGGGTCCCATTGAGCTTCTTGGGGCATAAAATATGTCTAATTCCTCTCTGTATCCTCATGCAGACTTCAAAGCCACCCACAGACAGTGTGCCCAGGGATGCTTTGGCCCGCCCTTCCATCTTCCCATCTGTCCCTCCATCCTTGTCGAGGAAGAAGCCAAAATGGCATCCTTCAGCTGGTAGAAAGAGGTCCGTTAGGGAAACTCCAGACACCTGTTGGTCTGTATCTGACTCTTTCACTTATTAGCTGTGTGATCACCTGCATGAGACTTAGTTTTCTGAATGTTGAATGAGTATACAGAATCCATCATGACCAGCCCAGGCAGAAAGGTGACGGAAAGGAAGGTGTCTTCCCCAGTCCACAAGTCTGATATCAAATTTAAAAAGCAGGAAGGAACAGAGGCCTCAGGAAAGAGCCCCTGGGCCTCTTGGATGAGAAGGGACCGGGTTGAATTGTGTCTCTGGAAGCCCCTGTGTCCACATTCTGATTCTATCACTTATTAGCCGTGTGATCACATCTCTGAGACTTAGTTTACTTAATTTTGAATGAATATCCACGGACCACCAAGACCTTCCCAGGGAGAAAAGTGCCAGGGAGGAGGTGTCTGCTCTAGTCCAGAAGGTTCATTTCATATTGAGAAAGCGGGAAGGAGCAGAGGCCTCAGGAAGGAGCCCCGGGGCCTCTTGGATGAGCTGAGACTATGTTGAATTGTGGCTCTGGGACCCCCTGTGTCCACACTCCAGAAAAGCGGTTGTGCGTGGAACAGCCTGTCTTCCTTAAAGACCTGGGGGCAACACAGCCTTTTGTTCGAAAAACCAAGCTTTGATGATGCCATAGTCCTCAGTATAGATGAGGCAAGGTCTCCTTAGCTGGGTACAGGGAGAGGTATAGGTCTTATGTTTCTTAAGAAGCAAAATGGCCTCCTTAGTCTTCTTGTAGCCTTCAACTTTTTCTTCAACCACCAAAGGAAGTTCAGGAAGTTTCTCAATACGATGTCCTTCAGACATGACCAGTGATGGTAAGGCTGAGGCAGCAAGGGCAGAGCAGATGGCATATCACTTCTGTGTTGTGTTCACTCTGCTGTGCCAACGGTGCCAGGTTTTGTTTGGATCAAACTTGCAGCTTCCACGGGACATACTGCCAGAAGCACCCTGGCCAGAACGATGAGTCCCACTGCCTCAAACTCTGGGGATTTGAGTCACAGCTCTGCCAATACTCCACGACTCAGCACTGGTTTGATGACCTGCTAATTCACGGACAGCACAGGGCTGTCTATTGTTTTTGCGCAAGTTGGTGTGAACAAAGTTCACAATATCTGGTCAAATGGGAGCCTTGAACACAGCTGGCACAGTCACTTTTTTGCCAGATGATTCCCTTTTTTCAGAGTACACCAGTATCAGTGGATGAGCACAGGTCCTGGCGGGAAGAGGAGTCCACGCCCCTCTCAACCCGGTGGCTTCCACAAGAAAAGGAAGGCTTATCAGTCTCTTTTGTCCAGCCAAGCATCAGAACCCATTTTCTATGTTTGGGAAATGTTCACCCTTAGGATGCCTTGCCAGATACTCCCCTTTCCAGGCTCCTTGCAGATAAGACATTGGTCTCGGCTCTGTCATTCAGATCCACCTGCTCTTCAGACTGTGAATAAGTAACTAGTGACACCCAAAAGCAGTGCCACCTACATATTTGGACAACATATGGGACTGGGGGTCTGGTCACTAAGACTGCCAGAATGTGCTGTCATATCTGTGCCCAGCAGGAGCTTCAAGATGTCTTTACTTGAGAAGTCCCTTGGTTTGCTTTTAAGAAATGTTTCTAGCTGTAAAATTCCTAAGTTTGCCTCTCAAGCCCTCCGAAGAGAATGTGTAAACTATCCTACATCTTTTAAATAATTTCCATTTTTGGTTTAATTAACCAGAGTCAATTTCTTTTATTAGCATTCAAAAGCCCTGATTGCTACTGAAAGCTGTACCAGATGTTATAGGCAATAGACTTTAAGGAGAAAAAAAGGAGGGAAACTGAAATTTATCCTACCTGTCCTGGGAGCAGATAAGGGGAATAGGAAATCAAGCTGGTGTTAAGAAACTGGACCTCAGCAGCTATCGAAATTAGTGAAAAAACCCAGCTGATCAAATCATCACCTCTTGTCCCCTTGAACAACAGTCCCATTGAAGGCTGGGTTCGTGAGACAAAGTGACTGCTGCAAAAGGGCAGTTGAAGGGTGTAAGGGATTCAAGGACTGTCTGGTACAGCAGTGGACAGTTTACCAGCAGAAAACGACAGCATCAAAATCCTTGACTCTCGGCTCAACTGAAAACCCGTCACTTTCTAAGATGGTTCTAAAAGATTGTAGAACTTCCTTCAGCCACAGTGCTGAGACGATTGGAACCTGCAATCGGAGATTTATCCACTTAGTTGATTACATCAGTTTATAAACTTCCCAAGTCTCTTATGTGGAAATGCCAACTTTGACTAACATAGGATGCTAAGAAGCCATCCCAACGTATGGAAAAAATAAATCTGGAATGGTGTGGGGGTTGGGGGGTGGGTGGAGGGATTGCTTCATTTCTCACAGAGAGAATTGGGATTAGACTCGAAGGCATGGGGGCTGACGTGAGGGTCCTGGACCTCTTATGGTGACAAATGTAAACATAGATTGAGGGAATAATGAAATAATAACGCTTAACACCAAATGAAAAAATAATAAATAAAAAACCAATTTCAAATGGCAGAAGGAATCACAAAGTCACCAGCAGGGACTTAAAAGATCCAGAGGTGATAATTTTCTATCTAATCTCCGTTTAGCTTGTTTATGTGGAAGACAGAGGAGGCAGA
>NW_006436811.1:10331831-10334657 GCF_000325575.1 Pteropus alecto
AGTGTTTTGTGTTTTTATATTAGGATTTAAGCTAAGCATGCTCGTTGTGGGTGATCAGTAAATACCACATTATACCTTTGAGTCCTCATCTTAATTAATACTGTGATTGCATTGGCTATTTTGATATTAATTTAAAAGTGTTTAGCAGCTCAGCAGGACTCCATGGAGTGGTGCTAGAGAGTCAAGTACTATACAGTATTTGAATATTACCAGCCGCCGTAAGCTTGACTGATTGTTATATTGTTTGTTTCATGATGACCTCCCTTTCCACTCAGTTTTATCATCATTAATTAGTGGGGTACCCTGCCGGGTTTTGGTGTCTAAACTAAAATGAAAATCTGTTTGTTCAAGATGATTTCATAGAAGCTTAATATAGCAAGAGAAGAGTGATTTATGCAGAGGTTTACCTTTTAGCACATTCGTTTTCAGAACCAACCCAGTTTGATTATACAGAGTGTGTCAGCTTTTATCCTCAAGCTGGGTAACTTTGGACTTGATCCCAAGAATTAAATACAAAGAGAAGATTTCTTCCTATTTAATGCAGCTGTTAACCACATTAAGAAAAATAATGTCAGTTCATTCTTCGGCAAAATATGGCTTGGTTATCTTCAATTATCTATAGTAATTTGCTTTTATTTTTGTTATAAAAAGTTTTTTTCTTCTGTTATAAAATAAACATACTTATTACAAAAAACCTGGAAAATCCAGAAGAGTAGAAAATAAATGTATTAATTTTCTATTAATGCATGACAAATTACCACAGGCTTAGTAACTTAAAAAAAAATTTGTTTATTATCTGATAGTTTCAATGGGTCAGGAGTGTGTATATATGCTTTGCTGTTAAAATGTACACCTGAAACTTACTGGATTTCATTAACCAATGTCAACATAAAATTAATTAATTAATTAATTAATTAATTTGAAAAAAGGCAATTTCAGTGTAGTGTTATGTGTATTACTTGTGGTATGAACTGAGAGTGCTATGGAAGGAATAAATACCAAACCCAGTTTGGGGGAGTCGTGGGAGGTTTCCCTCAAGGAGGTGTTACCTAAACTGAGATCTTGCTAGCTTTTCAGCTCACTCCCTCTAGTGTCAACTCTGGGACCTACAATTGATTATTATTCCATTATTTTTATGACAGTTTACATACTTCTTTCCTCATGTCTTTTTTCACTAGGTTTGGCTTCCATGGCACATCATTATATATTCATTATAGAACTGAGAGAAAAGTTAGATAAAAATAATAGAATATAGAACAAAAATGATAAGGAAAATGTGGTACAATGAATAGAAATTGTTTTGACATTAAGAAGTAAATTGTAGAATTCATACTACATCAAAATTATATTCTTTCATTAAGAAGAAAAGATAAATTCCAAACAGAAGCCATGAATTGACTCTTACAATATTTAATAATCTAATTAATGAAGAACAAATTATATGAACACATGGAGATAATATTTAAATTTCTTACTGACATAGAATATTAACAGTGCTGACTGCAATGGAGATATAAGATGACTGAAGGTTCATGTTACCCTGAATCTTACAGCTTTTATGCAAAAAAAACCTTAACTGAGGTTTTCATGAACTTTAGGAAAACTAGGTTTTCCTAAAAATTTACATGACACTACCAATGATGAGACGTAAAAAGTAGTTTTCTAAACTATCAGAAAATTAAAAAAAAATTTTTATTACCCACACTAGAAAAAAGACTATTATTATCTTTTTATTTTCCCTCAAGGCAGTGATATTACAAATTTATTGTCATATATAAAAGGTGATCAGAATATGCAGCAAAAATTTTTTAAAAATTATATAGATTATAGATATATGAAAGAGGAGTCAGGCAATTGATTACTAAAAGCATTGTGCTATTTTTCTGGGTTTTTGTGATTGTTGCAGTATTCATCAGATGTTTGGAATTTTAAAATTGTAGTTTTGTTTTTTTTTCTGCAGGTATAGTCACTTCTGTATCTATATTGTGCTTTTGTATTTTTTTCATAAATGGGCTCCTGGGCTCTAGTCTGCATTTTCTCTCACATGGCAGCTATGAAGGAATCTGGACAAATGACTTTCAACTTTTCCAGCTTTGGCAGTTTAGCGGGTTAGGAAGTTATTTTAGTCAAGAAGGAGGTAGGAGTGGCTGTTAAGTACCAATCCACCACATCCACCGAAATCCGGGGTGCCAAATTCTTCTAAAAGAATGATACAGGAAAGTTCTAGTTTCATAGAACTGTACCCTATAGTTGGGAATAATTCCTTAAAAACCTCTGCAGGAGGTAAGTTTTTGGATAAATTGTAGAATCAAACTCCTTTGGTATTGATTAATCACGAGGTCGATCATTCTCCTATCCCTAGGACTTTATTCATTTTCTTACTTTTCAGAAAACACCATCCCAAATGTTTGATAGCAAGTATTGTTTCACTTTTTGAAGTAAGTAGCTATCTCTTTGCCACGAGTCTATTAAGTTCTTTATATATTTTTCCTAGGGAATTTACATATGTATTTTTTATTGAGGTAAAATATATGTAACATAAACTTACCATTTTAACCATTTTTTAGGGTATAGTTCTGTGGTATTAAGTATATTCACATTGTTGTGCATATGTTTTAAAGGTATTAAATCTTTATTGAATTTGTTGCAAATATTTTCTCAAATTTGTCATTTAATTTTTCAATACAGTGATTTTCTATGAATATTTGCAGCGCTTTTTTTTTTTTTAATGGTTTCATTTTTAAATTCAAATCTTTTAACTACTTTGAATATTTTACCTGTAGTATGGTCAAAGTTCTATTTGTTTACATATAAGTAAAAAATAAT
>NW_006436811.1:10334702-10338545 GCF_000325575.1 Pteropus alecto
TATAAAAATATTTTTAAGCTAAGATGATTTTTATAGCTTTATAACATATCGAAATATCATATACCACTAATCTTTATTTTCAAAATTTTCTTTGGTCTACTCAGTCATTCTGGTATAATATTAAAAATTCTAAGAGTTATCTGTCAGTTCACTTACGCGATGTAAAAATTGTACATACTAACGCTCCCCTATAACTTTATAAATCTTCATTTATCCATACAACTATTTAGACTGTTTTCTGTTGCATTTAGAAAAGATAAGCAAATAGTAAGAGGGTATATATGTTCTGACAAAAAGTAAAAGAGATACTTTATCTTGCAGTTTTTCAGCACAGGTCCTTGGGAGGCCCAAAGATGACTGGATAAACTGTCCATGTAAGGCCATAACTAAGGATTTCATGGAATCTGAGAAGAGGAGCTAAGGTACAGCTGGGAACTGAATACCTTCTCTCAGTTTCTCTCTCTCTCTCTCTCTCTCTCTCTCTCTCTCTCTCTCTCTCATGCCTGTTTCTCTTTGCATGTGTACTGTCATTTATTATATTCTCTATGTCTGTACACTAAGTTGCCTTTATGTGAAATCAAATTTGATAGCAAAGTTACATAGCCTGGGTTTTAATCTTGTTCCCTCACTTCCTAGCTGTGTGACAAAATTTTTAATTCCTTTGTGCCTCAGTGTTCTCATCAGTAAAATGGTGGTGGTGGGGAGTTGTTAATAACAGTAATTACTTTGTAGGGTAAATACATTAAGAAAATGAAACACATAGTAAGTACCATATAAATGATGGCTCTTATTATTTATACATGTGATTTCCATTTCCTCATAATTTCAGTTGCCTGTGGGCTGTCATGGTTATCCTGATACTTTCTACAAGCTAGCTTTGACTCTGCTGCTAACTTAGTCCCATATTCTCAAGATGGGAATCTCTCTGGCTCAGTTCATCTTTTTAAGCTGAGCCATTGGTATCAGTTCCTGGCAGACCAGTGAATTGGCTGCCTTTTATGCAAGTGCCATGCTCTGGTCCAATCACATGTGCAGGGGTTTAGGGGGAATCTCATGTACACAGTATGGCTACTGTCTCTCACCATGTATGGTCAGTCAGTTTCCCAGTTTCCAACAGAAGAGAGGATGGGCCACAGACACCATAAAACATATTGGCCTTAGACATATGAAAAGATGCTCAAAGTCACTAATCATCAAAGAAATGCCACAATGAGATATCATATCACACCTGTCAGAATGGCTACCATCAATAAATCAAAGAACAACAAGTGTTAGTGAGGATGTGGAAAAAAAGGAACCCTCCCTCATACACTGTTGGTGTGATTGCAAATTGGTACAGCCATTATGGAAAATAGTCTGAAGTTTCCTCAAAAAATTAAAAATGGATCTTACCTTTTGACCCAGCAGTTGCACTTCTGGGTATTTATCCAAAGAAAACCAAAACAATAGTTCATAAAGATCTATATACCCCTATGTTCACGGTAGCAGTATTTACAATGGCCAAGATAGGAAACAACCTAAGTGCTCATCAACAGATGACTGGATAAAGAAATTATGGTTCTTATATACAATGGGATATTACTCAGCCATAAAAAAAATGAAATTTTATCATTTGCAATGACACGGATGGACCTAGAGCTTATTATGCTGAGCGAAATAAGTCAGAGAGAGATAAATACCGTATGATTTTACTAATATGAGGAATCTAAGGAACAAAAAGAATAAACTAATCAAAAACAGACCCACAAATATAGAGGACTATGTGGTGACAGCCAGAGGGGAGGGGAATTGGGGGGCTTGGAGAAAAGAGTGAAGCATTACAAAAGTACAAATTAGTAGTTGATAGATGGTCATGGGCATGGGGAGCACAGCATAGGGAATGCAGTCAGCAGTAGTTAATGGCTAGATATGGAGGCAGAGGGAACATAGAGTAATCAGAGGGATCATTTCACAAACTATATAAATGTCTAACCAATGTACTGTATACTTGAAACTAGTAAAAAACAAAACAAAACAAAACAAAAACATATATTGGCCAAAGATTTATGTTGATGGAAATATTGATTGGATTTTTAGTGAGTCTTATAAATTGAATCATGATTTTCATTGATTTTATAACTTCAAAGACATAATTCATGGACTTCTTCCTATTACCTACATAGACCCTTTAAATCTGGTAAAGACATGACATCATGTTATGAAAAACAGCATGAATTTTGGAATCAGGGGTCTGGATGAGTTCTGATTCCTGCCCTCAATCACGGGTTAATCCTGAACAATGCATATTATCTCTCTGAGCATCAACTTTCTTCATCGTGGACAAAAATCCACCTTACAGAATGCAAGATATCAGTTATTATTATAAGTACTACTTTATAAGGAGTAGCTTCTTTGGATAGTGCCTTTACTGAAAAACTCAGCATCAGAACTCAGAAACATGAAGTATGTCATGATCACAACAGATTAAAAAAATATTTTTAATATCTGTGTTTGCCAGAATCAAAAGACTAGCAACATAGAGGGGAAAAAAATCAATGGTAGAGTGAAGATCACAATGAAGTGCAAGTGACACTGAAGAACAGCAACTCTGTACTAAGCTGGAAATAATAAAATTCCAGCAGTTTCCTTAGATCAAGGGTTTGGGCCTCATAAAAGAGAAAAAGGGACCATTTTGAAATTTTGAATACATTGGGTTCAGGTATAGTAGGGCTCATTCTTATTAATCTAATTTTAAAAATTGTGAAATTAAGTTAATTTCTAATGTTCAGATTGTATATTAATAGCTCAGGCTGAGTTACACATAGGATTCTGATGGAAGACCAGCTGTACTAACTGGTTGAGTGTCTAAAAAATGTGACTCGAAGGGTACAGACAGCTCCCTTTCCAAACCACTCTTCCAAAAGACTGCTCAGTTCTGTATTACCAAGTCTGCTTGAGAAGACACATTTTAGCTAGGCAAGGAGTCGTGTTTTATGGAAGATATGCTTGTCTGATAAATAATGCCAATGATATTTATTTCACAAATATTCTTGATTGAATGGGGTGTATTTGTGGAACAGACCCACTCTGAACCAGGCTGCCTGCTTTTGGATTCCAGCCTCACAATTTGCCAGCTCTCTGACTCACTCTCATCTTTTAAATGGGGATAGGGGTAACTTGTGGTCATGTACTTCATAGGGGCGAATGAACTAATACATGTAGAAAGACTGCATAAATTATCAACTCTTATTTTGTTAATGAGAGGAAAAATGTGGAGAATGGAATCATATCTTAGTGAGCTGTGTGTGTAGGGGCAGCCAAGGAACAGCATAAGGACATTAGGGCTGAAAACAATGGGAGTACTACAAAATAATATGAAGAGCACACCCAGAAAGGTTGTGGGTCTCTATTATTAGTTTACTTTTTTTGTAAATTTGTAGCTCCTTTACCACTGTAGCTGCCGGAGCAAGATTAGTGGAAGCCTTGTCTCACTAACTCTTTTGTTTGTCTGTGAGAGAGTTCTGGTTCTGTAGTTAGTAATTTTTTTCCCTTCAATTGCATTAATTGAACAAAACTTTTTGTACTATGCAATAGGACTATAAAGATTGTTCAATGCCTATTGTATGTCTATGTAAGAAAATTAGATGACTGAAAATTTCTCAGTGATGAAAGTAAACATGGTTTATTCTGGGAATGTTAATGTAGCTGTAGCTACAAATTAAATTGGAGCTGATACATGCATAGTGTGAAAGGATTCCTCACAGAAACAAATATGCAAACTGTTGGCATTCATCGTGGTGTAAATTAGTCAGGTACACTTTGGATTACTGGTGACAGTCAGGATGAGTGGCATTGCTTCCTGCA
>NW_006436811.1:10338565-10359636 GCF_000325575.1 Pteropus alecto
TGGATTGAAATGGCTTATAAAAAGAATCTTCAAACTTTCTCTTTACAAATATTCTAAAGAAAATGTCCTCTTTCTTTCAGAAAAGTTCTCAGGACATAGCAGGGCTGTGGATTTAGGCAGATCTCAGGGAACCCTGACTCTCCCTTACCAGCTACGTTACCTTGGAAAAGCTGTATCATCTTAAACCTCAGATTTTTCATACTTAAAATGAGTATAATAATAGTAGTTATAGGGTTCTTGAGAAGAAAAAGGAAATAATTTATTTAAGTACTTAGTGTACTCCCTACACATTGTATGACCTTAATAAATTCCGACTTTAAAAAGCAAGGAAGATACTAACGTAACTACAACTTCATTGCTGTCTTTGAAATGAGCGGGTGAGGAGTCAGACATCAGATAAAAAAAAAAACATAACATGATATTCCATAGTATGCTAAGGTTATGGAAAAATCATGATTCTCTTCCCTCCCCCCCCACCCCCAGTTTTATTAAGATATAATAGACACACAGCACTGTATAAATTTAAGATGTTGGCATAATGATTTGACTTACATATGTAATGAAATACACAATAAATTTAGTCAACATCCATCATATATAGACACACACACGAACAAGGACAAATACCTTTTCTTTATAATGAGAACTCGTAGGATCTACTTTCTTAACTTGTACGTGTATTGTACTGCAGCGTTAACTGTAGTCATCACATACACTGCATCCCTAGTATTTATTTATCTCATAATTGGAAGTGTCTACCTCTTGACCACCCTCATCTAAATCCCTCCCCCTACCATCTGCCCCCGGTGACCATAAATCTCATCTCTTGGAAAAATCATGATTCTTAGCATGTTCTACCATTATATTATACTAAATATAATTACTGTGGTGTTTATATTCTAGTTTTAAGAGTAGTGAGAAGTGGACGGAATAGGCCAGGTCCAATAAGGAAACCCAAAGGGAGGCGTTCTTGAATATTTGCATAATTGTTACTCCACCTAAACCCTAGTTCTAATCTCCAAAATCTCTCTTTAAGCCTGTTGTGATTTGATTTCTGGTACAACTGGCTTATTTCCATGCCTGTTTCAAGCTGGTGTAACCTGAAAAGGTCTTACTTCATTTGACAAGGCAGAGATGCGGTTCTTACCTGGTATTTCAAACAGGTATCAGGTAAAGCTTTGCCACCCACAAAGCAGTTTGTATGTCAGTTCATCGGCAATGTCCAGGAGTTTGTTAGAAATGCAGACTCTCAGGCCCCACCCAAATCAGCTGACTCAGAATCTGCTGCACGACAAGATCCTCAGAGAGGGATTGAGCTGAAGAATACTTGACATCATGTATTTCATTTACATTTTAAAAATAGTTATGTCAGAATGATGGATCTCACTATCTGTTTCAACCAATTTGTTAAAAATTCTGTGTTCCCTAAATCTGTCTTCTCTCCTATTCATTAGTCATGAGAGACATGAATGGTCTTGCCTTTAGTGAGAAAGTAACATTACTGTTTAAATTACCATACTCCATATTTTATTTCTTATCTCGGCTTGAACTGGAGTAGTGGGAAAGCCCACAAGCTTTGTATTAACAGAGATAAAGTTGCTGCCAGTCACCTCTTGAAAACTAGAGTAAATTAGTTTTTTCATCTGTAAAATGGGCATACTATTAATGGTTCTTTTCCCATTTAGTCTTGCAATGAGTCCCATAGCATATAGGGTCAGATACAAGACTCTGTGTGATCAGACTATGTCCTAGGGAAACCTATGTGGCTAGCTCGGACTAGCCTATGAGTCAGAATATTTAGAATTTATGTAATTTTAACTCTCTGTTGATTTCTGTTTTTAAGATGAGGCCAGATTTTCCATTGTTCATGCCCTGCTTATATTCATGTGAGCAAGACTGCGTGCTGTTCATGTGCTCAGTACTATCCAAGTGATAGAGACACAATGCTAAGCAAGACAGAGACAGCCGCTACTCTCATGGAACTTACATTCTAGTAACAACTATACAAACTGTAAACGTGTTTGCAACGTTTTATTACAACATTCATTTTGTCTTTCTGTTTCAGAAAAATTTCTATAGGGCATAGCTTGCTGCATTTCTATAACTTTTATTTGAGCATACAAACAACGTCTGAAGATGAAAAAAAGGTTGCCATTGTTATTATTATTACTTTAATTCTAACAACCCATTGGATTTATGAGAGATGTTAAGTTTGGAAGCTCAGGAATAAATGAAACAAAATTTTTGCAGTCATTCTATTACTATTTGAAAAAAAAACTTAGAGGCATTACACACCATTTAATTTATAAATCCCCAGATTTCAAAGACCCAGAAAAGACTAAGGCTTTAATTTATTCTCATTCAGCTCTGAAAACAAATATCAAATATGCACCAATACTCAAAATACATGTACTTTGTTTTTACAAAAATAATTTGATTACATATAATTGGCATTTATCACTTTGTTTTCTATTTTAATAATGTCTGGCTCTTAAAAAACTATAACATGCACACACATTACATGTATACATTACAAAATCAGGTATCACTTCACCAAACACTTTGAGTAAATTTACTGGAACTCAGTAGCATCTTATTGTTTTTTCTCTCAGTAAGAATAATCTCTAGTTTGAAGTTTGGTTGAATGAAGCCAATTATAAGTTCAAGTTCAAACATTATTATGATATGTTAATATCAAACTAATTCTAAAGTTACTCAGTGTATAAAATATGATTTAAAATAATCACTGTGGTAAACAGGAAATGATGTTTCCATCACCCAAAATTTTGCCCCATTCGAAGATGGAAATGGACAGCAGATGGGAGGGTTAAAGACTGGGAACTCCTTAAAGGGCTTAATGACACTTGATATCATCAACAGTGAAAATCCCAGACACATTTTCTGTATGGGAAGATGGTGATGAAATGTGTGCACTAAATTGTGATATGTATGTATTATAATTTCCGAAAGCCATTTCCTTCCTATTGGTTCTTGAAAAGGAAGCTGAAGTCAGAAATGAGTTGTTGCCTCCTCTTTATAATAACAGTGAAAAATGTGTTCTTAAGTGTAATTGAGAAAGTAATTTTCTAAGAAGAATTTAAATAGGCCTTTAATAATAAGCTTATGTAACCCAAACCCTTCTCAAACCTGACTTACAGCTTTGCTATTTTTTTTTCTGTCTTCATTGAGGATAATGGATCTTCTGAGGTTCCAGATGTAGATTTGTTCCTGAGAAGTAGGATTGAAATATTGTGAAATAAAAGCCAAACTGGTATATTTTGAAACCAGGCTACCATTTGAAAGCTGTTTTCTCCCCTAAAGTAACAGAAAAATACATTAATAAAATGAAAACAAAAGTATTCTTTTAACAGTTTAATACACTAGACTTCATTTTTCTTACATTGTTTCCCTCTAGTGCCCCAAAGTGAAAAGTGCAAGAGGATTTTATATGGAGATAAGTCCAACTCAAAGGTATTTGCTCATTAAAAAGGAATTAGGAATATTTGCTCTCATGGTGCTACTGCCCCCAGATGCCACTCCAGGTGGTGCTGTTTTTTGTTTTGTTTTGTTTTTCCAAAAGCACTGTTTTTATTTATAGAGTTCTGTCCTCTTCAGTGGCAGGAGGAGTGAGAGAGGTTCCTTTTCAATCCAGGGGCCTCCGTAATGTCGGTCTGTTGTTATCAAACACAGGAGGCGGTGTCATGGATTTGGTGAACTAACCACAATGTTTAGTCTCTCTCTGCTAGGTCCACAAGGTGAGTGTCAATCTCTTTTTCTGTGAGAATCCTGAATTTAGGATTTCAACTGTAACTACTCCAACTTCTATTTCTGAAGGTTTGAAATCAATCGATAGAACAGTAGACAGGATGTGTGGGCCACAGTCCGGAATCCCTTCTACCTTCTCAACTCACCTGCTCTACCAAAAATGTCTTTTCCCTGATTTCAAAAGACCACGTCAGATTTCAAGGGACCAAGCACATGATCATGTTTGTTTCCATGTCTTCTGCCTTGTCCTGGTATTTTGTCTGAATTTAATAAAGCTATAAATTATAATGATGTGCAGATATTAGGTTCCAGTTGGAACAATTTTTAGCTTACAGATTAATACAATCAAATTAGCTTATAGTCTTAATACAATCAAATATTCACTTTATTATGCTAAATAAAACATAATAGTTTTTTAAAGGGGAGAATTAGACTAATATTTGGATTTCAGGTGTCAAGTACTTAATTTTTGACTTAGAGACACCATCTTTGTCATGTTTGTGGTCATTCTTGAACATTTGAGACAACAAGTGTCTGTCATTCCCCTGGTCTTAAAAAAAGAACAGTGATTAGGGCTTGCTTCCATAGCAAGAAATATTACTTTGGGGAAGAACTGCTATCTTGTTGATATTCTAAATGAGGAAGGATATGCTTTGCAATCACTCTGGGCTGGTACTTGAGAACTGTGATTCAGAGCCACTTAAAATTCTTTTTAGCAGGAGGCATGGTATATATGGCCAAACAATATTTTCATAGTGTTTCTAGGGTTTGATGATCTCACAGTTCAGGTTGGACAACTTTCCACAATGACAAGTTTATTAATCAGAGAATCCAGGTATGACAACCAGTCAGGGATGTTTTTGTCTTCTTCTGAAAGAAGAAGGTACTGCCACAGGCCAGTAGGGAAACAGACTGATACACTGTGAGCTTGTCCAACCCTGATCTTTTGTGGTCTTAAACAGCCTAACCTTTTTGGCACCAGGGACCAGTGCTCCGATGAGAATCTAATGCCTGATGATCTGAGGTGGAGCTGAGACGGCGTTGCTAGCACTGGGGAGCGGCTGCAAATACAGATGAAGCTTCACTCGCTCACCTGCTGCTCACATCTTGCTGTGTGGCCCAGTTCCTCACAGACCACAAACCGGAACTGGTCCACGGCCTGGGGGTTGGGGACCTCTGGTCTTAAATATATGACCAGACACAACTTCACACCTTTTGCCTCTTCTCCATCAGATAGTAATTAGGAGATACAATGAAACATCATTGCTAGAACTTCAGTCAGTCAGTTTCCTAATTTGTTTTTAAATCCCAAAATAGAACTTCTGTGTTCCAAGTGACATCCTGGGTATTTAGAATTAGAACAGGCAAGTTTGAGATACAGTAAACCTGGATGAGAAGATTTCTTTGGCACTGTTTTAGAAACACTTCGCAGTAATCTTCAAAGGAGGGTGTGTGTTTATCTTTTTTGGCATGGCTTTTGTTTAAATCATTCTGGAGCCCCACCTTTTATTTTGGGTAAGATTTCCTCCAATATCCCTGGCCGCTGTGCTGAGGCTACTCACAGTGCCATACTATTGGTCAATTTAGGGGAAAAAAATGGGTAATTTTTATTTTAACATCCATTAGAAAAATTATTGCTTTGCAGTTCAGAATGTTGGCTGTTTTGTTGAGATGACCATAAAGCAATCTGAACACTCCAAAATTTCGGTGACTTGTTTATATAGAACTTAGTGAAGTGAGTTCAAAAATAAAATAAAATATCAATGAATATTTTATTTTACTTAAAAATTATTTCAGTTCTCTTACCCACTCCCAGCAGCTTCGCTTTTTAATGGAAATAACAAGTACTAAAGGAGAACAATTTACGGTCTTCAATTATAACCTACCTAACTGTAGTCCAAAATTTAGGATGGAAATATTCCAGAAGAGCTATTTCTTAATGTAAAAATATAGGGGTCAAGTGCATGGGTTTTGGAAGTACACAACCTTGAGGCTGAAAACATGCTTCACCATTTACTAGCTGGGAGAACTCTGAAGTTAAAGACTCCCTGAAATGAAGAGTCTTTTTTTTCTTTTATGCCATTCTGCCCTCCGTATCAAGCAAATTGCCCAACACATAGTAAAAGTTCAGATCTATTTAGTGGCTACATAAGTAGTAAGTTTTTTTTTGGTGCATGAAAATTCTTTTCAAGTTAGTGGTTTAATATAAAAAGACTGACCCTTTGCTCTTTTCTGAAGATTAGCTAGTTTCTGCAGTGTATCGAATGTTTGAGAAGATGAAACATCACTCAGAAGTCTGAACTCCTTTGCTTCCTGTTTCATATTTTGTTGCTCATTGTTGAACATGCCAATGAGATTCTTTTAGAATGTACTTCTTTATTGTTTTATGACATGTAATAAATGAAAGAACTCTCAGAATTCAGAGCTCATAAAGGGAAGTCATCAAAACTAAGGAAAATATTGTATTTTGCTGTTAAAACCTTCAGTTGTATACTATCTTCTGTATTCTATGATCTGTAATCATCAGTGAGTTTTGCTAGCACCAAAATTAAACATGGGTCTTATAACCAAAGAAAACTTTGAGAAGTTAGTTCTCAAGGTCTTTTCATAATTGCAAGATAAACCTGTGGAATATCAAATATATGTATCTGAAATATCTCAAATGGCTGCCTTTCAACTGATTAAATTTCATAAACCTTACATGAGCAATTACTGTGAGACTGGCCCTGAGCAAGCAAAAGCCAATGCAGATATTTTATATCCAAAAGCTGTATTCTATAGTTTAGGATAGTGACATGAATACAAACAAAATAGAACATGATACAAGTAATGGAATATGTACAAAATGGCAAATTTCACTACAGGAGTTTATTCAGAGATGATAATTGCCTACCAATATTAATCCTTCCCTTCTTTCTTATAAAATAACTACAATTTTATACCCGGTGGAAAAATGCCCACCTAAAAACCTCCATTTTCTATCTATCCTTGCAGCTAGACGTGGCCATGGGATTAAGTTTTGGCTAATGAGAAGCAAGAGGAAGTTTTGGGGTTGGACTTCTGGGAAATCTCCTTAGCATGGAGACAAATGCCTGGGGCTTGCTGGCTGGAATATGGATGTGATGGCTGGAGCTCCAGGGGCAATACTTCAGAATGGTGTGACCTTGAGGATGAAAGCCATGTATGAAGGATGACAAGGAAGGAAGATAGGAGTCTGGTCACTGATAGCACAGCAGAACCCTGACGGCCTCTCCCTTAAGTTTAGGGTGGAAATGCATTCCTGTCTTGTTTGAGACACTGCTATTTTCACTGTTATTAGAATCTAAATGCAATTTTAGATGATATGGAGAGCATAGCTTTTTATTCTTTTTTTTTTTTTTTTTTTTTTTTGAGAGAAAGGTGTTGGGGAAGGTAACAGAGATTAAGTAATGCCTCAGCAGATTATTTTAAAGGATAAATAGGAGTTCTCCAGGTGATGGGAGATGAAGAATTCTGTGGAAGAAAATTCACTGTCATCATCTACTTCATTAGATATGTTTGGAAATAATTTTCTTGTTTAGAAATAATTTCAAACTTACAAAATATTTGCATGAACAAGAACACTTCTTTACTCAGATTCTTTTATTGTTAACATTTTACCCCATTTGTTTGTATTTGCTGTCTCACTTTTTATGGTCTTTATATTATATTACCAATAGTAGTAAACTGTATACATCACGACCTTTTACCCCAATACCATTTTACTCCTAAATATTTCTTCAGAATAAGGATATTCTCTTTTATAATCATAGCTCACTCATCAACTTTAGTAAACTTAACCTTGATACAATGGTTTGATTCAAGTGATTGTCCTTGTTGCATTTCCCTAGTAACATTCTTTATAGCATTTCTTTCTTTAATTTAGGATCCACTCTTGGGACAGATATTGCATATAGTTGTCTTGTAACTTTAATCTGGAACATTTGCACAGCCCTTCCTTGCTTTTTGTGCTAATTATATTTTTGAAGATTATAATCTTCCTCTCTTTTTAATAGAATATTCCTCATTGTTATGATGTTTCCTCATGATTAGAGTCAGGTTATACCTTCTCTACCAAATACTTCATAGGCGACATGACCTTCACCAGGTACCCCATCTGGAGGCACATATGGCCACCTCCTTCCCACTAGTGACATTAATATTAATCATCCAGTGAAGACATTGCCTAGCTTCTTCCCTGTATAATTATTTTTTATTCACTTGGAACTAATTAGCAGTTTGCAATAAGGCACCTTAGGTCCATTCCAAGTTTCTGGTTTTCAGCAAAATTTCTTTCTAGATTGACATCCATTGATGATTCCTATGGGATCTAGTCTTTACTATGATGCTCCAAAATGATGCTCCAACTCTACGTTAAGCAGTCAGCACTCAGCACTGAGCATTCTGCCTTGAAAGCCTGAGACCTCCTTCCTCATTTATCTATTTTTTATCGGTTATACTCATTAGCTCATATTTTCCAATGGTTTATAATTAATTACTGTATTTAATATTTTGGTGTTCAAATTATCTCCAGTTTGATTTGGCAACTGAAGGCCTATTCAAATTGGTTCCTTGTCCTCGTTGCAAGTCTCCACACTTTATTTTAAGACACTTTTTCACTTTCAGACATAACAGTACACGTCTGATTCATCCTGTATTATAGAGAATCTAGCTCCTTATGGGTGCTTAGTGAATACCACATTATATCTTTGAATCCTCAGTCTAATTGATATTGCAAAGCTTTAGGTAGATAAGTTTGGTATTAATTTTAAAGTATTTAGCTAAGAATATCTTCATGAAGTAGAGCCCTGATTCCTTTAGTTGGAATAGTATTAGAGACCAAATTTTGGGATTAGGTATATTTATGGTAACTGAGTTGTCTTAAATTCTTGGCTCTTTCAGGACACAAAGCTAGGATGTATATACATATCAAGTATGTATGTACATATATGTATGTTGATATGTACATACAAACATATAGATGTATGTATATACATACACAGGTGTACAGACACATGCATACACAGTTTCAACATATTTTAGCAATTGAGTCCATATTGGTAGGTCCAATTCCAATCCATTCCCATGAGGCTCTTCTTTGCCATTCACCATGTGTGTTTGTATGTCCCTTCTTCTTTAGCGAGAACTCTGGCTTTCAGCAACATAAACAAGCTCAGTCCATAGAATATGTCAATTGTTTGGGGCTCACTTCACTTATACCTTTACAATAGGTAAATCTACTAAAAAAGACTTTAGAACCCATTTGTAACTTTTCTGCCCCCATTTTCCACCCCATAAATATTGTTTTAATAGGAGAACAAATTTCAAAGTCACCAATGTGGGACTTCTGTCTAGTATCGGCCTAAGACTATAAATTTAATGTGTTGAATAGTCTTTACCACAAACTTCAGTGTTTCCTGTACTTGGTGCATTCATGTTGTTGTGTGTCAATTCTAAATGACTGGTTTGTGTGTGTGTGTACGTGTGCATGTACTAATTATTGGCAAGGCACTAAGCCTATGTATGAATTTGTCGAAATTTGTAGAATGGTACAACACAAAGAGTGAACATTAATGTAAACTGTGGACTTTGGTTAATAATAATCTATCAATATTAGCTCATCAATTATAACAAGTATACCACATCAATGCAAGAGGTTAATAATAGAGGAAATCAAGAGGGTGGAGTGGGCAAGGTTATATGGAACTCCGTACTTTTTCTAATTTTTCTATGAATCTAAAAATACTCTAAAAACAAAGTCTATTGATTAAGAAAATAACAAGTTTCAAATCTAGAAAAATTCGAATCCAGAGAAATGAAGAGCCTATATACTATTGTGAGTTTTTAAAACTCACCCAGCACAGTCATTAATTAATTAATCATCTGAGAAGCTGACCTAAATATTGTCAAAGATTTTTAGTTGTTTTTGATCATTTGGTTTTTTTGTTTGTTTTTTTAGGAGTTATAATAAATTTGGAGAATTTTAGAGGTAGAAAACAATTATATTTTATTTGGCTTTTAATGAATGATCTTCAAGCCAATTTTAAAATAAACTCTCATAGATCTGCTAAGGCAAATTCTGGAATTATCTAGTTTCCTTCTGCATTGTGTACTCCCCTGACAGCTACAATGCTGAGAGGATTTTCTGGACTGTTCTCATTGGCCAACCAGCTGAATCTAAATTCAGATTAGCAGACTCCTAACCTGAGCTTTCATGGTGGTGCCTGTAGAATAGCAGCCATGGTCCTGGGCCTGACTCTAGGGAAGACACACAGTGTTATTAGCTTACTGAAGTCTCAGAAAACATGGTTCAGAGAACAAATTTGTGTCACTTGGACATGTGGGTCACGTTTTATATTAGGGTTCCTGTTAGGACAAAAGATTCTCTTTCTCTGCATCTTCAGGACAGTGATCTTGATCACCTACATTAAATGGAAGTTCATTTGCTCTAAGATCCTCAGAAAAAGGTTATGTATTACTTGGAGAATGGCTTTTCTTATTCTGAGTGCAGCCATGCAGCTGTGCTCTGGGACTGTGTGTCCTTGCTGCTTAGCTGCCTCGGTGTTTGCTGTTAGTGTCTCTTGGCTTTGAATGGTAGAGAGTAGCATTGGCTTTGGTGGGAAGTGTGGTTTTCAGGTTGGTTCCGATGTCTCTCACAGTCATGTGATTCATGTCATTTCCCTAGTAACCATTTTTGGTAACAGCAGCATAACTTTTTCATGCCAACCATTTTATAGATTTCATAAACATAAAGGAATATTATTTGGTTATTAATAATGACAGATGTATGGACCGTTGTCAATATAATAAATGCTAATATGCAATGATCACCAAAGAGGAGCAAAATGAAGGATTGATACACACATTTGTGACAATCAGGTGAAATTTAATTTTATAATCATAAGTTCAGAAGAGAACCTTGCGAGAGAGTTTAGAATCTAATAATATTTATCCGTTTCTTTTTTTCTGTAATGATGCCAAAGTAGCTACACAGAAGTCATTCTGCAGAAGGTGCTAGTGTGTTTTAGGCTTCTCCTTACTCTCATGTAAACCTGGAAATATAGAGAAACGACTTTTAGAAATTCCTGCTTGGAGACTATATTTGTTAGCTAGGGCTGCCATAACAGAGTACACTAATCGAGTGGCTCAATACATACAACTCTGTTATATAACAAGGTTAAATGTTTGTGTGGGTTTTCTTCTGTGGTATTTAGCCAATTAATCAATTTATCCATCCTTGTTCATCACTGTATTAATTACTACAGCCTTATAACAAGTTCTTATATCCAGCGAGACAAGTCCTACGTCCCAACACTGTCTTCTTATTCAGAAAGTTCTTGGGCATTCGCTCTCATCTGTTTTAGAATCAATTTACTGACTTCCATGAAGAGCTCTGTTGATGTTTTGATTAGAACTGTAGTAAGTCAAAAGATTATTTAGCAGGAAATTACTGTCTTTCTAATATTAAGTCTTTCTCTCTAAGAACACAAGATCTGTTTCCATTTTATTTATGTATTACTTAATGTCCTTCTGGAAAGATTCATAATTTTCTCCATATTATAAATTTCTTGCATATCACAATTTAGTAAGCATAGCTAATAAGGTCTATTTTCCATTTTAATATATATTTTTCTGAGATGTCTTTTTTTAGTTCTTACAGCTACTAAAAGTAAGTATTGAAATAAAACAAATTTAGGACCAGTCAAATTATATGCTAATTAATTGAAAAGTATTAATTACAAACTAATATTTTTATTGAGAAAAAGTTTTTATGCTATTTATAAAATAGAATAATTAAGATAGTATTTATGTTATTCTTTTTTGTTTCTTTTTTTATTTCCATTATGCATATTATGCTTTATAAGGACTATGTGTCAGTCAAATTTCTGCTAAGAAAACAGAAAGGCTGGAAGGATGTAGAACAAAGCTGCTGGCGGCATTCAGGGAATCAGGACTCGCAGGAATTGCAGGAAATGGCTGACCGTGATTCAGCTCTGTTCACCACCGAAATGAAATAACTCACAGGAAGATGCCCCGAAGCTTCTGGAAACATCTTACATCTACAATCTGCCAAAGCCCATGATGTGCCTGCCAGGGACACAGGAACAATATCATGATTTCTCCTTCTCTCCCACCCTCTTAAGCTCGTGTGAGTATCTTATAGGTGGAATATAACGTAGACCCCTGCTGCAGAGATTCTGAGAAATGTGGTCCCTAGTCTTTTAGCCCTTGTGAGTAACAGATCTTGGTGCGTGAATAGTGCTGACTTAACCACAGATAATTCACACAACAAAAAATAAACAAAAATACAAAAATGAAGTCCATATACTATATAGGTGGTATGAGTTTGAAATATTTTTATGCTGGTAGACATAGGCAATCAGAATTTTTCGGATAGTACTTCTCTAGAGCCCAGTAACAGCAACTCTAGGGAGTCTCTCACTCTCTTATCCCCCAACTGCTCTCTGATTCACCAGCCTTCTCCCTGCCATCTCGCTTTTTGATCACATCCTTCAAAAAAGGCAAATCCAATAGACCTTTAGGACACAGCAGACTTTTAGGATGCATCGATTTCCTTCTCCTTCATCTTGCACAGTTCCTATGGTGTGTAGTTGGTCTTTGACTATGAGTACTCTCCTCTTGAAAATTGACCTGGAATTTTCAGACAGTAGACAGTACCCCTGAGCGGACAATGTCCACATGCTCTAATAGGGCTGGGGAGAGGGAAAGCCTGTAAATCACTCTTCCTTAATCGCTTTTGTTCCAGCATACAAAGAAATGATACAGACAGTACAGCTCTCTGTCCCTGAGGTAACTCTAGCCTAGTCCCAAAGGGTCGATACTATTCTACAGACGTTTTTTATGACTTCTTTCTCCCAACATCCTTTTTATCTTTTAGTTTGCTTGTTTGGTCTCCTGAAACTGGCTTACTGCATCTACTCTACTCATAGATTATAAGTCAGAAGTCTTCCTCGTTGAAAAAACCAAAATAACAACAACAAAAATCCTTTCAGTGCTCCACCTACTCAATACTGGCATTCAAGAGGGTCATGCCTAGTTCACAAATGATTCACAGGATCATGACAATTGCATCCCACTGAGAATCAACAGGAGACTCAGCCCTTAGCCCAGACTGACAACTCACCTCACCTCTTCCTTCAGTCTCCCTGATTCTCTCACTCAGCATAAGATTCCTCCTCTCCAATACAGAAAAGCAGGCCAACAGAGTAACAGT
Organism: Pteropus alecto; assembly: GCF_000325575.1. Classification (NCBI taxonomy): domain Eukaryota; kingdom Metazoa; phylum Chordata; class Mammalia; order Chiroptera; family Pteropodidae; genus Pteropus; species Pteropus alecto. The sequence continues at coordinate 10,351,584 of NW_006436811.1, forward strand.
CCTTTTATCACCTAATATTGTATTGCATCTAAAGTGAGCAGAACCACACAACAAAAATAGAAGACCAGTGACTTCAGGTTAGGTCTAGTAGGAATCCTTGAGATAAAAAGATGGGGGCTGGAACCAAATTCCTCTCAAGCCTTTGATTTTTCCCACAACTGATATGGCCTGTAGAAACAAGGTTATAGTCAAAGGGACGTTGTGATCTCTCTGTACACATGGTGCCCTTTGGGACTGAGAAAGGACACTATGGAGGGCCTGTTCTGGGTCTGAGGCCTGTCACTCTTCCTTCCTTGGATGTTAGAAGTACTTGCATCACCCTTACTGTGTTTCCACAGTGCATCGTGAATGTCAGGAGCTGCTGTCTCTTTGGTGTTCCACGAAGGGTTGGAGGGAAGGGAAGAGAAAAGCAGATATGACCTTTCTGCAAAAGATTCTGTGTTAGTTTCATCCTTTACTTGGTTCAGAACAAGTAATATTTGCCAAGGTAAGTTTTGTTTTGCTTTGATTTTTAAAAAATATTTTAAAGATATCAGTAGTAGAGGAAAGTAAAGCTATAGGCATTTTAATGTAAAGGTGGGTTTCTAGATAAAGACAGTTTAGAATTGATTTCTTCTAAGGAGGCCGTAGATAATCCTTTGCCCCTGGCTGAGGAACTCGTTCTTTGTGCCACACCTTGTGAGGAAGACAGCACTGCCAAATTCCTCTGCACAATCCCTAAAGAATGTCTTTGCCTTTGCCAGTGTTATTTGCTCAGGCCTCCGTGGGATTTGGCTGTGAAGGGTGGGTCAACCCACAGGGCGGGCTGCATTCCTTCCCTGGGAGACCCGGGGAGCTACCCAGCTACTTCTCTGGCAGTGGGAACTTCAGGTACAACATTGGGATTTGTTTTCTGTGGTTAAGCATTTGCTTGGAGATATCTGAAGTGCTTCTTCTGTGAGATCCTCTTGATGGTAACTTTTTGTTGTTATTTTAAAAATAACTCCATTTACCTTCAGTAAATGACTTCAATGACACTATTTTAACATTTCCTGATTTGCCTTTGCTATCTTGGCAAATCACACAGTTATGTGAAATATGTTGGTTTCCTTCTAACTTTTGCAGTCAGCCCAGGAAACCCCTGAAAGAGACATTGTGATCTCTCACTGTTTCTTTCTGCCGTGACTTCTGCTGAGTGAGAGGTTAAAGGAAAGGAAGGTGTTTCATACAGTTGTTTTGATGATAGGACCCATTGCTTCACCATCTCAGTCTTGTCTTACTTTACTGGAGACTCCTCTGGGCTGCCTCAATCAGTTTGACTCCAGATTTTTTTTTCTTACTGCTGGAGAAATAAAGATATGGATTAAAGAGTGAAAGGACAATAGAACTTATCAAGCAGCTTTATTAGACCCAGTAGGAATCACCCTTGATGCAAGACAGAAGTTTTCTCTTATTTAATTTTTTCATTCGAACCTATATTTTAACAGAAGCAAAATGGGGCTTGGTTGGGAAAGGAAAGGCAGAGAAGAAATACAAGCTTATAGGTTTCAGTAATGTGAGCTCACGGATCATACATTTTCTATGTGCCCTTTTCTAGAGTCTGAGATGAAAATAAAAGTTCATAGACCACATAACTTCTCCTTGAGTAAATGGACAAGTAATGGTGACTTATATTCTTGTATAGGATACATGAAGAAAAATATGTGATTTTATAATATGCCAATTTATAAAACTTTGTTCAGCTCATATAGCTTGTCATTTAGCTGGCAATGGCTTTTAATAGTGGAGGCTTAAGAGGGGTATACACTTGCCAAATCTGCATAAGGAAATACCTTTATCCTTAAAAGAAGCATGCACTGAAGGTCTCTATTTCTTTCAACATTTTCTACACCTGTTTGTCCCATGAGGCTTATGGAAATAAATGTGTGAAGTGGGCAGATGTTAATGTAGTGCATTAAAGGTGCTGGAAAGGCTGAACTTACTAAAAGAATCACACATTTTATCTGTGAAATGAAAGTGAGTTACAGTCCAGTTTGTCTGAGGTCCTTCTCTGAACTCTTGGTGGCTGCAGACACTGGAATGAGCCACATTGCTGCTGCAGGCTCGGACAGAGTGGGAGGGACACTTGTGTGGATCTTCCTGGATGGATGTTGAGCAATCAAAGATCAAACACTTACATTTCTCAGCCTTTCTGCATGGGGTTGGCTGTGGGTGTGTAAAAGCAAGGTCCACTCCCTGTTTCTGTGTTGCAGAATTATAGTTAGACTGGACAGACAAGTCAGGTTATGTGAGTGCCTCTGAGGGAGAAATATTCCTAACCATGACAGCTTAGGTCAGATATGACTGTGAGAAGTCTAATGTTGGCTTCCAAGGATAGAAAATACACATGCTGAAATGAAAAAGCTTCTCGAGAGGATCATGAATAGTATGCAGTGGAAAGTGAATGGTGGGCATGTTGCAGCAACGGCAGCAGAAATAGCAGCAGCAAGTAGCAGAGGGTTAAAAACCCTGGCTCTTCCCTCTACCACGTGCCTACTGTGAAACCCTAAGCATGTTACTTAACCCCTCTGAATCTCAATTTCTTCATCCGTGAAATAAAGATGATAATATTTACCTTAGAAAGTTGTTGAGAAGGTGAAATCAGATAAGATATAATTGCTTTCAATCTTACCTGACATAGTAAGTGGTCAAGAAATGTTTTATAATTTCAAATGGGCTCTGGTCTCACTTCCACACAAATGAATTTGTTGGCTCATTGGCAAGTCACCCAACCATTCAGAACCTCAGTATTTTTTGTCTTGAAAATGAGGTTTCAACTTTTTTTTTTTTCTTTTTCATTTAGTATTCCCCCTCTACAGGGAAAGGAGGAAAAATGAGATGTGTTTTTCCCATAGGGTTGGTTAGCATAGACCAGAGGCAGGTCCAATATTGCCAGCTCCACTGCAGAACATTCTGCCCAGGCCCAGTCTTTTACCATATTGTCTATGACTGCTTTCTGCTATAATGGCAGAGTTGAGTTTTTGAATATGAATTACAAAGCCTAAAATAAAGTATTTACTATTTGGCCCTTTAGAAAAAGATTGCTGACCTATGACCATAGAAAAAGAATAAAAAGGAGGGTTGATTCTGAGTTGCTTCAGTTAATAATAAAAGCTTTTTATTTGTATAACATTTTAATTCTCTTCGATATTATCATATCAATCTTTTTCTCTATCTGTGCTCAGTGCAAAGGGGAGTCACATTTTATTTGCTAATGTAGGATTTGTGAACAAGAATCTTGATAGTTTCTGGAAAATTTCCTCTGATTGGGAAGAGGTGTTCTATAAAATGTACCTTTTCTTTTTGAAACTGTCATATTTTAAACAGACAGTGACTTGAGAATTGTAGGTAAGTATTGTGACTTTTAAGTGTAAAATGAATTTAATCAAGTCTTTAGATTATTTTTTATCCTGCCTTGGGAATTGACTGGTATGTTAGTTGAAAAATTTCTCACCTTTTTTTACTCTTCTTTCGGTATTAGTGGTAGAACTGGTAAAAGTCAAGATTTGTTTTTATGGGATGCATAATCATATATAATTTTTTTTTTTTTAGAAGAGGAATGGAATGTTAGCAGGGGAATTGGGAAATCAAAGCAATAATAAGATGTACCAATTCCAAAATATTCAAAAATTACTATTTTCTAGGGACATCATTAATATCATTTTGTTTCAGGAAAAGATAATCCATTAGTTTAAATAATGTTTAGAAATTGAATATTTCTAGAATTCTCTGCCCTCTTCTGCAGTATTTATCCTTTGACTATACAAAGTAAAGGAAATGGGAGACAATTTGAAGATGAATTGTGAAGAGTAACATGAGAGGTGGAGGAAGGGGGCAGAAGAAACGAAGTAGTGGGTGCAGGAAACGAGTGGGAGAGCCTACAGGTATGGTAAGTGGGGACTTTTCAGATATCGTGTGTGGGCAAGGAGCAGGACATAATTTGGGATAACCAAGTGGTTTGTGAGATTCATTCAATCAGAATGTGTAAGAAGTAAAGGAAAATAGCAACAGAGACATAAGTGTGAGGAGGACAGTTTGAACCACATTTCTCACATTTCTCGAGTCTAATCTATCGAAGGCTGAGATTCTAAGAAGGTCGATGCAGGAGAAGAAAGGGTCTAGTAGTTTCATTTTTTGTCAGGTGTCTTCTATTCTGTTTTCTAGTGTGTCACATGGTAATGCAAATATGTTCAATTAAGAAGCAAACCACTGAGAACTGGCTAGGTCAGGCCCAGTGTAGACACTAAGGATTCAGGGATAAACAAGGTTGGGGTCCGGCCCTTAAGATGCTTATATTCTAATAGGGAAGACAAACACAGGTAGAGCTATTGACGTGTGTGTGTATGTGTGTTTGTTGATGTATAAATCTAACATATATGTGTTCTATATGTATAAATCTAATATATATGAAACATATACACAAATTTATCTATTATATGTGTAAATATGAATATATGGAGGTATATATGTGGAGGTATGTATATGTGTTATCATAGGTAACATATACAATTTAGGTATGTTTTCCCCAAGATTCAGCTGGGAACAGATTTCATATAATTGTTGCAAACTGTACTCAAGTATCCAGTGATCATTTGAAAACATGACTGTTAAGTTAATATTGTTTTTAGTACTCATAGAGAATGACTGTTTAAAAATTTGCATGTGTTTCTAGCATTTGTGTACAAGATTTTAAAATATAAACTTCTAGATGTAATCCTAAAGATGTCACCTATTTTTAAGAGCATAGGCTTTTTTTGCATTTATTTACTAAATCAAATAAGTGCATGCACCTCGAACTTTTGTTTACTTAATATAATGTTTCGTTTTTTAAATTGTAAGAATAGATAAAATTATAGAGAATGCTGAGGATCGTAAAAATATGATTGGTGTGGGAGACTGAATAATGTTCCCCAATAGATGTCCACATCCTAAACCCTGAACCTGTAAATATGTTACCTTGCATGGCATAAAGGACTTTGCAGGTATGATTAAATTAAGGACCTCACAATGTGGAGGTAATCTTGGATTATTTGGGTGTGCCCAATGCAATCACAAGTGTCCTTGTGAGACAGGGACAGAAGGATCAGAGTCAGAATTAGGAGATGTAATGACAGAGCAAGAGGCTGGAATGATGCAAAGGAGTCATAAACCAAGGGATGCAAGTGGCCTCTAGAATCTGAAAAAAGCAGAAATGGATTCTTCCCTATGAACTTCCAAAAGGAACCAACCCTGCCAACACATTAACTTCAGCCCCATGAGACTTTCAGATCACTAGAACAGTAAGATAATAGTATTATTTCAAGCCACTAAATTTATGATAAGTTATTACAGCAGCACTAGGTAACTAATACAATCTGAATTATTAGAAGAGAGATAAAATAGAAACAGGACTCTGCCATGATGGATATGGGAACACTGAGGAAAGGGAAGACAGATTGAGACTAAGAAGAAAAAAATGCCAAGCTGAAGAGAATGTGAAGAACAAGTCGTCATCTAAGAAAAGGGAATTATTGAATACTATAGTGAATGCTGCAATGCACATGGCACCTCTCATTCTATTGTTTATAAATAATTCTTTATCAAGGATTATTTATCAAGTGAAAGTTTCCTTCATGATAAGACTTTTATTGATCCATCAATAATTCATCAATGAGTTCCAGGACTAACTCTTGAAAAGATTGTAGGGGAGGAAAAATAATTTTTCTTCTACCCTTCTAAATTCCACTCGCTAGTCTAATAATCAAATTGACATGAGACAAATTAGCTGGAGAAAATTATCAAATTTATTACATGTGTATATATGGAGCCTCCTAAGAATATAGGACAAATCAGTCAGTTGAATATTATATGCCATTTTGAGCTAAGGAGAAAAGGGGATAGTGGTTTGAACTTCAATGGAAGTGTAGGCCATTCATAGGTAGATGAGAAAGAGCAAACATTTGGTAGATAAATTCTTGCCACACCACCCCAAAACAATGAGACACAGAGGAGAGTCTAACAAACAGACTGTTATATTCCTTCCTGTCTGCCTTAGTTCAGAGTGTGCTAAGGTGATAGCTCCTTTCATTTAAGTGAGTTTTTCTATCTGAATTCCTTCAGGCAGGTAAGAAGGAGGTAAAATTCTTCTTGAGTCTTTTTTTCTTAAAAATAACCAATTTAAAATAATCAATATAAAAAAAGGCATATTTTGGGGTAGCAAACTCTGCTCCTTCTCAGGATCTACAAACACCTTCTAAAATCTATGTTTAGTCATAGACAACTAATTATACATTGTGCATTAAAGCATTTGACCACTGGATACAGTAAATATATCTAGAAGAGTCTAAATTGTGCTTACATTCTTATTCTTTCATATATATTTCCTATGTGATAAAACAAAATGCATTAATATTTTACCAATAACTGATTTTTAGGTAGCACCTTACTAAGTTCCAAGCCATATTCTAAGTACTTTTTCTACATTTACACGGTTGATTGTCGCCATGACCCTACGTGGGAAGTATTATTTTATTATCACCATTTCACAGACATAGAAACTGAGACTAGAGAAGCTAAATGACTAGCACAAGTTTACACAAGTAGTCACAGGTAGATGCCATATGGCACCTGAGTCTTTGTTCTTAAGCATCAGCCATATTGTCTCTGCTATTAAAGTCTTCTAGAAATGTATGTGGTAAGCTGGGTACAACTAGTTTATTGTATAACGTATTTAATTCCTATAATAGAGGCATGTACAGTTCCCTTAGAGCAGAAAGGAAGGGGATACCTGCCAGTTATTAGGGAGTGAGATGGTAGGAAAATCCTCACAGAGCAGGTTATATGTTTGTTGGGCCTTAGAAGGTGAATAAGACATTACCAGGTATATAAAGGGCAAGGATATTCCAGGTCACAGGAATGGTATGGGACAAATATTAAAGGCCTAAGATATATGGTATGTTTGGGCAACAGCAAGCATTTTTATGTGGTTAGAGCTTAGAATATATGGGGGGTAAGTGGTGAGAGATTCAGCCTGGAATTGTTTCAAGTAGCTTAAAAAATGCATCTAGACCAACTTTCTGCTTATCCTATCTGCTCCATCTAATACGGTATTTGCAATATGGCTTGTGCAACAACTTAGGAACAGAATTTTAAATTTTATTTAATTTTGATTAATTTAAGTTTAAATAGCCATACATGGCTAGTAGCTGCTGCATTACACAACACAGTCCTACGTGAATGTAATGTGTTTGAATTTTATGAGACGTGGAAATTATGATGAGTTCGAAGGTATAGAATGACATGATTGCATCTGTTTTGGAAAAATATTAGGGGGTGATGTGTCTTTACTGAGGAGAAAGAAATAACTTGATGTGCGCCATGCCTGTAGCCTTCTTCTGAGCAGTTGCAAGGCTTAGGGGAACCATGCTTCGAACCACGTAGTGCTGTTGCTTTGGTCACAGCTGATTGAGATGAGTGGGTATGTAGCAAAACTGTCCTCTTATGGCTCCCCAGAAACCCAAGAGATGGCCTGGTGCAAGAGCTCTATCTATAGGAACCCAGTATGGGATGATGGCTGACCAACTGAAGCAGATCTGTCTCAGACGATTTAAACCGATGCATACAGAGACTGTAATAAATTGGTAACACAACGGAAAGAAGAAGCAGGAAGAGAATGAGAGGTATGAGAACTGAGTCATGATAGGGAGACTCAGAGAGATGGTATTGGGTGCCCAGATTTGCCCCCAGACAACCAGTATTGCTTCTGCAAAGTAACGAGCAGGAGATTTAATTTCTAAGAAAGGCTGCTGACACTGTGTCCTCTCTTCCTTTCAGGCCCCTGAACCTCCTGTGCTGTGAGGGATAAGTTCAGCAGTCCAGGAATTAGCCTGAGTTATTCTATGGAAATAAGAAATAAGTATGCACAGCACTGATCTGAAACATACCAATTAATAGCATTGCTTTATAAACATGCACCCTAAGAGTTTCAGGGTAGTTTGCATCAGGTGGTCAGCATTGTTTACAGATGGCAGTGAGACTGATAATTTGTATCTGGCGA
>NW_006436811.1:10359667-10375896 GCF_000325575.1 Pteropus alecto
GTGCTTATGTAACATGTAGGGTGTAAGGAGTTCCAGCTGAGACTCCATTTGGGCATTCCATTCACAAGTCAGTGGTTCTTGATCTGAGAAAGTGGATCCTGCAAAGATGCTTCCAGTGGAAAGACAACTGGAATTTGCAAATGGCTTCTCTGAGTCTTTACTGTGAAGCAGCCTTTAGCTGTGATGCTTATCTTTAATGTGGTTGCTACATTGCATCCTTTTCCTGCAATAAACTGTGGTTTTTCTAATTATCGTTTTGGGTACTGGATCTTCCCTGTTAAACTGCCACCGAAAGTGTGGTATGCTCCTGTTGACTGTGGTTTCTGGAGCTTATATTTGATCTTTACAACCTGAAAGAGCCTGGCTGACATAGCAGGGAAGAGATTTGAACAGTGAAGAGGCCACTTGCAAGAGATTAAAGTAGTGTTCCTTCAAGATGATGAGGTTGGAACAGAAGCAGGGATGGTGGGAATCAATGGGAATGGGAGGGTTAGACTCGACCATGATGGATCAGAGATCATTTCATTGGTTACGGATGTGAAGAGAGTGAGGGAGGAGGTTTCAACCTTAGGCAATAAATTCAGCTGTGGTAATTAATTATATAATACAGAGAAATCTTCCCTTGTTTTAAGAGAACAGTGAGTGTTACAGGTGAGTTGAAGAGCTCATTTTATAGTCATTAATTTAGCCTATTATAATCTATACTTTAGCCAGGGATAGAGAAGTCTAATAAGAAAGTCAGATTTATAAAACAGATAAACTGGATTTTCGGCAAACGGTGAATACTCCTTGCGTATGCACGCTTATTGTTTATGATCATTATCCTTCAATCAACAATTACTGAGTGCTTTTACAAGTCAAGAACTGTGGTATGTATTTAGAATAAAGATAAATTTGAAGTCTTGGTCTTTGATCTCAAGGGGCTTATGATATAATAACATGAAATGTTTGGTGATGAAGAGTGTAAAGTGAAATAATTGACTGCAAATTGAGGTCAGAAATGATGATCATGAAAGTATGAAGTAACAATCCGGATCTAAAAGTAAAACTTTAATTATAAAATTCAATTTGCAATTCTAAGTTTTTCAGTGGAGGAAAGAGCGATTGTTCTCATCTTTGTAGAATTGTTTGTTTCAGCCTGTGACTGGGAGGATTGCACTATATTTGCAGTGTATTTCATGTTTCTGTACCAAAGACCACGCGACTAGGAAAATGTGGACACATAATACCCCGAGGAACTGGTGTTGCTGGGCTGCAAAAATGCTGGTTTTAGTGGGTACAGGAATGAGTAGAAAAACTTCCAAGAGGGGTTTCTCAACTTGGGCACTGCAGAGAAGAGCTTGGCTGTGAGTCCTGATTACTCAATTATATTGCTGCTCTTACTTTTCTCAGTAATTGGAGAGATTAACGATTGCCTCAGGTTGCCAAACCCTTAGCCACATTCATAAGCAGAAATCTGGAAGATGTTAAGAGGATCCAGGAAGGCGGAATGGATGGACGGCTCTTTTTTTCTCTTGACCATCTAATTAATGTCTTCTGAAACTTCAAAATTCAGTCAGCATCACCTTCTGGGTCCAGGTAGAATTCTTCAGTCTCTCTACTTCATGATACCTGGCCTTGAAAATTGCTCTGTATTTCTTCATCCTGGTTAATTATAGCTATTTAATTCAATGTCTGACTCCTCAAACACGGTGAGTTCTTAGAGAGCAAGCACTAAGTCTCACTAATTTTTCTGGCCTTTGGACTGAAACAGTCCTAGAAGCATATTAGGAGCTTAATATTTGTTAAACGAACAAATGATTGAAGAGGCAAACGAGGATAAGAGAGGTAAACTGGTAAATCTATCACAGATGGTAATTTGGTAATATTTATCCATTAAAGTTGAAATGTGCAAATCCTTGGATCCAGGACTTACGTATCTAAGAATTAATTTTACAGGTATGTACATATGTGCCAAATATTTTATGTAGAGTGTTATTCACTGCAGCATTGTTTATTAGCAAAGGCTTGGAAATGATCGAAATGCCCGTTAATAATAGATTGAGGCAATAGATTATGGAACGTCCATACTATGGAATGCTGAGCAGCTGCAAAAACACAATATAGAAAGATCATCAAGATATAATGTTAGAGGAAAAAAGCAAGATTCAGAACAGTGTAATATGTAAACAGTAATGTAAAAAATAGAAGAAATTAATAAATGCTTTTTTTCTTTGGAGACTGAGGTTTGGAGGGAAAGCTTTCATTGTATTCCTTTCTTGTACTTTCAGTTTCTGAAAAATATAAATACATGATTCAAAATATTGTATAAATAATTCTTTTAAAGATGCATATGGATGGTTACAGCAACTTTATTTATAAACGTTGCCAAAACTAAGCAGCCATAAAGATATCCTTTATTAGGTGAATGAACAAGTAAACTGTGGTATACCCAGACAATGGAATATTATTTGGTGCTAAAATAAAATGAGCTATCAAGTCATAAAAGACATGAATTAAACGTAAATGCATATTATTAAGTGAAGGAAGCTAATCTGAAAATGCTACATTCTGTGTGATTCCAACTATGACATTTTGGAAAAAACAAAACTATGGAGACAGTAAAAATGTCAGTGGTTGCCAGGAGTTAGCGGGGAGGGTAGGATGGCTAGGCAGGGCACAGAGGATTTTTAGGATAGTGAAACAATTCTGTATGATGCTATAATGGTGGATACATGTCATTATACATTCATCAAAACCCATAGAATGTACAACACGAAGAATGATATCATAACGTAAATTATGGACTTTGAGTGATAATGATGTGTCAATGTGGGTTCATTAGTTGTAACAAATTTACCATTTCTATGAGAGATGTTGATAATAAAGAAAGCTATGCATTTGTGGGGAGAGGAGGTATACAGAAAATCTCTATATCTTCCTCTCAATTTTCCTGTGAACCTAAAACTGCTCTAAAGATATTCTACTTAAAAGGAAAAAAGAAAAGAAAACTGGTAAGTTAGATTGACACTATTATTATAGGCAGGGGTCCCCAATCCCCCGGTGTGGACCGGTACCAGTCTGTGGCCTGTTAGGAACCGGGCTGCACAACAGGAGATGAGTGGCGGGCCAGTAAGCAAATCTTCATCTGTATTTGCAGGTGTTCCACAGTGCTAGATAGCATCACCACCTCAGCTCCACCTCAGATTATCAGGCATTAGAATCTCATAAGAGAACCAGTCCCTGGTGCCAAAATGGTTGGCGACCACTGAAAAGGGTCTTAGATTCTAGAGTGGTTCCTGGCCATTCTCTTTTCTGACATTAATCTATGGGGGCTGTGGTATATTACTTTTGATGTTGTGAGTGATACAGGTGCATTATATATGCATGTATTCATATAATTCCTGATAAAAGTCATTGAGATTTTCTGTCACCTATTAGGGATCAGGCTCACTGTTGCTCAGCCACAGTGTCCTGGTTCAAGTGCCTATGCTCCTTTCTGACACTTTGGAGAGGCAGTGAACTCCACACCCAAGAATGTGGGCTCTGCAGTCAGCCTGCCTGCCTGGATTGGAACTCTGCATACTCCAATTCTGCTCTGTGTCATCTTAGGCTTTGGGTTTCTTATTTCCATCGTGGATATAACAGCAGTTCCTGCAGTGTAGGGTGTCTGTGAGGATCAAATGAAATAATTTGTGCGAGCACTTAGCAGTGATTGGCACATACTTAAACTATTGTTGTATGTTATTTATTATTATTATTATTATTATTACATTTTTATCATCAATATTATAATTATTATTTTTATCATCATCATTATGATCATCATCAGCCATGCCTAATCTCTGCTGGTTTCTTTGGGCAAGGGTAGTTGCTCGTTTGGAGCATGAAGAAAATTCCAAAACCCTCAGGAACTCTGGGCTAGGTCTTCCTGGATCCTCCTGAAGTTATCTATGGAGCACAGGTTTGGATCCTGGTTTAAAAAACCTGGTATTATCATTATGACCTATCCAGTTGGTAAAGAGATTGGTCTCACCAGTCTTACTGCAACAAAGAAGACATGGGCATACGGGATAAGAGCTTTGCCCATGGTGAATAGTGGGTGTGTACAGAAAATGGAATCCAGACTCCTGTGGGCTCTCTGCTGTGGGCTCCACCTGCACTACGGTGGCACCATTGAAGTGTTAAGCAATGCACCTGCTCCAGTCGCATGGCAGTAATTCATTAATTCTGGCATCTGTCTACTCCCAGCCAAAGAGAAATTAGTAATTATCATCCTAATGATCTCTTTCTTGTTTTGACATGCACATAACATTTATTTTCTCCATCTGGGAGGAAAATTAGGAGCCTTCTGTCTCTCAACCCCTCAAAGTCCTGGCATAATAGATTAGAGAGCTCTGAGATGCTGCCTTGTCTTATTTGCTTTTTCTGCATTTTCATCATCCATTTTGGAATCTTTCTGGGGAAAGGAGGTATCTCAGTCTGTTCAAGGTGGTACAACAAAATGCCAAAGACTGGGCAGCTTAAAATACAACAGAAATTTAATTCTCACAGTTCTGGAGGCTGGAATTCTGAGATCAGGGTGCCAGCATGGTCAGGTGAGGTCCCTCTTCATGATATCCCTCCAGGGAGCCAGTACCAAGCAGTGGGCATGGACACTCGAGATAAGCATTTGCCATCTCAGCCTGGGAGCTTATGCTTTAAAGAGAGCGCGAGAACTTTGATGTTCAAGGTGAAATAGGTGTGGTGGAATGAAGCTATTCTAAGCATGCTCAAAGCTTCCGAGGTCAAGGCCTGAGTGAAACCAAGGCCAAGCCTATTTGTCTGCCCCCACACCCTGCACATTCTTGACTGACCTCTTCAAACTTTGAGATTCTTAATTTTCAGTAGTCCTTTTTCTGAATGTATTTTGAGCAATAAAGTGGTCTGAATTTTGCCCAAATGTCTAGAATTAGCCTATTTTGAATCAAAGATTTGGTTCTAAATGAAACTGGCGTGTTTTAGTGATATGGGTTCTTGGTACATAAAATAAGAGAAACCCTCAATTACATGCAGAAATAATTGCTTAAAAGCTCAAGAGCCTTAAATACCCAAAGGGCAGTGCATTTTACTACATTATAAGTAAAAATGTAAGTTACTACTTGTCTCTACAAGCTGGCTCTGAAACTGTTTTAGCCCTTCATTTGGCTAAATGAATGCTGAATGTAGCTTCTATTTTTTTTTTTTTTTTTTTAGTTCAGCCATGTCACACCTTGGTTTTTCAACTTTCTCATCGGTAGTATTAAAATCCAACCTCAATCCAACCAACATTTATGGGCATCAAAGAAATTTTAAACATATTTCTAAAATATTTTGCATATATAAAATTCCATAAAATGGCTGAATAGACATACACATATATGTATATACATATGTTATTTTAAAAAACATTTTCCATTTTAGATTTTCAAATTCCTCAGCCCAGGATAAGGGCACACTGAGGAACTGACCTCCTCGGTCATGGTGGCTGTTATTGCAATTGCTTGTGCCTCACAATCTGAATGTTCCTACTTCTTGTTACAGTCACTTCTGTGACTACAGCTCAGCTAGACTGTAATTTTCAGGAGCCGTGTTGAAACTGGGCAGATTTGGTTAATTGTTAGTGGGACAGTTGAATAAAGACGACCCAGGAAATTCTAATGACCCTCCTCTTAGCGATGTTTCAGACTTGCTAGTCTTCTTTAGAGCCTCCCTGGCTATCACAGAAGGTACATTTCAGAATCCACAATAGAAGCCCCCACCTACCCTGGCCCTTCTGCATTGTCCTTCCTCACCAGAAGCAGGTGTTGACAATGGAATCAGCTGCTGCCCGCAGATGTGAAAAAAGTTTCAAACATCCTTTCCACATTTTTGTATGTGGTGAAATAATAAAAGGATCAGAATTCTTATATTTCAGAATGTATTTTTTCTCTGATAATTTTACAAAGTATTCCATGTGTAGGATTCAGGTAACAGGTGCTTTTCATATTTTCTGATCTCGGGGTTCTAAAGGACTTTTCTCTCCTAAAGGAGCTTGGTTCCTATGAGCAGTGTACTTCCTGTGTGTGTATCTGCACCCAGCCTTCCAGGCAGATAGAGATTCCTCCAACCTCCAGTTTTTTGTTTTGTTTTTTAAATGAGAATCTAAAATAGGTTGGATGCTATGCCAACTTGTGAGTGATGTAATCATGTGTGTTGTTATCAAATAAAAGACTGAATATAGGAAGGTTTTTTTTTTTTTTTTTTTTTTTTTGGCGAACAAGCCCATAAATTATATGAAGAATTCATCAAACAAAGACAGTAAGTCCAGGAGCGAGCCTGTTTTAATTGAACTGGTATTTATACAAGGTGACACCCTCTTTAATACCACCTACCTCCTCCCTGGGTGACTCAGCCACTGAGGGAGAAACCTCTGAACTGTTCATTAAAACAGTCAGAGGTGGAAACTACACTCAGTAAATTCCAGGTACACAAAAGTTTCAGCTGGATCTACCTGGAGAATCACTGCAGACTGTTTTGACAAAAAATCCTGTTTTTTTGCTCGAAAGAGGTAAGTGAATTATATTTGCAAACATAAATATGTCTACTTTCTTGTACAACTTTCTCAGGTTTGTGTGTGTGTGTGTGTGCCAATGATTAAAATGATAGCTTATTGTATTAACTATGTCTTTTTTTCCCAGTTAAATTTTGATGGTTTCCAATGGGCTGTTCTGCTTGTAGTCAGCTCTGTTGTTTCCTGTCATGATTTTAGGCTGCATTGCCTTTAACTTCCCGGCAATTTTACATATCTGGAGGCATCACAGAAATGAGAACCTTTTTGAGTTTGTGTGGGAGCTGGTGAATCCTGTCATATACTTAAAGACAGTAAATTCTCTCTGTTAAGGGACCAGCATAAGCTGGTCTATTTTTTCAAGTGGCTATAAAAACATTTTTTAAACAGAATCTCCCTGTTTTCACAGGTGATGCTTTTAGTGAAATGATGAACCCTGTTATGTTTTATAGAGAAGTCATATTTGTTTTTCTTGACTGCTAAAAACATTGCAAGTCATTGAGCTGTGAGAGAGATGCCAAACCCATTTCCCCTCCACTCTATCTTCCCTAAGAAAATCACATTTCTTACATGAATATACCAAGGAATGAAGTGGGGTGGGTAAAATGGGGGTGTTTGGTTTCTCACAGGGATTCCTGTGCACAGGGCCAGCTTTTCTGTCTTGTAACCTGAGTTTTAACTTAAGAATTGATTAATATGTGTGGGGGCAATTTTTAACTTCTATTTATATTCTAATCCTGAAAAACCAGTTTTGGAAGCCCTTCGATAAAAATAGCAAAATTATTTTAGCCAGGCTTTCCTCTACAATTAATAGCTAAGCTAAATTGTCTGACTCCTGTTCTTTCTCCACCATTTCCATGAGTGATACAGAACTGCGGGAATCAAATGCAAGGGTCGCTCTCAGTTTGCAACTAGCAGCTCTATGTCTTTTAGAGGGGTGTTTCCCACAGTGTCCAGGCTCTCCCTTAAGTGCCAGAGTTTTCATTGCTTCCTATTGTCTGAGATGGTCATATGCCATCTCAGAGGGGTTTAGAGCCCAATTCCTGAAGGTTTATTGAATAATTTTATAACTTGGCTTTCTAACATTTATAGTAATCATAAAGCAAAAGTTGAACATTTATGGATTATAATTTTACTTTTTATGAAATGTGACCAAATTTAAAACTAGCTTTCACTTTCATAGTTTATAATGCAGATATAGTCGTTCTGATATTTGCTGATATGACATCATTAAAATTTGAGATAAGACATCAGTAAAATTTTAGTAAAATCTTTGGTTGATTTTAAATGTCAGGATAGAGAATATAGATAAACAGAGCAGGAATTTTGTTAAAATTTTAGTTCATGTAAGTCTTAGATTCAGTTGACATAATTTTTAATTGGAATGGGCAGAGGCTCCTCTAGTCTAACTCATGACTTTTCTAGATGAGAACCAAAAAGCATACACATGTTAAGCAACTGTCAAGGATCAAAGTAACAGAATCATAATGAAAAGCTAGATCACCTGCTTTTTGTCTTACTGAATTTCCTCAATGATTTTTCAAATTTCTTTCACATAGAATATGCTTTTGTTGTTTTTGCTTTTAGTATCAGATTGAAAGAATCATCACCAAAACCTAAGTGAAGAAGATTACCACCTATGTCTTCCCTTAGGAGTTTTATGGTTTCAGGTCTTGTGCTAAATTCTTTGATAAATTTTGAGTTAATTTTTATGTATTATGTAAGAGAGCAGTCCAGTTTAGTTGTTTTGAATGTAGCTGTTCAGTTTTCTCAATACTATTTATTGAATAGATTACATTTCCCCATTGTATATCTTGCATTTTGCCATAAATTAATTGACCATATATACATGGGTTTATGTCTGGGCTCTCTATTATGTTCTATTGATCTGTGTATCTTTGTTTATGCCAGTACCATACTGTTTTATTGCTATAGCTTTGTAATATAGTTTGAAATCAGGGCGTGTGATGCCTCCAGCTTTGTTCTTTTTCAAGATTATTTTGGCTATTTGGGCTGTGTGTGCGTGTGTGTGGTACCACACAAATTTTAGAATATTTTTTCCTTTTCGATGCAGTTGTAAATGGGATTGTTTTCTTTATTTCTCTGACAGTTCGTTATTAGTGTATAGAAACACAACTAATTTGGGGGTATTGATTTTGTATCCTACAAATTTATTGAATTTGTTTACCAAGTCTGCCATTTTTTAACTGAATTTTCAGAGTTTTCTATTTATAACATGTCATCTACAAATTGTGAGAGTTTTACTTCTTCCTTTCCAATTTGGTTGCCTTTTATTTCTTTTTTTCACTTAATTGCTGTGGCTAAGACTTCCAATAGTACATTGAATAATAGTGGTGAGAATGGACATTCTTGTCTTGTTCCTGATATTAGAGGAGAGGATTTCAGCTTTTCACCTTTCAGTACAATATTAGCTGCTGGCTTGTCATATATATTCTTTATTATGTTAAGATATGCTACCTCTGTACCCACCTTGTTGAGTGTTTTTACCATGTATGGGTATTGAGTTTTGTCAAATGCTTTTCCTGCACCTATTGAGAGAATCATATGATTTTTGTTCTTCATATTGCTAATGTGGCATATCACATTGGCTGATTTGCAAATGTTGAACCATGCCTGCATCCCCAGAATAAATCCCACTTGATCATGGTGTATGACCCATTTAGTGTATTATTGAAATGGTTTGCTAATATTTTGTTGAGAATTTTTGCATCTGTGTGCTTCACAGACAGGGTTATTGGCCTGTAATTTTCTTTTTCTCTGGCATCCTTGTCTGGTTTTGGTATCAGAGTAATGCTGGCCTCATAAAGTGAATTTGGAAGAGTTCTCTCCTCTTCTATTTTTGAAAGAATTTGAGAAGAATGGGTATTAATTTCCTCTTGAATGTTTGGTAGAATTCACCATAAAGCTATCTGGTCTTGGACTTGTTTGTTGGCAGATTTTTGATTAACCACTGGAATTTTGACTGAAATACCTAAGAGATTTACTTTTCTGGAGACTTTGTAAATAAAACAAAGAAGATATGTTTTAAATGACTGAACTCTTACTGTGGAATGAACTCCATATAATAGTATAATTCACTAAGCACTTAACTTAAGCAAACATGATTTAACTGATAATATCCCTTATGATTTAGTCATTAATTTGAAGCATTCTTTAAAAAAGAAGTGATAAGTCCTTGGCCAGTAATCCAAGAGAAATCTTTGTTTATTTCACACAGCTTATCTTCTGACATTATCCTGCAACTAGGCCATTTGTTGATCTCTTTTTTCTTGCTAAGAACTTTGAAATAAGGGTTTTAGATATTAATTGCTGTGTATCTGTCTGCAATTGCTCAAAGTTAACTTTTTACCTAAAAGCCTTTATCAAATATATTTGTGTTTCTAGTTTACTGTTTTAAAATCCATGTGATTTTAGAATTTAGAAAATGCCTTTTCTCAAATGGATGCTTTGTCAAATGACAACTATAGTTATTAGGTTTGCATTTTATGTTAGTTGCTAAACTTTTTAGAGATATAAATCATCCTTTTATTGCGATCATTAATTGGAAGAGTGACTTTTAAAGTGACCTATTAAAGACAACTGACTTAATTCTAGACATGAGAACTAATAGTCCTGAATACTCATTGTAATTGTATACTTGAGAGCTCTAAGCATCTAAATAATTTATTTTGTGTTTCAAGACCTAATTTCCCTGGACTAAAATATGATTAAGTTTTCTTTACATAGAATCTTCTGAGAGAAAGTAGTGAACTATAGACCACATTCTTTAAACTGAGATACACACATCCTGAGACACTGTGACAGTATTCCAGAAAATGCACAGAAGCCACAAGATAAACATGGTACATCGTCACTGAGAGCTAATTTTAATAAAAGATTTTGGAGAAAACTGCTCCTCTAAAGTCCTGCCCTCTTCCCCTCTCCTTCCCAATTTTCTCTCATTTGTCATTAGGTAAAGGATTGAAAGGAATGCATATAGAAAGAAGTGCAGGAGACTGGAATTCATTTAGATGTGGATTTAACCATGACCCCACTTTGGCCAACGGTAGCTGGTTTAACTGTGCCTATCTTGCAGCACCAGCAGATAAAAAGAAAATTTAGGATTCTTACTGAGTCCTAAATAACATAAATATATGTATATACATAACATGTATACATATATTATATAATGTACATACCATATGACATATTATGACATATTATTTTTTCAGAATAGTACAAAGAAATGTAAAACATGAAGAAAAAAATCTCTGCAAGAAAAACGTGGGACTCAGATGAATAAAATTTTAAAACTTTATTGTAAGACATAAAGTCTTTGATGAGTAAAAGCATCTCTGAGTACTGTTCCTGGATGAACAGATTGAATTTCATAAATGTCAGCTCTCCCAAACTATTATACAGGATTCATGCAATTCCATTCAAAAGTTCTAATAGAATATTTCTTTTGGAACCAGAGAAAATAATTTAAAACTTTATCTGAAAGAAATGAATGAGAGAAAATAGCTAATAGAATTTCTACAAAGGAAATTAAATGAAGGGTACTTACACTAGATATTAAAATGTATTATTAAAAAAGTAGTTAAAATAGTTTGTTTCTATTGCAAGAAACTAAAGACAGATTTCTAGAAAAGAACAGATAGCCATGAAGCACATTCTAGAATATATTAGAATTTAATATGTTAACAAATGAAGGATCGTATATCAATGGGAAAGGGATTGCTTCTGCCATTGCCAAAATAAACTCATATGGATTAGAGTTTCCATGTAACAATAAAATATTTTTTAAGAATTGAAAGAAAATATATAAATATTTAAATAATCTCCTTTGTCCAACAAATACTACTCTAGAACTGATTATGTGCCAGATAATCTACAACTGTGGAGAAAAAGGTCTTGGTTACTGCCCTCAAGATTTACCGTGTGTGTGTATGTGTGTGTGTGTGTGTGTGTGTGTGTGCGCACGCGCGCGCGTGTATGTATGTATGTTTCTTGGCGGTGGGGGAAGAATATTATAGGCAGTCTGCATGGTGATGTTTCTATGGAGAGGTACTCTGCTATTTGAACACTTAGTAGGGCCTTTAATTCACTCTGGGGTGGCGAGTGTGTGGCATGTTGGGAAGCCACTGAATGCTTCAAGGAGAATATATAATGTATGATCTCAAATAGAAGTCTTTCCTGAAAAGAAATTAAGGAATGAAGGGAGCTCAGAAATAAGAATGTTTTAGGCACAGGGCATAGAGTGAGCGCATTAGCCTAAAGATGATAAAAAGGATGGAGCCTCAAGAAGCTAGAATGATTCACTATAGCTGAATGGAGCTAGAGTTTGTGTGAGGAATGGGAGTGGGAAGAAATGTGCTAGAGAGTATGGACTCGCAAGCTGTTTTAACAATTTGGATTTTATCCTGACAGAAATAGAGCTTCATTGAAGAGTTTTAAGCAAGGTGGTGATTACTTTAGCACCAGTGAGAATGGATTAGGAGAAAGTAAATATAGAGATTGGAAGTATAACTGGGAAGCTGTTAAAATAGTAAGCTTATGGTAACTTGAATTGGTATCTTGGAAATAAAAAGAAATGCAATCAAGAGGTAAGTAGAAGTAGAGTTGTAGGACTTGGTGATGGCTTGGATTTTGAGGTCAGAAGTTTCATGAATGGGCTACAGGAATTTTTAATGAGTGGAAGAGTTCATAAGGGGAAAGAATACAAAATTGAAAGCTGCTGATCAAAAAAAAAATCACAATTAGAAGCTAAATGAAAAACTGGGAAAATATAGATAAATATTTCTGATAAATAAAGAAAGCAATCAGAAATCCACAATAATCATCAGTGGATAATTTACAAAATAAAAAGTAACCATTAAAATTAGAAAATATACAATTGAAGCAAAATGATAATGCTTTTATCTATTAAGTTATTAAAGAGATTAATAAATGATAATTCTAAATGCTCTGAAATATATGGACACTTATATGCTGCTGGGGATTATAAACTGGAATAAAGTTTATGAAAAGAAATTTGACAATAGAGATCAAGAACATTTTAGAAGTTACACTCCCTGGCAAGTAATTTCACTTTTAAGAATCCATTCAAAGAAAATAATCAGAGATGTATTCAACAATTTGTGTATTGTTTTGTTGCAAAACCCAGGAGAATCATGTTATACTGATAGAGAGACCCATAAAATGAAATATTCTATAGTCACAGAAGAAATAATTACCCTTAAGTGGCATTGGAAAAAATGTGTGTCAATAGGCAAAGAAAATAGGATCTAATAGGCAAAGAAAAACCCTGAATGAAAATAACAATGATTCATGAAAGATATCTGATTTTTTCCTTAGTGCCTTCTTGTATTTTCCACATTCTCTATATGAGCGTGTATATTACTAATATAATAAGAAAGATTATATATAAAATTGGGATAAAGAATGAGCACATGACAGAGTTGTGAATATGAAATATGGTAAAGTATTTACGGTAATAAGGTTTTGGCTTATAGTTCGTGGTCAAAATTTGGGTTTTCACTCATTTAACAAATATTTTCAGCTAGAACTGGATATAGTCTATGAGGGAGCTCAAGTGATAGATTATTTTTATTAGGTAGCAGTTTCATTAATGAATGTTATACCAGTGTCTTTTGTAAAATGAAATATGTGTGTCCCAGAGAGTAGAATGCTTCATGCTAAAACTCATTACCGTTCTGCAGAAAAGAAAGCTGGTAGAAATAAGAGTGAGTGAGGGTCTTAGGTCAAAAACAAGAACCAACAGTAAGAAAATGTTATGTTTGGTGGTTATCAGACTCAGAAAATTTGTAGCATTTAGACCTCTGGCTAGCTAAAATTGTTAATTTGTGCTGTATTCTGCAGTTTTACCATCAGTAAGCAAGTTTCCCAATGCTAAACTCAGAAAGTGACTAAAGAAATAGCCAACTTACAACCACTGCAGCAGGATGAGTCTTCGCCAGCCTGATAATTTTCGGATTTCCTTCCACAGTGCATATTCGGACTAAACACAGTCTGTTAATTTAAATGAACTTGTTGACATTTACACTTCACGAAGCCCTGTTAGTTTTCTCCTTACATATTTCATGTTCTTTTAAGTGATAATTAGTTGTTTATTTTATTATCTTCCAGAACATAATGTGTCTGTTTGCTGGTTAATAATTATCAGGCCCCATTTATTCTGCAACTGGAAATGGTTTAATAGAATTTGTCCCTTTCAAATTTCTAGAGAGTTTTCCCTATTAACAGTGATTTCTAAGAATCAAATACTAGTGAGTAAGGCACTATTATTGAAAAACTCTTTCACACACAAATGTGAATACTACCAGGGTGTGTACATAAGCCATTATCTTATGTATATTTTTACTCTATTTCTTTCTTTATACTATGTTAGCTTTTTAATACTTTTCATCAGTATAAAGATCTCCCCTAGGTGACTAATCACATTCGATCTTTTCCATAAAGGTATTAATTTTCATAAGTATATTAGAAGCCTGATCAATTGATTGGAAAATTTTGGAGCAGTTAAAATATCCAATTATAGCTCTGTGGTAATCTCTTGATACTTTGGTAAAATGACCAAGGAAAGTCTGCTCAAATTCTCACCCCTGGTTGAGGTCCATCACGGATCTCTACAGTGAAGAGGTTGCCATTCTTCTCACCCTTCCTTTTAGCCTGGTAACTTTCTAACTTTAGGCCCTTTTTTGTTTCCTGGGCTTCTGGAATAGGAACTTTGGTGATAGGCTGATTTAGATGGGAATCCCAACTGTACACTAGCTATGTAACCTCAGGCAAACTACTGATCCTAAAACCTTTTTCTGGAAAGAACTAATTTCACCACTGACCACGTTTCCAACTCCTGCCCTAGCCTTTTTCAAAAAGACTCTGACTTCATTGAAATCATTTGTCATAAAGTTTCACTTAGGTATACAATGAGAATAATGAGAGTGTCAACTTTAAACATTGTGTGAGTCTTAAATGAGATAATACATATAAAATTTAGCTCAATATAGCTATAACTATCACGTGATCCAAAATACCAGCCATCAGAATTGAATTTTTCTTATTTTTTTCTCTTCTCTCATCCTCTGTTTTGTTCATTTATTTTCCATTCCACATTTTTTTTTCCTTTTCTGTCTTACTTTTCCTACTCTCTTCCCTTTTTACACCACCCCATGCTAGTGTCTTTGCTTATATAATCTTTCTTAAAAGAAAGTTAGCAGGGAGTGGTGAAGATATAAAGTAAATCGAGACGTTTTGCCCTTGGGTGGAAAGGGAAGAGTGAGAGCTACAAAGTCATTATGTCAAGAGGACCCAAAAGATGAAGAAGAAGATTGTAACTTAGTTGTGGGGTGGCCCATGGAATTTTTGGAGTTGGGACAAGAGGAGATGGGGCTGGGATTGGGCTATGGGAGTAGCAGATTACCTAATGGACCAAATACTTTCAGGGGAGAGCTATTATTAAAAATAGAAAATACTGAAGGACATTGAGAATGATCAAAAAGAGATAAAGAAAGCTGAATAGAAGAAAAAATGTAAGAAATTGGGGGTGTTTGACAGTTTTAAATGCATCCCAAGAGAACTAAGAAAGTTGATTAGTTTTGTGAGTCAGAACCTCAGATGAATCATTTCATCTAAAACCTAAAGACAGATTTCTTTCGGTAGAAGCTGTAGGTAGTGGGCTGGAAGTTGAAAAGTGTCTTTTTTCCTCAATCCTTATCAAAGGCTTTGACATCATGATTTCACACCAGAGTTTTCAACTTGCGTATTCAGTGCTTTAAAGGGAAAGGTTTTTGTGGTTCCCAGCATAATAGATGCAGGTTTCACACATCTTTTCCCATAATATCTACATTTAAAATACAATTGCTGGTGTATGCCACTGTTAGTCTTATGTATGGGTAATAGCTTTTTGAGTAGCCGAGATTAGTTTCATCTTTCTCATGCGAAGTTAAAAACTTGATTGGAATGAAATTGAATGATGGCACTTAGAATTGAGGCTACTAAGGTGTCATTATTTGGATGTTGAGTAGATTTGAAACTCAGGGTAAACTCAGTCCGTAAAATAAGTAATTCCTTTAAAGAACTATGTAAAAATAAGATTTTGCTGCATGTATTTTTTGATAATACGAATTTGAGAGATTGGTAATCCCTAATGCACTCTATAAAAGGCTATTTTTAACAAGGGCATTTATTCACAAAGACATATGCTGTTGATTTTTTTTTCTTTAATAACAAGAATATCCACATATAAAATATTACTTTATATTCTGGGCAAGATGAAAAGAATTCCATTGCAGTAAAATCTCTGTGGAATTAGAGGTTGATGAAATAGGAGCTTGCACTTTGATGGTTTTAAGTTGGAGTTCCTAGAACTGGTTCTGGGGCTACCCAGTGGTTCTGGGGCCACCCATGTCAATGAGGAGATGGTTGGGGTGACATGGCCAATGGGTTTTAAGGAAACAAAAATGGAGCAGGTGGAGTTGAGGGAGGTTGTGCAGGAGATGTAGGAGAGACATACATTGATTTGATGAGAAACATTTATTTTCCACAATACTGGTTATTTTTATAAAAGGAACTCCTGGATACTTATTAAACCGTTATTACTTGAAAATAGAATACATTATAGTTCTCCTTTTCATTTACCTTGCATCAATGGATAGCATGG
>NW_006436811.1:10375937-10394020 GCF_000325575.1 Pteropus alecto
AGACCACGGAATGAGCCCAGTTAGAACAGTGCCAGGCTACTCACGATTTCAGTGTGACCACAGGAGCAGTGAGGCTCAAGGCTGAGCTGTCCACGGGTGTTGGAAAAGTCATTCATTATTGCTGCCCCTCCCAGCTACTCTCCCATTATCTTCTATCTTTTGAAACTCCACAGCACTTGAGTGTTTGATGTTGGCCAAATCACATGGTCCTCTGAGTGACATATAGTATCATGTACTGAAAAGAGCCCACAGTGCTGCAGTCATATTTCCAGTTCCTGGTTCTGCCACTTATTACGTGACCATAGGCAAGTTATTTAACCTCTCTGAGTTTTGGGTTCTTATAATTAGAGATAATAACACTCAACTGGAAGAATTAAATAAGATAACATGCATAAAGGATGTGGCACAATCTGAAGCACACAGTAGAGACTCAACAAGTAATCCTTCTTGCTAGGAACATTGAACAAATAAACATACTGCAGGAACTAGTGTTTTTTGTTTGTTTATTTGTTTGTTTTTAATAAAAGAGTCATTACTCTCATCTATTTTGTAGAGGACCCTAGACTTTTAGGCCTTCTATTTGCTCCACAATGGCCTCATGATAAGCAGAAAGAACATTAGGCTCGAATTACTAAAATATGGAAAAACAATCTCCTGAATGAACTAGGAGGTTTATTTTTCTCCTGCAGGAAGCAGTCCAGGGATAGGTAATTCAGGCTAGGGTGGCAGCTCTATGACGTTGTCAAGG
Source organism: Pteropus alecto (assembly GCF_000325575.1). Lineage (NCBI taxonomy): Eukaryota > Metazoa > Chordata > Mammalia > Chiroptera > Pteropodidae > Pteropus > Pteropus alecto. The sequence continues at coordinate 10,376,686 of NW_006436811.1, forward strand.
AACCAGGCTTCTCCTAACATTCTGCTCTGTCATTCTTAGTGTGTGACTTTAGTCCTGGTGGTTAGTGCATGGTCTCAAGATGACTGCTCCTACCTTGTACATGGCATCCTAGTGCATGGCATCCTAGTTTCAGAGGATGGGAAAGATGAAGTATAAAAGGCCAAGGGACTTACATGGAAGAGGAAGCAAGATAAAACTGGGATGTCCCAGAGAAGGCAGTGGGTTCATTGGAGGCTATTCCCAGAAAATATCAGAGACTCTGGGAGAGGAGCTAGTGAGGTGTTTACAGGATACCCAAGAATAGTAATTGGCAGAGAGATAAAAAAGGTTAAGAGCCATGAGCATGTTTGGATGTCTTATATCATTCGATTCCATTTAACTAGGCTTTCTGGAGAATGCCTACCTATCCAAGGGGCGAAAATATCAGACCCTCTAGCAGGATGTTGGGTCTGATTAGAGCCAGCCAGCCCTAAATATAAGGTAAAGAGGAGATACCTGCTTTTCTCCGTACAGCTCTATGCAAAAAGTGCTTACAATCCGGAGTCTCTGGCATAGAGAAAAAAAAGGATGAGACTTGAGCTAGAAAGCTTTGGTTGAGTCCTAGTTTTGCCACTAATCAGCTACTCAAGCCACTTCTCTGCTTCTGTATCTGTAAAGTAAGGATTGTATTACTCTTAAAATGATGTGGAAACTGTGAGATAAACTATAAATTACTGTAAAATCACCTAAAATATGACTGTTGTTTGAACTCTCCTCCTTACCCAGCAGAGCCTAAAGGGAAGAGAATTGAGGTGGAATATGGGTAGGTCACCAAGGAAAATCTAGAAAACAATATCCATATGGAATCATACATATGTCATCTTTTTTGTCTGGCTTCTTTCATTTATAATGTTTCAAGCTTCATTCATATTGTAATATGTATCTGTACTTCATTCTTCTTTATTGCTGAGTAATATTCCATTATATGGATCTATCTCATGTTATAAATCCATCATTCATTGATAGGCATTTGAGTTGTTTTCATTTTTTTGGCTTTCTTGAGTAATGCTGCTATGACCATTTGTGTACAAGTTTTGTGTGGACATATGCCAAGGGAATGCCAGGGAGTACACAGAGAAGGCTGCTTTGTGAGGGTTTGTCAGCTGCAATGATTCCCGGAAAGGCTGCCCTGGTTCTTCTGCTGCCAGGCACTGAGGGCAGAGACCATGGGGCCTCCAAACAGTGAAATGTCGAGCGTCAGGCTGGCCCCACCATCTGCCTGCCCTCTCTCATTCTAATGCCAGGGCGCCTGTCTAGTCTTACAATGACTCTTGATGAGAATTATTTCTTGTTGCTGAGGAAGGAGTTGACTTTGGTTTAAAAGCCAGATTCTACTTCTTATCACCTTCACCATGTTACACACTTTCCCTGAGCTTCAGTTGTCTTGTCTGGGAGGTAAATGTTATATAATAGCTACCTCATTGAGATTATTTGAGGATGAGAGACAATGCCTGTGAGGTAACCTGTTCACAACAGGTGCTCAGCTAATAGATATTTATACTGGCAATTGAACTGTTCAGTAAGACAGTTGAAGATGCAAGGGCACAGGTCAGGGACAGTATGGCACAAAAGCTCTTGGAATGACTTAGCTATTTTAGAAATGTTTAAATCACTTTTCCCATAAATACTCTGTTAGTTTCCTACAGCTGCCATAACAAAATACCATAGATTGGGTGACTTAACAGAAATTTGTAATCTCACAGTTTGGGGGGCTAGAAGTCCAAGGTCAGGTATTATCAGGTTTGGTTTCTTCTGAGGCCTTTCTCTTTAGCTTGCAGATGGCCACCTTCCCTCTATGGCCTCGTATGGCCCTTTCTCTGGGCACACATATTGCTGGTGTCTCTTTGTGTGTCCAAATTTCCTCCTCTTATGAGGACACCAGTCATATTGGATTAGGGTCCACCCTAATGGTCTCATTTAACTTAATCACTTCTTAAGAGATCCTATCTCCAAATACAGTCACATCCTGAGGTATTGGGGGTTAAAGCTTCAACATATGAAACTGGGGAGGGTGGAGACAAATAATTCAGCCCATAACAAGCCCCTAGGGAGCACCTACTGTCCCCCACACCCTGGAAATACAGAAAAGAAAGATTTAGGCCTTGCCCACAGGAAACTCATTCTTTTGGGAGAGACAGATAATAAGCATATAATTATAAAATGCCTTTTCTCTGTTTACCCTGCCCCATATCTCACAATTGAATTTGCAATCCCTGCAAAAGCATTCAGCGTTCAGAGTCCCGGTTCAATCAGCTATGAACTCTCCAGGTCTTCACCAGCTCAGAGGAAAAGAATTTATCAGAGCTCATTTTAGAAACAGGAAATAGATTAGTCAAAAACTCAGAGAAGCAGGGCCAAACTGAGGCAAAATGAACAAGTATTTGAGATTGAAGTTTGCCTTTAGATGCTTTTTTACTTCCCTTTCTGCCAAAGTTTTAGCAACCTCTAGACACAGCCAGCCACAGATCCCCTGCCTGTCCAGTAGCCTAAATTTAAGGCTGCTCCATTGCCTCCCCACGCCCAGCCACATCTCCCCTGTGTCTTTGGTCTTTGCTTTCCAAGGTGATAGAAACATGAAGTTAAGAATTACTGAGCACCTACTGTGTGTTAGGCAATAATTAGACACTTTACAATTTGATCCTCAAAACAGCTCTAATTCATCTCATTTTATAGATGAGGGAGCTGAACTATAACATACCCAGTCAGTAAATAGCATCCTTCAAATGCAGATCTTCCTAACTTCATGAAGACCTTCAGATTCTCAGCTCTAGATGGAGTGAATAGCTAGCTGCTGGTCTCTGTGAAGATAAAATCATGATTGATTACACTAGTTGTTAGTCTTAGGTTGGGGGCCTTGGTCTCAGGAGAAAGGAGAAAGGGAAGTAGGAAGGGGAGGCAGGGAAAGGAGCTGAGCAGGATGTGCTCTCTGCTGGTCTAGTTTCAGCCTGACCCCATGTTGAGCTCTGAAGCACAAATTACCTGCAGAACTGGCTCTACCTTGAGGCAAGAGGCTGACGTTTTATCCTGAGTCAGTCAGTCACTGTCTACAGGTTGTAGTGGCTAAAGGCAGTTCCCCAGAGGAGGTGAAGCCTGAGCCCATAGCCCCAAAGCACCAGACTGGTGAAGGGAACCTGTTCTGGGCACTGACAGCTTCTTTTTCTTATTAACTCTAGGGAAATTTACATTCTAAAAGACTCCAGGTGAAACAATGCCTTGATCCAAAGGAATGTGTCTTTACCACTTCAGATCCTGTGATAGATTATTGTAGGAAACACTTTTGCATTAGAGGGCCAGAGATGGGAGCTTTTTAGAAATTCCAAGCAATACCTATAAACTGTTGTTTGATAATAATACTACTTTAAGTCAAAATGGCTTTTATAGTTTAACAAAGTGATTTTTCTGTACATTATACTTTGGCTCCTCACGATAACTTCATGGGGTAGATGGCGGGTTTCATTAACCCCATCTTACGGGAGTATCAAGTGGTTCCATTATAAAACTTAGATGTGATAAAGCTGGGCCTAGAACCTGCTTCCGATATGAGATTTGATGCCCCTCAAACATTCCACACATTGTCTGGTTGGATAAACTCTGTAAGAGACATAATACTTCACCTAGGCTGACCAGACACAGCTGCTTGCCCAAGAATCTTCCAGTTTTAAAACCAAAAGTCCCACACTCGGGAAAACCCAGAACCTACTTAACCGTTAGGCAGAAAAGGCTGTGCCTAGGGCCCACGACATCTTGAAAGGCCCACGAAAAGGTTCTAATTTTAATTCCCTTTACCAGCATGAAAAAAAAGTGAATATAATAATAATAAACATGTAATAATGAAGCCAGACTGAATTATTAATCATCTTTATACGAACACAGACATAAATATATTTAATTTTGTGTGTGTGTGAGTGTGTGTGTGTGAAGGACAGGGCCCACAAAAGCAAAAGTGCCTAGGATTCACAAAGTCATAATGCAGCCCCGGAAATTCAGTCAGTTCCAGGCAAAGGAACTGTGGGTTGCCTTAACTCCTTAACCTCTTAAAAGTAGTGGTTGGTCACGGCTAAGGAGGTTTGGGCTTTAATCATCAGTGTTTCCCAGATCTGTGATTTCCTCTGCCTCTGGCTGCTTCCCTTCTCATCACTCATCAGGTGTCTGGGTTGACTTCGGCTTCCCCAGAGAAGGAGCCGATGAGCCCCTCTAAGGGCGTTTTGCACATTGTGCTGTCGATTCCATGTCTCTGTCTCCTTATGGACCTGACCAGACACTTATCTTACGCATTTTTTTGTCCCCAACTTCTGGCTCAGTGCCAGGCATATCATAGGCACTCAATGCATATTTATTGATTAAATAAATGGATTAATTAATGGCCAGTTGCTTGTTCTGTAACTCTGGGTGTTGGCTCTTTATCTGTAAAATGAACACATTGGAATAGATGAACTCTCAGGTTCTCAGCGGGCACTTTATGTCATGTATTCATCATATCACATCCTGGGACTGTCAATGTCATTGAAAAATGTGTCCCATTAGCAGTGGGAAGGTCACCTATATATTCTTAGAGTCATTGTTGTGTTTCCCCCACCCCCATCTCTCTTTTAGATCTGTCCTGGAAGGCAGCATGTCCAATTTTACCTCAAGAAAAACATCTTCCACAGGAAATGGTAATGTAGATGATATTTCCCTCACTCAGAAAACTTAAAAATCTGGGGAAAACCACTCACAGGTCTTAATTACTTTATATAGATATGGAATGCTTAGAAGCAGCAGTCTAATTTAATTAGCACTTCTAAACTTAGGCTTAAGGCTAAAAGTAAAAGTGTAACAACTTTTACTCCTGTAATTGCAGTTCAAAGATTATTTATATAAGATCAGTGTGACCTTCTGTGTTTCTGGCTCCTGTGAGATCAAATATTTGTTATTTATAGTCAAAGGCACCATAACTTATTGAGTATTATTTACTATATGCTTTTAAAACAGTCCTGTGTGTACTTCTGAGGCATATTTCTTTTTGTAAAGGCCGCCCACTACACCTGGCTTGGTTTATCCCAGACCCACGAGTCTACACTCCCGGGTGCCAGATGGGGCCTCACGAGCTGCACGGGCAGTTTCAGTTGGCAGTTTAATGTGTTATCTTTGATGATGGGGTGTGAGAGTTGTTCTTTCTTGCTGGTGCATCCTACTTTGAAACAGTACCGGATTTGCCAGCCTAGAAGGTTGATGCTGGGCAATCAGTTGTGCCTCTTGAGATTTCTAGGTTAACAAACCCACACTCAACTCTATGCAATTACATCTCCCAATTTTTCACTTTTCCGTTGATAGATATGAAGAGTACCACTCAGAGACAATTAGATTTTCTTGAGGCGAACAAGAGAAGGACTTTCTTACAGGATAACAGCTGGATAAAGAACCGTCCTGAAGAAGAAAGGTAAGAGGGTGGGGAGTGGAAGGATGAGTAGAGAGAGAGCCGTTCTCTGTTTGGGAAGCTAATGGCCATCTGAAAAGCGAATGCTTTTCACTTCGTTGCATGGCTAATTTATTAAACATAAATCAGTAGCATCAGATTATCAAGAACATTACTACCATTTTTAATTTCTGCGTTCCTAAGAAAATGTGAGTCATTAGTGAGAGAAAGCAGGGTTTCTTTGTTATAACTAAATAAATGTTTGTGGTAGGGAGATTCCTGGTGCATGTCGATCATGTCAGTTGAAAACAAAAAGTATGATTCCAGATTTACAAATGTAATAATTTATCTAAAACTTCTTTATATGCAAGTGAAATCGATAAATTCTTCATTCATTTTAGTCCCAACTAGCCACATACCTCTAAGTGGTGATTAATATGGTATTACGTTGTAAGGGAAAAGACTTAGCACCAAGAAAGTTTTGTCTGCTTTGAGCTTTGCTTCAACTACGATCTGAACACTATGACCAAAGGCATATCACCTCCTCACCGACATAGATTTACAATAGACATTTTTTTCCAGCCCAGATATATATATTTATTATAAATTATGTATATACATATACACACATTTTTTGATTCCTTCTTATGTTTCAGGCTTGATACTAGATACTTTACATAGCAAGCATTACTAAATCTCACAACAATCACTTAAAGTAGGTATTATATCCCCATTTCACAGATGAGGAATCTGAGGCTCAGAGAAATTAAGCATCTTGTGCAATAGCACACTGCTGCTAAGTGATGGAGTTGAGATTTTAACACAACCCATTGTCTTTCCTGTACATCGATGTTTTTCAATCAGGGGTAACTTTATTCCCAGGCGATGTTTGGCAAGGTCAAGAGAGACATTTTTAATGATCAAAAAGGGGAAGTAGTTCTGAAATCTAGTAAGTAGAGGCCAGTGACACTGTTAAACATCCTACAATGCACAGGACACTTTACAGAAAAAAAAAATATGTATCAAATCCATAGCATCAATAGCACTGAAGTTGAGAAACCCTGCATTATAGGATACTTACTCTAAACTTACTAAACTGTGTATGCATGATTATTTGAAATATATTTGTAACTGTCAAATAAAAATGTCTATTGATTCTTATTAGTAAACCTTATTATTTTAAGGGCCTATAGAGGTATTTGGAGACTCACACTAACTTTTAGAGTTAACACTCTTGGACAACAACCATTTCCTTCTTTGAAGCAACATTTATTGCTTCTGTCAGATCCTAACATGGCATTTCTTTTTTCTTTTTTTTTTTTCTTAGTGATGGAGTGATGTCAAATGTAGATCATAAATTTTGGGTTGCAAATATTTATACAGATGGGTGAAAATAGAGATGTCTAAGGCAAATTACAGTTACAGGAATGAAGGTTTTATGCCAGGCATGCCTTTTTGAGAAGTCCTGAGGAAACCAGCTTGGATGGCAAGGCAGCTGGCTGAATAGAGGGGAAATGGGCTCTGATGCTTCCCTACTCCCAGTGACCAAGCTCTGGGCTATATGTTATGGTAATTCTTCAGGTAAAAACATGTCTGGTGTCTGCGACTCTCTCATAAATGTAGGGAAGGGATACAGGGAGATGGTAAAGTTCTCTAGGGATTTTCGAGGGCGTAGATTTGCTGAAATTGTTTCGGTTTCACTGTTCTTCTTTGCTTTTAATTGTCTACTACAGTTCTTTCGCAGCTTTATCATAACTGGTTTCAGAGTATTGAGCGAGTTAGTGGAGCAGAACCAGGAGAAATGTGGTGATTCAGGTTTGGTTGGGTTGACGTGAAGGAAGTTCAGCACTTACTCTCGGCCTTGGCTCAAGGCCAAAGTTTCTACTACATGTTTTGACATTTCCTAAAATTGCCTATAATTTCAGGTCTACTGTACAAAGTAAGAAGGACATGGCTTTGGGATTTTATGTATGAAGGTCTTTTACAGATTTGACCAATAGGAAAAGCAAAAATTTGGAATAAAAAGGTCCGGGTCCTAGACTCACCTCTGTCAGTTGTAAACTTTTGGCCTTAGGAAAGCCACAAAACTCCTGATTTAATTTCCCCATCTGTGACTTGGATATGACAGTGTCTTTCCTGACTAATTCATAGGGTTATTTTAAAGACCAAACAAAACAAACTATGTACTCTCATGTTTCAAAAATGAGCTAAGTCTCTTGTGAATGATCAACCTCTTTAACCACAAATATTGGTAATGATTTTCCTACTTTTTGTCAAAGAAAACTGTCAAGTTCTTAAAATGAAAATGTCCAAACATAATGGGCTTAATTAAATTTAGAACATTTTTGTAGAAAACTTTTGCCTTCCTACAGAGAAAGATTCTTCTACGTATACAAAGTAGATAGTTTTGTGTTCCCACACTCTGATGAAAAAAACAAAACAAAACAACAAACACTTGTATTCCATTATTGAATAAAGTGGCAATCTCATGGGATAAATTAGAATAATGATCATTGGTACTGACAAACTTGTTTCTTTTCACCGTGCTCTTTCAAGTGATTACTGGTTAAAATAAATACATAGTTGTACTTTTGCGTCTGAAGCGCAATGAATTAACCTTGCCAAAATTGTGTTCCTCTCTCCCTTACTTTGTGCTTACTAAATACTGTGGTAACTTTTTACATGACTCAATTTTGTTCTTTCTCTGCAGAGATGAAAATTACGGCAGGGTGGTGCTCAATCGACATAACTCCCATGATGCCTTGGACAGGTGGGTGTTTCAGACACATTACATCATTAGCAGAAACACAAACATGGTAGTTTTTGAGAAGACTTGTTCAAGACAAGCTGAATATCTGTGGCTACCCTCAGGCTTTCCCGGACATTCTGGGAACACGAAAGAGACTCTGTGATATCATCAGAGCTTTTCACAGGGCAAACTCTATGCTTCTCTAGCTCCATGACTTCCAAAGGTACAGACAGCTTGTAGGCACAGAATAAGCATCCTCTACCCACCCCTCCTGGCAAGAAAGGGAAAGGGCTCCCACAGAAACTCGACCACATAAGATATTTCTGAACCTGAGGGAAAGGAATCCTGAAATACAGACATATCAGTTCCAGAGTTCACTCGCTTTATGGGATAGTATACTTTTTATAAATGTCTAGGCTTGTAGAGAACCAGTATGTGATACTCAGTGACAAATAAACTGACAAAGACAAATTAGAAGGAAAATTCAGACAAAACCAGCAATCACAATGATGTAAATAATCTGATTGATCAAATACATAGATAATATTCTTATGAGAACACATTTGTACTCACACACATACAAACGACCACACCCATCTGAAGATCCCAATTATTTATCAGATGCAAGTTTTATCTGGTCCAGTAGCCTGGGCGTCACCAAGAGGTACTTAGTAAAGGAGTATGATTGCCTTTCATGATATGGTCTTTAAAAATTAAGTAGACACCTTGAATATGTCTATTTTAGAAACTTTTATTTGTGAATTTTTCTAAATCCTTTTAAACCTGTTCATAATTTAAAGCTATTCTAAGGGTACTGAGCTTAAAGCTCTTTACATAAATTATCTGCTTGGTTTTCTGGTTCCCAGCCTTAGTTCATTTGATTCACTGACTATTTTGTGATTTAGCAAATTCTACCTGTACCTTCTCCTTTGTCTTCATGGTTTTGAAGAGTACAGCCTGGTTCTTAGTTGGCCCTTTTAACACTAAACAAAGGGTGTCTGATCATTTGAGTCCAGCCACCAATGAAAATTGTCCCTCCATTTTATTTGCCTTTCTGTGGAACTATTAAAGAACAAACATACTTGTTTTAAAGGGTGACTGGGAAAAATAAGGTTTATATTTCAGTGTGTTTTAGGATAACAGGAGATTAATGCCTTCTGTGCTTATTTTATTTAAACTGTATTGGTTTCCTAAACCCTTCCTGTTGGTGGACAGCGTTTTGGCCAAAGCTACACACTGAACTTTTATCTTCAATATCAAAATCTTTGAGCCTGAGACATTTTCCCTTTGACCTACAACTAATATCTCAAACTGCATTTTCCTAAAAGAGTAGCGTAGATTATATTTTTCCTTGCACTTGCTCAAGTGGATGTCCACTTGACACTATCTTCCCATTAGCAGAGGCTGTGTCCACTTTGGTGTTTACTCAACCCCGCATTGCAGCACCTACTATGTGCTGACGTTGTGTCAGGTGCTAGGAATACAAAGTTACCTAAGACACCACCCTTGACCTTAAGGAACTCTCACATTCATGGGAAAAGATGGATCCAGAAACTGAAACACTAGATAACATTTAACATGGAAGGTTCTCTTGTAGAAGAGTATGAGAGTGCTGTGGGAATAGAGAGGATGGAGAGACTAGCTCTGCTGAGTAAATCGGTAGTAGTCCTCCATGTTGGTGCTCCTGCTTGAAGGATGAGGAGGAAAGTTTTCCAAACTGGTGGCTATGGGGCACAGAAAGAAGTGCTTTCAGCAGAAGCGATAGTGTGTGCAAAGAACTACTCATGAGCAGAGACTAAAAAGGAAAAGAAAAATAAATGATATCTTCTCATCACCCTAGATAACAAACTAGGAAATTTTACTGTGTACTTCTCTGCTGGATCATTAAAACGTGTCAAATAAGCCCGATAGCACAAATCGTACCTGCAGAGATGCCTACCCTATTGAGCCAGACACTATTGTAAGGTCTGGGAACAAAGCGCAATCCCTGCTTTCGTAGAACTTGCATCTCAGTTGAAGGCGAGAGGGAGAGACTGAAAAAAAATAAATAAATAAACACAAGATAATATGCTGCGTTGTGATAAGTGCCAGGAAGAACAAAGGTAGCTGATGAGACATGAGATGACAGTGACAGAAAAGGGCCTGTTTTAGGGAAGGGGGTTGGATGACCCCACAGCACCTATTTGCATTCACGCATTACACATGATGGTGAACCACATATCATGATTTCATTCCCAGCGTCCTTAAACTTGGGGAATTGCATTAGGCACTTTTCTTCACTTTTTTTTTTTCTTGCCTTAACCGATACTATTTCCTCTACCACTGTTTGAAAATGTTCATATCTGTTGATCCTCCCAGGCCCAGCTCTAACTGTATCTCAACCATAAAGCCTTCTCTGATTTCTTTCTTTGGAAATAAGCTTCTTCCATTTAGAACTTCCTTGGGCTTTATTTCAACTTCTTTTCTGACGCTGACCACTTTGGATGTATATGTCTAATTTGTCACTCTAGCATTGTATGTATTGGGTCCATAGTTATTTCATTCTTGATTTCTTCATAGTCATCAGCACAGAGCATTGTGTATTGTTTACCTCCGAATATTTGCTTAATAAAAATATATGAATCAAGTTAAAAAATTAAATCTTAAATATGCTATTTTAGTACTTGTTTTCTGATTGAATACCCTTAATCTGTCAGCTTCAAATCATGCTTTGATATGCAAACCCAGTATAATTCCCCAATGACCTTGCTGTCCCTGTATCACAAGGTTATATAAGGCATTTTTTTCTTTTGCCGATTGATCATTCTGATCAAGATATTCCCACTGCCTCTATGATCATAATTCAGACTATTGAGCCTTCTCTCCTTTCCTCCCTTATTTTCTTTTCTTCCTTTTCCATTTTTTTATTTATGTCTTCCTCAACTCTCTTTGCCTTCATCTCTCATCTCTCTACTTCTCCCTATCTCTCCTTCTTTCTCCTCTCCTTCCAACATCTATGTTTTTTCTTCTCTTACTTTCTTCTTTTCTTTTTTCCCCCAGCTTTTCCTGTTTCTCTCATTTTCTTTTATTTCTTCCCTCTCTCTCCCTTCCTTTCTCCAGCATGTTCTCCTCTTTCAACCCTGACCACAGTGCTGAACTTTAAAGGAAGCTATTTGTAGTTAGCCTGTTGTGCTGGCATATAGTGCTCCTAAAACTTTGCAGACAACACATAGCTGATTATAAGAGAACAAGTGCCTATTATGTAAAAATCAACAATATTGACAACAGTACATATTAGTTATTAACCATCTTGCTTGTTGTGTCATTTTTTACACACATCCTTATGCCCAATTTTTATACACATCCTTATGCCCAATTTGAGTGTGTTATTAATTAGAAATAATCAGACTTAGGGAAGACTTTCTTTATTAGCATAAGGAATTGGGTTTGCCATAATTTCTTCTATTCAAGTCAAAACCGTGGAAAATTTGGATACTCCAAATCTCTCTTTTCTTGGTAACATATACATCTCTTACTGAATAGGCTAAAATTTTACCAAATGCATGATAGGTTTTATAAACTATTTTTTTGTTATTTATTCGATGTTTGTGTAATTATTATTATTATTACTTTTTGCTATAGGAAAACAAATGAGAGAAATGAGCTAAAGGCCACGATTAGTCGGTACAGATCTGATGACACTTTGGACAGGTAAGGTGTTTTTGAACTATGTAAGCAGAATGCATAACATATAGTAAATCTTATTTCTTATAAAGACCGAGGTATTGAAATATTTACCAAAGTAAGCTTTGAACCATGATATTTTATCAGGGACAGAAGGGCTATGAGAATTGAATTACTTTCTTCTTCAAAACTTACACAATCTTGACTCAATAACACTATTTTTCTAAAATCCTGTTAATAGTAGATGAAAGAAAAAATTCTGAAGAAACTGGTTTGAGTAAAGATACGGTGGGCACTGAGTAGAATCTGATCAACTTAAAATGGAGAATATAGTTATTTTTGTGAATATGAGTAGTCAGTTCTTATTCTAACTTTTGGTCTTTCCATCTCAATGGTAGCAACTTCCCCCCCCCCCCAAAAAAAAAACAGTTTTTATACAGCGACTTTATGGAGAGATTGTAAATTTTAATAACATAGTTGTTTTGATCCACCCTAGGATAATGACATTAGCTCTTTACTTTAGAAAGGGAAACTATTCTTCCAGCACTGGAGTCACCATGTGGATTATAGAATGAATCCATTATGTTTTACCTGCTTTTAGTTTACTCTTATACAGAGGGAAAAGGCTCATTTCTATAGAGAAAATTGAGAAATGTTGCAAATCAGATTTAAGTTTTATGTTTAGTGAGATACTTAGGAAGCACAAGTAAGGAACAAAGTTAACATTTTTAATTGGATTCTAGGCACAATGGACACCTGAGGCCATTGATAGTTGAGGTCCCTCTCTGTAGCTGAAGGTGTGCTGCTATTCTGTACAGCAATGTCACCTGCTGCATTTTAGGCATACAAGCTGAAACTCATGGTATCTGATAGATTCTATATTCCGATTATGCCAGTGTTAATTAATATAGCAAATGTATATACTTTACTCATTGGTTTTCTAAGTCAGTATCCCTAGTGGAGGACAATCATCACTGGTGTCCCTAAGGAGTTAACTTCTCTCTTGTAATTACTAGCTTTGACAAAGATGAGTTTGTAAAAGTATACGTACAAGAACTCATCTCCACAGCACTGAGTGGCGAGAGGAGTCAAAATACATCTGTCCATTTACCCTGGCTTTGCAGGCTGTCCCATTGCACCATTAACTGAAGGAAGAAACCCTACATCTAGGAATGAATTTGAAAGTGAGATAATTATGCCTCGAGAAAGATAAAGGTGTGGGCAACCTAGGCCTTTGTAGACTCTGTGTCTGAAAGTTTATATCAGGCCAGTCAAGATAAAGACTTGAAACAATGAACTAGACCAGGCCTCACAGGCAAACTAGTTGTGTTATCCTCAGCTTCAGCTGCAAATTAGAATCGTGAGAGCGCTTTTAAACTTTACTGATAATTCGTTCCCACTGCCTCTCACTCCCCAAATTCTGATTTAATTAGTCTAAGATGAGACCCAGGCATTTTTTAAAGCTTATAAAGTGATTCTAATGTGCAGCCAAAATTCAGAACCACCAATCCTGTCCAAAACCTTCATTTTATACACCAGAAGATGAAGCCAGAGATTACCTGCTTTACTGACAAAGAGGTTTAGTGGCATGTTTGGAAAAATATCTTGGTCAGCTCATTCCCCAGGTAGTTCTGTCTCCCAACAGTAAGCTATACTCTCAAAGTGTGGAAATAGATGTAAGGGAGAGGACACAGGGTCAGTAAAGAAAGGAAATTCCTGTTAGCAGGAGTTGGACTCCATAATGCAGGCCACTCTAAATGCAAGGTGTGAAATACTCTTAGGAGGAAGATGATCAAATATATTTGATATGTACATTATGTGCATTTCAATAATAATGCATTTATTGTAAATGAGTGTGAGAAAAGTACTGTTTACATTTGAAGAGGTCCCTTTAAAAATATACATATGTATGTAAAAACATGACTTGTTCTAAAGAAACAAGTAAATAGTGTATGTAGCGTGTTACATGACCCCAATCTTGAAGGTGGTTTAGATTGTTTTGTAAAACCTAGTTTAGGGAGACCTCTAGCGTTCTATCGTGGAAGCGTAACTCTCCCTTCAATTCTTTTGATAATACTGCCAATTACATTGTTTGGGTATTTCCTGTCTCCAAGTCTGATTCCTATTAAAACTACCTATTTCATATCACAAGTTGGCAGAAACTTAATTTCCAAGAGAAGCGCAAAGCTAATCTCTGTAAGTAATAAGAAATTGACATATCTATTGGAATAGTGTTTTAGGGTTCTCTCCATTACTATTCATAGACTGATACCTTTAGAGGAAGAAATAGTGGAAGTGAAAAATAATAACTGAAGGAAGACGACATGTTGACATAATATATATGAGTGTTAAAACAATCACACTACAGAATCAGGGGCCCATCTAGAAAGACTGGGAATAGATTACGTACGTCCTAATTGTGTGGCCAAATCTCACCTTCTCTGAGATTTCATTTCTTCATGTATAAAATGAAAATAATTATACCTACCTTGTAAAGATGTTCTGAAGAGTAGAGGAAAATGTACAAAACAAGCAGCAAAGCGTAGTGGGTAGCTATTTTTTATTATCACATGCAGTATTTCCCACATAGACTTCACTGTAGAATTTTGATTAAATTTATTTAATTTTAACAACAGAACTCACCTGTATTTTAATTTTGAGAATGTTTGATATTAAGGTTCTGTTTCCTTTAGACTGATTGTTGCTTTTGGTGTAACAGAGTAGCATTTTCCCAAGATTATTTTTATTTATTATGAAGTTCTCAAAGACAGCTATTAAGTCTGCGTAGAGTTTCCAAGGACTATTTAAGATTTAAGATTACCTGGCATCTTACTTACAGTTTTCAGAATGGTTTACTACAGAGCTCTTTAAATATAAACATCTTGGAGGCTCAGTAGCAGTGCAGGGGATATATTTGTAGTCTTTGTCTTGATGATCGATTGCCTTATATATGAGTTTTTCATACATGGATTCTAGGATTCTGTACAAGCTGATCTCTGTATAGTGAGCAGTCTGTTGACAGTATGGAACTCCGAGGGATGCCAGCCTTCTGTTTTCGCATTTAAGATCTGTTAGTTAATGACATTATTTACCATAAACAGAAACTGTGTTTGGGGTTGACTCATAAATTTTAATGTATTAGAGTTATTCACTGAATTGAAATTATTTTAAACTTACGACAATTGTCATATTTTTTTCAACATGAATTTTTTTTTAGAGTGAGGCAAAGTTAGTGTCCATCTCCCCAGGAATGGTTTATATAAAGACCTGTACTAAAGTTGATGGTAAAAGTAAAAGTTAAAAAAAAATTATAGTAGACCTGTAGTGTGGGATCAACGGAAGAGTCTTGCTGGACTTTTGTTTTCCCGAGCCTAATTTTGCTACATCCTAGTTTTGTACAAGCCTGCAGAATGCTCCTAAAAACAGCCCCACATCTCAGGAAGAACCTTCCTATCTGTGTGAGGAAGGGAAGAGAAGGAACAAGGGCTGCATGCATGAGATCCTGCCATGGGCATGGAGATGACAGGATTCCCAATTTGTCTTTCCTGACCTAAGGGACAGACAAACAACTTTTTGCAGAACTTCCCTCCTTGGGGAGACCTGGGATTAGAGAAGTCAACCCTTTGATGGCCAGTAGACCCTATTACGTGTTAGTCAAACTAAATTAATTTGCCAGGGTAGAGTAACTCTTTAAACAAGTTCCTTTTCTTGCCCCCAAATCACTGTGGTTTAGTACAATAGATTACTGCTTGCTCTCATCAGACTCCAGTATGATTAGCTGGAAGAGTAGAGGGATAGCTCTACTCTTCATGAGATCCATGAAGTGACTCAGGGACTTAAGTTCTTTCCATGTTTTAATGGTGCCATCTTTAAACTGTGGGCACAAAAGCCATAGTGGAAGGGGAAGAAAGAGCATTGAGGATCACACAAGGTGAATTAAGATGGGTCTGGAAGTGGCAAACAACATTTCTGTCGCATTCTTTAGTTTAGAGTTCAATCACATGGTCTCAACTTAATTGTAATAAGGATTGAGAAACGTAGTCTCCTTGTATGCTCAGAAGGAAAATAAAATGAATTTGGCAAACATATAGTATTGTCTATGCCATAAAACATTAAAAAACTTATATCTTCCATTGATATATTTTTGCCAACATAGAAACTACTGTCATTGGCTATATATGTTATTAAATAATAATGAATATAAAATAGTTAATGTTAAATGCTCAATGAGTCAGAAAGTCTAGGTGAAAAGCATAAACTTTAAAAATTCTAAATTCTATCAAAAGAGCCTCATAGATTTTTTCACAAGTAGATTTTTTATTGTAAAATTTTCTAAAATGTTATACTTGAAAAAATTTACTTTTACTAGAGAAAAGTTATATTTTGAAGTTATTCTAACATAAAAGAGATTTAAAAAGAGTTTAATAATATATTGTTTATGCAGACTTTTGTCTTGTTTCTTTATAAAGGATCTCATACAGACACGATGCTGCTAAAACACATAAGGCCAATACCTTGGATAACCAAATAACCAATAGGTACCAATATTTACTAACTTCGGGAAAGGCTCAAGTACAATATTTTTCTAAGCATTATTTATTTACTTATAATTTTTAAATTCTACTTAATATCTTTCTGTAAATTCTTACCCTCTATTTTTTAATACAAAAATCTGGAATGAAAATTTTTACTCCTGTTCATGGTTAGAGAAAAATAAAATCTCATTGTCTGGCTTAAAAATAAACAGCTTATTGCTTCAAAAGCCATCGTTCTTACCACATTTATGTTTCTGTTTAAGTTATCCTGATGGAAAGATTATGGAATACATGTAAATGTTAATTTTTAAAAATTTTTTTTGCTAAAGAAAATTACTGTACTCAAATAAAATCATTGGGCTTAAAAGATCTGAATTTTCTGAAAACAAAATTCCTTTGCAATCTAGTAAAAGACATAAAAAGATTGTGAAATTGCCTTACCAAATTTATTCAAATACTGATGCTTTCTCTTTCTTTCTCTCAAATAATGTCTAACCCTTAATAATAATAATTCTAAATTCTTGGGCAATAGCAAATAGATGCAAGTATTAATTCTTCATTGCTGCTCAAATTTTTGCCTTTTCTTTTTCATACCAGATACATGTCTCCGGTGAGATTACCAGAAGCAACCAAAATGTATGTACTTTTCTAATTGAAGTTACATTTTAAGAAAAAAAGTGTATTTCTTTGTATATATTCAAAGAAAACCAGGGTTTACTGCCCTTAGGCCAAAGTTTCATTGTAATATAGCCACACTCCTATCACTTAGGCAGAGTTAAGTGGTAGAAAGACTGAAATGGTCCACAAAGCTTCAAATATTTACTGTGTGGACATTAACAGCAAAGTTTGCCAATCTCTGTTCTAACCAAACACCAAAGCTCAACTCATTTTCTTTTTAAATCGATGTTTGTAATATTTTTTCCACAGAACCTTTCCATTTTTTCTTACTCCTGT
>NW_006436811.1:10394054-10418360 GCF_000325575.1 Pteropus alecto
TCATGCGCCTCAAAACACCCATCACACTTGCAACTCAACTGAGTCATGAAATCATGAGTTTGCTAACAATCTCTTTAGGTGGAATATATTTTCCCTGGAATGTACTACTGGCAGTTATAAACTAACCAAACTAGGTAGATTTTTGAAAATGTAACTGCTTTTTAAATTTGTATTGATAAAAAAGTAATTTTCACACTGGACCGCACCTCTCAGTAGCTGAAACAGGCCTGGATCATTTGCATTCTTTTGAGTGTCTGCGGATACTGATAACTACTAAATAGGGATTAAAAATCATGTGGTTTTTAAAATACTCTCTTAAACTAGCTAATGCTTTTAATGCAGAAAAACATTGCTATATAATTCTGTTAATCACAATATGACTACGAGGTTAAAATACACATATATAAATTATATATATGTATCCATAGCACACCTGAATTGATTGGTCTAGATTTCAGACACACAGTGTCATATGATGAATGATTTCTTAATTCAATTCCCTCAGTTTTAGTTACTTATATGAGAGCCTGTCAATTTATTAAATGGGTAAACTCAGGAGGAGCTTTTTTGTTGTTCTAACTTCATGTAAAATATTTTGTGGTAGATGGAGAGTAGGTGGGAATGTGAGTAGATTATCAGACCTTTAAAGGTGAGAATAAAAAAGTTTCAGGAACGTGATGACTTGTTGTTCTTGTGATTAAACAGGCAACCTGGAGGTTTTTTCAGTGCAAATGCCACCAGAACACCAGCTTCCACCCCTGTTACAACTCCTGTAAAGAAAAAGAGGTACGACCTATAAAGAAAAGATGGACTGGTTGTATCTGCCTCTTGCCCATATTCTGTCAAGGATTATCTTTATTAATTTCAGAACCAAATCATTTCTATACCCCTAGTCAGCATTTGGGGGTTGCTCTGCTTTTTCTCTTTATTCCCTGCTCCCCTTCCCAGGGATTCAGAACCTAGTGGATTCTGTTGTCCTCAAACTTCTGTCTTTACACACAAATCTCCTTTTCAAATATGCAGTCTTTTCTTCAGTTTCCCTAGGGTCTTAAATATCTTAAAAATGTTTTTGATGAGAGAGCCCAGATATTAACAGATGAGCTACTTCAGGTCACACATGTTGATAGAGTCCAACTATAGGAATGCCTTACCCTGAAATAATGACTGTGGTATGGTCATATGTCACCATGTTCCTGAAACCAGCCTGCAATGTGGCTACCTCCTCTGCTCCATGGAGTGGGCTGACCCAACTTCCAAGTATGGAGTCAAATGCTCTATCCCAAGACATTGATCTCTGTTTGTGTGATTATGGCCTTTTCTTCTGACTTCCCCTATGTGGCCTCCCCCATTCTGCCTGTTCTGAGTTCTGTTTATCAGGAGACATCACTAGACCTGTGATAGCAGAATATTCTTCATGAGACAGATGGTGAGGGTGCATGTTGAAGAGAACACAGTGCTAGCGAATCATGCTGCTAATGGAAAACAAGTGTTTGTGAACCTCTGTGCTTTTAGCATTTTCTTATTTCTTTGCCTGCATCTAGGACTGTGCCTGCTATAGGGTAGGTGTTCAGTGTTTGTCAAGGGATTGGCTGACTGTTCCTAGAAAGAAAAGGCTGACGCTATTTTTCCTGTAGTTAGAATTCTATTTGTATCTGTAGAGTCTCAGGAAATATGATAATCTTTCTCTTAGACCCAATTTTACATCCCCCTGACACTTCCTTTATTAGAAAAAGATTCCTAATATAGGAAGGGAAATTTAACTTTAGTTAGTTCAGTCTCATACCCAGTGCAAGAATCTTTCCCTGACAGTCGAGGCATGATTCAAGACCATGGAAGCCAGCAATGTGACTCACTTCTGTGACACACCTTTGACTAGCTCTCATTGGTAGTACCTACTGCTTACATTGAGGTGGAATATGCTTTGATTTACTTCCATCTCATCTTAGTTCAGTCCTGTGGTGCCTCAGAGAATATATTTTCTTCAAGAATTTTGTTTTGTTTTGTTTTTAATACTTCCTTTTTAATGACACCAGAAATACTCAGAGAACAGGTTTTCTCTTAGGATTAGGACTCGTCTGCTTCCAGACCAAAGGACTTTGTAAAGGAACCAAAGAAAGAGGGACAAAATCCACTAGTCCTGAAATTTCTGAAGGTTCATATTTCAGTACTGGCTGCTGACCTAGGCTCAGTTCACTGCTCCTTCTCATGATGTGCTACACACTTTTCAAATTCCCACTTGCTTCTTAGGACCAAATGTGGCCTCTGAGTTCAGGTTGCTAAGGACAAGCTGAGCTGATATAACCATACATTCCTTTTCTAAAACATTGGTCTGTTTTTGTTTTTTTTTTGTTTTTGTTTTTGTTTTTTGACTGTAAATACCAGAAAGGCTTAAACCTCTCTGCTCTAAACAATAATTTTTGCTACAACTTTGAAGCCATCTTTTTTCTACGATAGGAAATCAATTATTTTATTCAGTCACTTTTGCTGCCTAAGTCAGAAGTCTTGATGAAATGGAATATTATTCTACTGTTCAGTACATTTTCTTATCAGTCACTTGGCTTCATTTTTCTGCTAATAATGATGGGTATTTCAACCTCTCCGCTCTAAACAATACTTTTTGCTACAACTTTGAAGCCATCTTTTTTCTACGATGGGAAATCAATTATTTTATTCAGTCACTTTTGCTGCCTAGGTCAGAAGTCTTGATGAAATGGAATATTATTCTACTGTTCAGTACATTTTCTTATCAGTCACTTGGCTTCATTTTTCTGCTAATAATGATGGGTATTTAAAATGCTCATGACTATCGGATAATAAAAGAAAACTCTCAATTGTTCTAAGTCTAAGTCTTTTACTTTCTGTTCTTTTTTCCTTTTTTTCTTTTTCTTTCTTTTTTAATTTTTTTTTTTTTTACTTTGACCTCATGATATCCACTAAAGAGTGTTTTGAGGAGGTTAAAGGAAACAGATGGACTTTGACAGGAAGCACAGATATGTCTCTTGCAGACTCTTCAGTGACCCCATACTGAATACTTTTAATATACATGTATGCTTTTTGAGCTCTCACTGTGATTTTTTTATACTTTCAACTTGTTTTTGCAGCAGAATTAATTAATTAATTTATTTATTTATTTATTACAGCTGACAGGCAATGTATATTAGTTTCAGGTGTATAATATAGTGATTAGATTTGGTGTACAATATAGTGATTAACCATGTTGTTTATAAAGTGAACAACATGGTTAAGTCTAGTACCCATCTGGCACTATACATAGTTATTACAATATTATTGATTATATTCTCTGTGCTGTACTTTACAACCCTATGATTAATTTTATAACTAGAAGTTTGTACTTCTTAATCTCCTTCTCCTTTTTCACCCATCTTCCCAACCCCTCCCATCTAGCAACCAACGGTTTATTCTCTATATCTATGTTTGTTTCTGTGTTATTTTGTTTGTTCATTTATCTTATTTTTTAGATTCCACACATAAGTTAAATCATTTCACTAAGCATAATGCCCTCTAGGTCCACCCATGTTGTTGCGGATGGCAAGATTTCATTATTTTTTATGGCTGAGTAATATTTCATTGTATACATGTGCCACATCTTTATCCATTTGTCTATTAATGGACACCTAGGTTGCTTTCATATCTTGACTATTATAAATAATGCTGCAATGAACATAGGGGTGTATATATCTTTTTGAATTAATGTTTTCAGTTTCTTCAGATAAATACCCAGACATGGTATGCGGAGTCATATGGTAGTCTATTTCTAGATTTTTGAAGAATCTCTATGTTGTCTTTCTTAGTGGTTCCATCATTTTACATTTCCACCAACAGTGCGCAGGGGAGCCTCTTGGGAGGGCTCTGGTGCTGGCAGAGGCCAGCCACCATGTGTGCTGGTCTTGGGGCTGTTCAGTAGGAGTTGCAGTGCTAGCCAAGGATGGCCATCACTTATGTTTGGGGGAGACTGCTGCATGAACAGAGGCTGGCTGTTGCTTGCGTAGAGGGTCTGGGTAGGCAAGCGGGGAGGGTGGGACAAGGCCTCGAGGAACCATTGAGATGGGGCAAACTGTTAGCCAGGCTAATAGAGCGTGACAGATTTTGCACCATCCTGTGCAGGGCCAGGTGGGAGGAAGGCTCAATAAAGGAACAATGGCACCTACAAGCATTCTGTTCCTTGAGAGTTTTTAACAATCCCTGCCTTTGCCCCATAGTTAGTCAGTTTAATTCTTCTCCTGTCATACCCAGGCACTTCTTAAACTGCTGCCTCTGTGCTGGAGCTTGGAGCGAGGGAGTGTGACCCTCTAAGGCCAACGTCTCAGTCTCCCACAGACCTTTTCTCTCTCAGATACACTCCCTGTCAGATGTCGTGGGGACTTCTTTCTCAGCACAGTTACCCCAGGCTGAGGGGCCTGGTATGGGGCTCAGACTCCTCACTCCTCAGGGGGGCACTCCAAAGCTGAGCTATCCCTTTCATTTATTGATTACCCCACTGTGGGCGTGGGACCTGCCTGGACCTTGTCTCTGTCCCTCTTACCTGTCTTGACATGGCTTCTTCTTTATGTCCTTAGTTACAGAAATTCTGCTTAGTGAGTCTTCAGGTGGTTCTCACTGATGATGGTTTTATAATTTAGTTATAATTTTATGTGTTTGTGGGAGGAGCTGAGCTCAGAGTTCACCTACTCTGCCATCTTGATTAGACCTCCTGCTCCAAGAATTTAAAGCCAGCTCTTCTGTCCTCTGTCCTCCCTTATCCTGTTTCTTGTCTAGGCTATGTCACTCTCCTCTGAACATCTTGAGTTTTGGTACATATTTTAGTCTTTTTGATAGAGCCCTTAGTTAGCTCTACCAATGACAGTTATGCCCTAGTAGTATGAAGACATCTTTCTAACTGGATATATATGTATCTGTATGTAAGTATATACATTATACGTAAAATTGAAGTTAGCATTGCTGTGGTGTTCATTTATGTTTTAATTATTCTTACTTGTCAGAGTTCTATCATACAGTTTTTTAAAGCCATATTTGAGTAGAACATAAGATTATTGTTATTTCTATGATGAAATATTTCAGATATGCAGAAAAATAGACAGAAAAGAAGATATTTTTATGGTAAACACCCATGAACCTATTACCTATATTTAACAAATGTTATTATTTTCTAGATTTCCTTCGGATTTATTTTTAAAGAAATGTCCACAATGTTTAATGTTAAAGGAATTGGGAAAAGGAGCTTCCTGGGAGAGCAGATAGCCAGGAATATAGGACAGTTACTTTCTACTGCATTTATGAAATTGCTTTCATTTTATTTCCAAGGCCTTTTAGAAAAGTCATCCCGTTGCCTTTTTTTACTGTCAATTTTCAGCTTTTCCTGTAGACACGTGGGTGGGATCAGGCCTTTCAAATACCGTGTTTGTAACCGATGTCATTTTTTGGCAGACAGTCCTGGTTTCCGCCACCACCTCCAGGTTATAATGCCACTCCAAGCACAGGAGCAAACAGAAGGTAAGACAAAGGTGTCAGATGTAATTGCTACGTTATTTGATGGACAAATGTGTTAGATATCGACAACATGTAATTGTGGATGCTTTGGAATAAATTGGAGGCATTTTTCGTGAACTCTGAGCGCTGACTAGACTCAAACAGTACCCAGTGGAAGTGAGGTCAAGGTGCAAGTGCCCAGTAGGAAATCTGACAAGCTGCAAGGGGGAAGAAGGTTGCTGTATTAGTTTGCTAAGGGCTGCTGTAACAAAGTACCACACCCTAGGTGACTTAACAAAAATTTATTGTCTCACAGTTCCAGAGGCTAGAAATCTAATATCAAAGTATCAGCATGGTTGGGTTCTTCCAAGGGCTGTGAGAGAGAATTGGTTGCATGCTCTCCCCCAGCTGCTGGTAGTTTCCTGGCAACCTTTGGCATTCCCTAGTTTGTAGAAGCATCATCCTGATCTCTGCCTTCATCTTCAGTTTGTGTTCTCCCTGTGTGCGTGTCTGTGTCCAAGTTTCCCTTTCTTATAAGGACATCAGTCATATCAGTTACAGGGGCCCCTCCTACTCCAGTATGACATTATCCAAACTTAACTAATTATATTTGCAATGACCCTATTTCCAAAAGGAAGTCACATTCTGAAGCACTGTGGGTTAGGGTTTCAACATATGAATATTGGGGTTCACAATTTAACCCATAGGAGTGGCAGAGCAGAGAATGGAGTTGGGCACCAGGCAGGGCTCCAATGTGGGCTCCTGGTGCACAGCAGCTTCCAGGCTGCAATGAATCCAGATGACCAAACGGGGCTCTGTGTGGCACGTTCTTTGTAAACTTTAAGTGATAGGTGTTTTCTATTTTTATTTTTTGTTTGTTGAGAACACTAATTAAACTAAAACTATAAACCATGCGGAGGACACCTGGTTCTACAATTTCCATGCTAGGAATGTCAGCAACAATTTTATTTAATAAATATTTAATAAGTGATTACTGTGCCAGATATGGTTCTAGGATCTCGGGACATTACAGTGAACAAAACATGGCGTCTGCCCTCTGGCTTTCAAAACAGCAAACACAGTGTGGAACTCCCGTAATCTATGTCATCACCAACGCATAGAACAAAATAGATCTCTGACTTGGTTTTGCTCTAGGGCATCCAAAACCGTTTTCATGTCTTCAATCCCTGAAATATCTTCACCAAATATTTCCACGTTTCAATGGGACTTACTTTCTCAATTCAACAATTGGAAAAGAGAGTTATTAAATGATGTGCTTATTTAATATTAGATTGTTTTATTTCCCCAAAGTTTTACCTGCTGTGCAAACTCTTAATGCCTTTCTTATTTTCAAGTACTAGAAACATTTGGAAATGTCTTTTAATATAATTTAGGTTGGATCTATAAGGACACAAATAAACTTTAGTCAACCAATAGACACAAAGGACTTAATTTGCTTTTTCATGCCTGTTGTTGCATCTATGTGTGTGTGTGTTTTATTATATGTATTATGTATTATATATATAATTATCGAACATACTAAACAATTGCAACTTGGAATTACATCCACCTTCTGTTAAAATGTTTTCTTCTTAAACTTGCTCATCCAATATGGATTATATTTCTAGTTTAAAACCTTCTTTCCTCTCAGGCTGTCTTTAGCTATTTCTCTATGAATGATACCTTTCATAGAGCTACCTAAGTGATGAACATTTTAACTAGGAGTTTTACCAGTTACAATTGTTTCTGGAGTATTGTAAGATCCAACCAATTTTGTCTTGGTAGACAATAACTAGTACTTA
Organism: Pteropus alecto; assembly: GCF_000325575.1. NCBI lineage: Eukaryota > Metazoa > Chordata > Mammalia > Chiroptera > Pteropodidae > Pteropus > Pteropus alecto. The sequence goes on from NW_006436811.1 coordinate 10,401,344, forward strand.
GAAATATGTATTACTTATTTCCAAAATAACTTTTTATTTTTGTCTTCTATTCAGTATTCCAATATTAATGCAAATTGTCATTATAATGAGCAACTGATTATATAACTGTGTAAAAATATGGAAGGATTATTCATAAGTTAACATCTCATGTTTTCAATGCCCATTGAGCTTGTAGACCTCTGCACAGAGCTGACAGTGCTTGGCTATGTGCCCTTACAATTAATGCATTGCTGGATGTGATTTCCATGGAAGATAAAATGAGTTACAATGCTCCTATTTCTGATTCTTGGCTCGGATCCACTACACCAGAACCAAGGAAGAGAGAAGATGATCGGACTAGGTTGATCAATTTAGATATCCATTCCCTTTTTAGAGTCACAGATGATTAATGTAATGGCTAAACTGAAAGACTTCTCTCTGAGGATCAGGGCTAATGTCATGCCAAGCTTTCAGGGGAAAAAGAGAATAATAACGATATAGCAATGCCTTTGATTTTTAAAGTGCTTTTCTTTGGGAGAGCTCAAAGTATAGCTTCTGTTTCTCACCTTTAATGCCAGTGCATTCCCAGGGTTGAGAAATAGCCTTTTTAGTAAAAGCTGAAAAATAGAAGCAATTATTAAATGATGAAAGGAAGCAAAGCCTTTAAAAAGAGATCTTTGTCCCCAGAAGAGCACAAAGAAAATGAAAATAGGTCAAAAACAGATAAAAATATTATTTTTAATGCTAGCTAATAACTCAGTGCTAACCGTATTCCCCGTCAGCCTTCACTTGTACACCGGTCTCCCTCTCCTGTCCCCTCCAACCTTCTGCAAAGAATTTTCTCTTAATACTGATACTCTCTCTCTCTCTTTTCTGTTCTTCATTTTGTAATCTTCCATTTTCTCTATCACATAAACTTTCCTGGAGACTTTATTTCTCCCACATCTTCCTGTCTGTGCAGCACATTTGAAAAGACCACCAGACTTCTCAGTCATTATAGGAATGAGTGTTTTTCCTGAACTTTTTAACCCTTGACCTCTCTGTGGCCTTTAAAACCACAGATCACCCCATCCCTCTACTGTTCCTTTCTTGACTTACATAGTACAGAACAATCAAATTTAGTTGTGTTTGGGTTTAAAACTTCTGTTGGTGTTTGGATTAAAATCTATTATAGGCACAATGTAAGCCAACTCATTTTCTGGTTCCTACCACCATTAGTTTGTGAAAACGGCACTCTCCAGATCACTAGTGAACTGGCTGATAAACTTTGTTGACATATCGGTCCCTATGACTGCTTGACCTTCTATAAGGTGCCACTGACTATTCATGCCTTTATGAAATCTCTCTTATTGTCTTCTGAGAAATGCAGCCCCCTTACATACTCTCCTAGACCTACTTTTAGTTTTCTATTTATTCTTTATCGGTCTCTTTTACTACTTCGCCACATTCTACCAAGCCATGAAATGCTGATGTTCCTAAATGCCCACAGTCTTTATCCTCCTCTGAGTCTACGCCCCACCCTTCAACAGCATCGTCCAGGCCCAGGGCTTTAATGGTCATTTGTTTACTCTCGACTCCTCCGTTTATATCCACATCACACCTCTTCTCTCAGTTACCTTTCAATAGCCAACCGCCTACTTGGCACCTTCACTTAAATGTCTCAAATGCACTGCAAACTCAACATGCTTGAAATGAAATTCATAATTCTCCACACTAACCTGGTTCTCTGTCCAAACCAGTCAACACCCCTGAAAACTTGAAATTATTTTTTATACCTTTTTTTTTTATACCACCAAGAGCAAATCCATTAGTAAATTCTGTCAATTTACCCCCTTGATGCCTCTTAAATCCATATGCCTCTCTCTGTTTCTATCATCTTATCTCTCCTGGACCACAATTATAGCTACCTAGGTATTTTCCCTTCCTTCATCCTGATACCCACTGGTTGCCAGAGTGATATTTATAAAAAGATAATTGGAACATAGCGTTCTCCTAAATAAAAATGAAGATTTTCCGTTAGTCTTAGAATGAAGACCCAAAACCTTACTGTTGACTGCCAGCACTTATCTGTCTTCCATCCCTCACAGCTCCCCTTTGCTCTCTGCTCCATTTACTTTAATTGTTTTAAATGCACTATGCTCCTACCTTCTACAGACCCTTAGCACATAAGGTAAGGTTATCTCTGCCTGGAATGCTGTCTTCTCCCCTATCTGGGGCACTTAGATTCCTGTGGCCAAGTTTCGATCTGATTTCTCTTTAAAACGTCACTCTGACTTATCTCTGTTCTGTTCTCTCTGCTCTACGTTAACTCAGGCATAGAAGATGGTGACTTCTTTTTCTTGATTTGTGCAAATACCACTTGCATAAAATTTTAATAAAGATGTAGGATGGTGAGAGTGGTTAGTAATACATTGTAGAAACCCAGACCAAACTATGTGAAATGTCGCATTAGAAATTCCTATTTGTGAATTCTTCAGCTGCCCCTGCCATTTGGTCGTTTCTCATTGGCTGACATTTCTCTGCAAGCATGACCCTTTTGCCATTTTGCTTAGCATTTTCCTTTTTTCTTTCATCTCTCTTTTATTCTTTTTCCTCCCCTTCTTCCCCCAAACCCTAATTCCTATGAATTACTTATGCTGGGTAGTTTAGTTCTGTCTATGCTGTGCAAGGCTATCCTCAGAAAATCTCATACTCATAACTAAACATAATGATATATTCATTCTTTGGGAGACACTTCATGCTACCTTTTAAAATAAAATTATTTTCTCATGTCACAATAATATAAACATCCAGTCACCCACACCTAAAACATCAAACTGTCGTTGACCTCTCTATCTCCCTTACTGTCCTTATTCAGTCATTGTAGCGAGTTCGAGGCTGGGCTAATCAAAGAAAAACATGTGACCACCTGGTGGCAGTAGCACACTACAAGCTTTATTTAGATGGTGCTTTGCTGGGTTTGCAGGAGTCACTAACAGCTGGAGAAGGTCCATGGTCAACTTCACAGGGGCTACCACCCAGAAGGAGAGGAGGGCAAGGGAACTCCTGAAAGAGAGAGGGGTTGGAGGAGAAGCTTACTTGCCAGGTGATGCCATTCAGCAGCCTAGTGGGTAGTTCTGGGTCAGAGAATTCCAAAGGGTGGCAGTGGCTTGGGGTCCTTTATAGTGCCAGAAGTTGGATAATGTGGATGCACAAATAACCACACCACAAGATCAACTATGGGATCCTGAGGAAAGCGTCAACCTGTTCTGGTAGCTCTGATGTGGTAAGGAGAGCTTCTCACAGGGGGTTTAGGGGAAAGGTCCTGAAAGAGGTGCAGTGGGGTAGGAAGGAAAAAAATGATGCAGGGCTAGCTTCTCAAGCCCGGAGTGAATTTAAGCATAGTGATGTCACCAATCAGTGTAGGAAGAAATAGGAGCAGAATGGGGAATACACAATTGGTCTTTTGAAGTTGAATGTGCTTTGATTTGAGCAGACAGAACCTGGGATACTGGAAAGATACATTTGTGAAGGTAATTTCCAAGCAGTGAGAAATGGAGGAGATGCTCAAGTAAAAGCACTTTGCTAGAACCCAGGAATTCAGAGATGTGTAAGGCCCCGTCTCGGTTTCAAGAAACTCAGTCTATCAGGGAGTCGGTTTGAGCCAGGAGAGCTGAACAAGGAACCGACTGAGTGGTTCCTTGGGGGATGATGTCATGTGGAAAAATGTTATTTAGTATAAGACATTATGGATAGATATTCATTTATAATTCGTGATAAGCTAAGATACCTTTTCAGAAGATCATGTTTCTGCTTTAAGAGTTAATGCTTTGCAGCTATATAATTTGAGTTCTGACAATGTGCTAGAGATCATGAAATATATACAAAAGAAAGTACAAATGCTATCATTATGGAAAATTGTTAGAAGGTCAGAGCCAGTGAAAGTTTATTCCTCCCCACTTCTTTCATTTGAAAATTTCAGAAATCCAGACGCAAAACAATTTGTCACCAATCATTTGTATATATTTTAAGTTTTCAAGTTCCTAAACTTTTTCTCATCTTCAAATCCTTCAAAGGAGTGATAACATTTGCCAGGCTTGAACCAATAAAACAGATAATAGGTGCTATTCATAAGAAATGTTCAGTTGCATCATAATAAAATATGGAAACATTTCTGGGATGTTGATACTGAAGTTGCTTCTGATTTCAGAATCCACCAGTAAATATTGGTATTCTATTTATGGTAAGTTCAAATGCTCCTGACTATGAATTTAGGTTAAATGTCATATGAAGCTCACTTAAGAAACTCACTAAAGCCAATTTAAGGTAGTTGCTTAACAGACAATATGAATGTTTATAATTGTTACTCACTTTACTGATTCAGAGTTAACAATGCCAATAACAACAAAAACACAATGTGTTTTTTTGTTTCTGGAATCGTTTTCAAAGACGGAGAAGAAAATATATAATATCTGATAAAATTAAAATTGTGGAAACACACCTAGGAAAATTACCATATTAAATGCTTGCTATGTACTTTTATAATTTCTCACCCATATTTGTTTCAATCTCATCTCCTTCAGTGGTTTTCACTTGCAGTTAGCTGGTTGGGAGATTTTGAAAAAAAAAATCTAATTGAGAAGCGAGTTGCCATGGCAACCTTGCACTGTAGTTCTATTTTTCTGTCTGTAACTATAAATGGTAAAATGTAACCTTTCTAATTATGCTACAACATTTTTTAACCCCATCGGTACCAAACCCCCTACAAAGTTTGCTTTCATGCAAAAAAAAAAAAAGATATTTCATTTTTACCTTAACAAATTTTTTTATATTAACTAGACTCTGTTTTATAAAAATTAAGATTCTAAGACACTCAGTAAACTAAGTGCAGTTATTTAAAAAATTTATCTGAATGCCTAGAATGCCCATTCTAAACATTCAAAATAAATAAAACATTATCCTGAATTAAAGTTTATTGTTTTTGAAAGTGTTATTCAAATAGAACCAGGAAAAAGCTAATTCACAATGTGGAAATGAAGTCTGAGCATTTCTCAATGAGCTAGCTGTTTTTTCCTCAGTCCTATGGGGTCAACATAGACAGTCTCTGACCTCCTAACACTAGTTTTAAGTAGCACATTCAAACAACAACAAATGAAAAACATCCCTGCTTCCTCTCAATTCAGATTTTCACTGTCCCTCCCTCCCTCAGAGCCTCTCGTAGTATGATGAAACAGGGAACCTTCAGGTTCAGAAATAGAGGCAAGGAAGGAGCTGTGAGAATCAGGATAAGTTGGGGTAAGCTCTCTGCCAAAAACATCACCCTCCAAGCCACAACTTCCTCTGTCCCAGCCATAAAAACAAAACTCTCTGATTGAAAAAAAAAAATTATTTCACCATTTAGTGGTATTGTCTGAAGGTCTATCAACTAGAGAGTATAAGTCTTGCCTCCTTTGAAAGCATGAAAATTATGACAGACTTAAGGAGCTGTCTTTGCTTATTCAAATCTTAGTGTCAATTATATAAATAAGGTATCTTTCCTGCTAAAACATAAGGATATATCCAAACATGTGATCTAAAAAAAGTCGTAATGAAAGGAAGTGATCTTTGCAGCAGTATATGAAAATGAAGTAATATAAACAGATTTACAGTATAATTTCTGTTATCTCTGGCCCTTGGACTATTATCTGCAAGTTTTCACATGTTTCTTGTGAGCATTGTCATTTTATTCCTGAAAGTTATTCTTTACAATTATAGGCACTAATGTGGTGCAATTGGTCCTGTGAAAGTCTTGTGGGATTGAGAGAAAGACAGAAGGGAGAGCTAGGATCAATTTATTGAAGCTTAAACATTGTGTCTCAAAGTAGTATTCAAATAGGATCATTCCACATGAATGTCTCTTGTTTCCTTCTCTTCAAAACGTTCTGGGCCACAGCTTCCTGCTTCACTCTTGCATTTTAATCCCCCTGCTTGGCATCACATCAGCTCCTGGCATGGCATGAATGATTTCTCTCATTGCCCCCTGAGGGCTTGGGTTCTGTCATCTGTGGCTGTCATTGCAAAGATGTAAATGAAAGCTCCTTTGAGGTAAATTGAAGTCAATGTAGCATGCCTGGCCCCCACCCAGTGGGGGTGTAAATGAATCACTCTTGGAAATAAAATATGCTCCTCTGCTTTTCTTGGCCTTCACAACTATACACCCACCTTTTCTTTCCTGGGTGCTCTCCAAACCGTCTTCGAACTGTGTGTCCAAATCTACTTCTCTACCCACCTCTGCCTCCCAGATATACCCAATTGGTATTTCCCTGCCTCTTGGAGGCCTTAGCCATTCCAAACTAGAAAAAACTTAGCTTTTCGTCAATGTGATTCTGGCATAAGCAAAGTTTGGCATCATTCTGTTTCTCTGTTTTGTAATCCTTCTTTTCATCTTGTTATCTCTCTCCTGCCTGTTCTCAAATACCAGTGCCTTGTGCAGATCCCTTATTACCCAGGACCGAACACCTTCTTACCCCTTTCCTCTACCCCTAGGAGAAAAGCATATAATCAGCTAATCCACACAGATACACTAAATATATTTTCATGTGAGTGATATCAAATTATCCCCAAAACAGGGATTTTTTTTTTTAAGAAGAGAAGATGATGGCAACATAAATAAAATACTATCTAATAGTAAAATCTAACTCTAAGCCAGGACGGGAATAACATTTTGAGGTAAATGGTTTTTCCAGGCATATCGTGTAACACAATAAGTGACCTGGGCACCTGGCACCTGCTCGGTACTCAGTAGTGGAATCAACAATGGGCTTCTCCCTTGGTACAGCTAAACTTGAACAGATTTCGAAAGATTCAGGCCCCTCTTTAGTACCCATTTTCTTCTCACCAAATAGAAATTCATTCAATCACTCCTCCTTTCATTCATTTTACACATCTTTATTGGGCACCTGTGTCATATATAATTCTAGTACTTGAGATATAACTCTCCTTTTAGGAGCCGTCAGTCCAGTGTGGAGATAGAAAATTACGTATAATCCAGAATGGCATGATACATTCCATGAGGAGGGTGTGCTATGGAGAAACATAAGGCTGGTACAGCTTTGGGTACCACTAGAGATGGTAATATCCAAGCCATGGTCTGAAGGGCAAGGAGGAAGTATCCAGGTGAAAGAGAGTGGTACACCAGAGAGGAGTGAGAATATAGAGATGTTGATGGTAGGGTGTTTAGAAAACAACAACCACAGCACCTGACATTTCTTGAGCACTTATGGAAGCCAGGAAGTATTCTAATGCTTTGCATGCCCTTCTACTGGCTTCAGTGCCGTCATCAACACAGGAGTTGGGAGACCCACCAAGCTCTATTCTCTGCTGCTACTACCTATCACCCAGAGCCTCACTACCACACTCTGCCAAGAAAGCTGCAGGACTAATTCAACTATGTTCTTCATCTGTGGCCATGGATCCCCATGGGAACCACAGTCAAATTATTTCTTATCACCTGGATCATCCCCACAAAACTCTCTGCATTACCGAACCTGACCCAACTTAAACATCGTCCTGATTTCTCAAACTCTTCCACAGTGTCTCCCTGGATGTGTCATCCATTATCATCAAAACTCACTACTTTTAACCCTATCTGGACGATCTCTCACCTCTTTGTGAGTTCTCTTTGTGAGCCTGCTCCCTCAGCCTTCCTCAGAGCGAGGGCTGTTTTTCTCCTAACTCCATGTATCACAGAGTCTGAATGAAGAGAAGAGGTTCTGTTTGCTCACTGCCACTTTCTATCAATTTTAACTCCTTCCTCCTTCTTCAAAGCCATGCCGTAATGAACCCCCATCTTCTTCAAAGCCATGCCGTAATGAACTTCTCTTTTTCATTGGAATGATCTAAAGGTCTCGGAGTCACTCACCTTTACTCTTTGAAGATTTTGGCACCAAGCGCATCGTCTCTCCCAAGCATCTCTCCTGACATAATGCTTGGTGATTTCCAAATCTGTGTAGAGGATCCTGTCCCACCCTGGCCTCTCACTATTTTGACCTCTTCTTCAATGATCTTGTCCTTCACCCTACCCGAGCCACCCATAGATCTTGCCCTTGTTGGTAACCACACACAACAAAATTTCAATGTCAAAGCTTTCTTTCTCTGGCTTCTACTTTTTTTTCTGTCCAGTTCACTCCCTCTAGTCCTCTGATTTCAGAAATTCCTCTGCCTCCCCCTACCCCCCCCAATCCATTGATTTTTCCATCTTTTCATAGTTCCTCACCCCTCATATCATCATCTCCCTCTATGATGACATGAGGAGTGAGGGACGCCCTCTCAGATCTCATGGTCCCTCACAGTAATCACTTCCTGGTGTAACCCTTCCCTCCCTTGACACTATTCTTCCATTGCGCTCGGCTGAATCATAAACTTAGTTAAATCCAACTCTCTGTATATTCTCTTCCTTCCCCCAAAGCAGCTGAATATGGCAAGATAAAACAATGTAAACAATGTAAACTAGCCTTATTTTAATTCCATGATTATTAACCTTGACCGAACCATTGGTCTGCCCAAGGATCCCTTGAGAGGCAGTATAGTGTGGGGAGGGCTTAGGGAGCGATATTTCCTGGTTTTGATCCTTATTTCCTGCACCATCAAATCTGGCCTCTTCACTGGATCGTTTTCATCACGTCTAGCTACTCCAGTAACCTTCTTTGTCCTTTCAACCTTCAGGTAGCAATGCATCTCTCTCTCCCCTTTTTATTGCAAAATACCTTAATGCCTCTACCTCCCATTTTCTCTTAAATCTGCTCTGATAATGTGTTTTCACCACTGCTCCTTCAAAATTGCTGTTATCAAGGTTATCAATGACTACTATATTGCCAAAATTATGGTAACTTCCCAATCCCTCTCTTATTTGATCTATCAGTGCCATTTGGTGTGGCCAATTACTCCTTGAAACACTTTCCTCGCTGGCTTCTAGCATACCACACCCTCATACTTCTTTTCTTCTTGACCACTTCTCTTCAGGCTCTTTTGCTGTTTAATTCTCATAGCCTCAACATCTGAAAATATTACAGGGCCCAGCATATAACACTTGGCCTGCTTTTTGTCTCTCATTATACTGACACCCTTGGTGATCTTCAGTTTCAAGAATTAAATACCATCTCTAAGTTGATGATGCCCATATTTATATATTTCCCTTGGATGCTCTCCTGGCTCATTTTGTCACTTCCTTAAGGTCTTAGCTTAAATTTTACCTCACAGAGAGGCCTTCCCAGTCTATTCTATATAAAATAGTGTCCTTACCCCATCACTCCATATCCCTTTACTCTTTTTTATTTTCCTTCATAGCACTTTTCCCCATCTGTCAAATATTTATTTGTGTATTGAAAGCCTTTTGAGAACAGAGAAATTATCCACTTTGTGGAGTGCCCTGTACATAGAAAGCTACCGACAAATGTTTGTTAAATAAAAGGCAAATTTTCTTTCAGTTCTGACAATACCCCAGCAATCTTATTAGAAGGGTTATTACAGACAAAGAAACTGAATCAAGTTAACTCATTGCCACACAGCTGACAATTCAGATAGTGTGGGTCCAGAGCCCACATGTTCACCTAGCATGTGGTCTAGATCACAAGAGTACTTTTACAAAATACGGAAATTTATCTTGATGATAACAGGAAACAACTCGGGTAGTCGTGGTTCTATGTCCTGAGTAAGGTGCTGACTCCATCTAATATGCACATAATTGCCTGTCTCCAGTTCCTAGGTCATCCAACCATGCCAGCTCAGAGGATGCCTTGGCACTTTGTTGCCTAGTTTAGGCTGACAGTGTGTGTGTGTGTGTGTGTGTGTGTGTGTGCGTGCGTGCGCACACACACACATATTTCATAGCATCAAACTGGCCTGTACTGACAATATTTAAGTCAGATTTAGCTAAGAGCTCCAAATCAACTTTACCTTGAAGTCTATGGAATTGAGAACCTTTCTTGCTGTGTCTGTAGCAGCCTGATAGTTGACATAATTCCTAAAGAAGCTTATATATTAATGCCCAAGAACCATTTACTATGCTCATGCACTGTTGACCCCAAATACCACCACGTGAGCTAGATAGTCTAGCAAAATATTAAGCTGTTTAAAGAACACATTATATTTCAAACTGTGGTTAAAGAGGATATGGTTTACAAAAATCTGATTAAATTAACTTTAAAAATATCTGTAATTTAAATACTTGACTTCTTTAAAGTTTAGTGCTTCTTAGATTTTGGTCTTTCAAGTACCTCATGTACTGGAGTTCTAAGATGCATAAGATTTCCATGTAGGTAATAAATGCATTCAGCTAATAGATGCTAAAATCGACCATGTTTCCATGGTGAAATGAAGTGCTATTTTCTGTTTTAAAGGGAACCAGCTGTTCACCCTCCAATACCCCCAAAGCCCAGTTCTCCTGCTTTATCTCCTAACCAGCTGAGACGGGATAATAGGTAAGACCTAGCACTCCAGAATTTCTTGCCAAAATGAAGAAACCCAAGAGAAATGAAAGCAAATGAATGGTGACCTGTTTTGTGCAAAGCATAGGTTTGTTTTGTGTGCACATTCATTGACAAAGCACATATAAAGCTTTGCTACTTCTGTTTGTCAACTGTTTGTTTATTTATGTTTACCTTTGAATACTTATGGCCATTACTTGTTTTTGGAAATACACCTTCAAGAAACTGAACAATGTCCATGTCCAGGACGTTCAGGTTTCCTCTAATTTATATATTTGGAAACAATACGTAAGAAACTTCTCCCTTTCTCTTTCTTTTTCTTTGCCTATAAATATATATGTTCACATGTACATATTCATATGTGTGTATATATAAATATATACATAAATATGTATATACATATATATATTTAGTTTATATTTACTTATTGTTAAGTTTCCCATTAAGAGCTGTAATTTCTGATGAAAAATATTTTTAAAACTTTGTGTTATTGCCCAAATCCTCCTTTATGTTAGAAATACCTTTGGGTAGTTCTTTAGTCTTGTTTTAGCTAAGGAATCTGTAATTTTTTTTAAAACTTGGAAATTTGAAAAATGTTCTAATTAACTCATCTTCAAATCAAGAAACAAAAAAGACTACTTTTCTACTTTGAATTTCTGTCACTCTATCTATTATTAATACTTAGAAACAAATTCAGAAATTTGAAAATCTTCCCATGGGTTCCTATTAAACTGTTGAATAATCTCAAACCATTTTTCAAGACGTACATTGCACATTTCCATTATTATTGTGAAATTAAAAAATAGTAAGTCAATGAAGATAATACATTAGATCCACCTGATTGCCTGCCTTTGATTCTTCTGTATTTTTGCTTTTTGATGGTAATTTTTTTAACAACATGTAAGACAATTTTACAACTATTCTTTAATAAGAGAGTAACTTCAGCTAGAAAATGCTGACTTGACAGCAGTGCTATGTGACATTAGGTGTTTACTCTAGTGAGTTAAAAACCCATGTCTGAATTTCTATTCAGTGAAACTTCACAGGACCTTTGAAATTTTGTTCTTAGGATAAGAGGATACATTTTTTAATGAGTCAAGAGAATATTTTTTCATTGAGTTAATAAAAAATATAGGTCAGATTTATAACTTTTATTTGTACAATGGTTATAATTATACTCTTAAAAACAACTCAAGCTTTTTATCTTACATTATTTTTTTCTTTTACAGTATTGAGCAATTAAATTGAATTTGAGTAGGATTTTTTCAGGGGGCTAAAATAAATTAGCTTTGGTTCCTCCCAAATTCTAATCTAAAATCTGCGACTAAAGCATTAAACATATGTAGATTCAAAAGAAGCTAAATTTCATGGGAATTGGTCTAATCCATTTTTACCACTCTAGTTTCTTTCTTCCACCAATGATCTTAAAAGTAAAATTAGGACAACTTACGTGTTTTAAATCCTGATTACTTTAATCACAGCAAGATGATTTTAATGAAAGAATATGAAAGGGAAGTGTTTCCTATGTAATTAACACATGTCCTCAGGAGTACAAAAAAATAGTTGAATATAGTTTCTTGAGAACAAGCAAGAATGCATAAGTAGGTCAATAAGATACTTAAAAAAACAGCAGAGAAAAGCTTTATATCATAAATTGAGGCAGAACCTAACATCATAAAATTTAATTCTGTCAACTCTTTGTGGTTGTTCTCAATGTAGTGAGTGTACTGGAATTTTAAAAATATTTCCCATCATATCTGAGCAAATATATTTCTTAATAGTATTCAAAAGAAATGTGCTTAAGAATAAAAAGTATCCCTCTGATGCCTCAGAACAAAAAATGATTCTTAATATTTTAAAATACTGTATCATCTAATAGAGATAAGTATAAAAATGATTTATTGATGATTGGAAACTAAAATAAAATGAACATATTTAGAACAGATATTTCTATATATATGGTTAAAAGGATATTAAAAGAGATGGGCTAAATTGCAAAGTTAGCATCTTGGACTCTAGAATTTCATATAGGATATGGCTGAGTTCTGGTGAACCAAAAGAGCTAAGGTCAAGTTTGTTATCTCAAGTAGTGCTATTGTTCCAGTACACTCCGGTCTTTTTGAACATATATGTTTTCTTATGAATTTTAAATTTAACAGAGAAGTGTTTTCTTATCTAACAAACATTATCTTTATCTTTTAAAATATAGGCAGATTTGTCCACCTAAAGCAGGTCGATATATGGAAACCAGATCTGCTGAAAGAAATATAAGGTATAAGGAACTGTATCTGTAACCATATATAACTGAAGAAATGATTAAGTATGTTTTATTAGAACACTTAAAAATACAAAACAATAGTAAAATAGATAAAATCAGTTTTCCAGCTGACGTTAATATAATGGATAAGAAATATTTTTATATGTACCTAAGAATTTTATTCTTTTTATTTCTATTTTAGGCTTTACATTAAGAAAACCAAAATTGTCTGAATGTATTAACAGAATAAGATGAAGCCCCTTAAGATAGGAAAACACTTCTTTATTCCCAGCATTTGTCTCAAGATCAATGACATAGTTGATGTTAATGTATAAATGAATAGGTAGAAATATAGTCATGTGTTCTATAAAAGCTTTTCCTAGAATTGGCTGTATACTAAGGTCACATCCAGCTCTGAGGTTTGCAAATTGTGCTGATGACTTTGAGTGAGGTTTCCCCATGACACTGTGATTTATTCCTGATGTCTTGCATACTCCGTCTAGTTTAGTATTTGTTTTGGATATACCTTGTTTTTATGTATATTTTTTTAAGGAAAAAAACACTATATCTGAAATTAGCTTTTGGACAATGCCATATTATAGATTTATCAATATGGTAAGCCAAATTTTTTATTATGGTAAAAAACACATAATAAGTTTACCATTTTAATCATTATGATAACACAATTCTTCAGTCAAAACTTTTTTTTTTTGACTGAAAGCATTTTTCAAAGTTCAAAACTTACACACTTTTAATTTTTTAAAAATCATCTCCTTTGACCCTCAGAACAGAACAGTAGAGTTCTCTGCCACAGACTCCCCAGAGTCTTCAGTGTGCTTACATAGCTTCTGAATCTCCAAAAGTTGGCTACACTTCCCAAATTTACTAGACTACAATTTTTTTTTATGGAATTCTATTAACCTTCTATGAGACATTGTTTGTGAAACGTAGGTCTTAATTACAGAGGAACCTATAAGGATTTTCCCAATTATTCCATTTCATGATCTAGAGAGATCAGCATGGATTTAGGTGTTACGTGTTACGTGCTTCCACATAGCCTATAGTTTACAATGTACTTTCTTTCTCTTCGGAAGCCTAAGAAGACAATTATTTTCACCCCGTATGAGGGGCGAATTAATCATCTGAGTATGTAACATAATGCTTCTTGGTTTTGGTAGAAAAGATTCTAAACGCACTTCTGTGTTTACTTGTGCAGTTAACTGTATTTTCTTTTTCATATCCTTTTTTAAGTATAGAACTTTGTGGCAGCCAATGACGTCATTAGGAGAAACTGTAGTTATTTTAGTGAGCACTAGATGGCAGAGGCAACACCAGGCGGAATGAGAGGGGTGTGTGTGTGTGTGTGTGTGTGTGTGTGTGTGTGTGTGTGTGTATGTCATAAGCTAATATGATGGAATTATTTTGTTATTCAGTTAGACTGAATAATTCCTAAATGAGACATGAACTATCGTTTTCTTCACTGAACACAGAGAAATTTTAGCTGCTTTACAGATTGCTCTACTGGCACTGACTTGTATTTATTTTTCATTGTTTGAAGGAGTCAGGATCTTGAGAACATCGTCAAAGTGGCTACTTCACTTCAGAAAACTGACAAGGGGTGAGGTCTTAGAGCTTTGAGCTTGGTTTTTTCTACTCTGTACATTTAAAAAAAATGCTTAACCAGTACCTTAAAGTTCCCAATATAAACAAAATCCCAATGTTGTTTATTATATAGAATTTCAAAGAAGGAAGAATTAGTGTCCCTAGATGTGTCATTGAAAGTTTGGTGGTATTGATATTTATGGATAGTTTCCTTCCTCTGCTTCCTCTTCTGGTGACCGTACACATCCCAGTGACCTTAGCTGTCCATGGTTTTGACCTAATTCCAAGCCACTCATCTTGTATTTGTGTTGCTTGTCCAGACCTCCATGAATCTGTCTCTCTAGCACTCTCATTTAGAATGTCCTAAGCCATATTCAACTCCCTTCTCAAATAGGTTATTTCCTGACTTCTCTGTTCTTCTATTCAGGCAAGCTCATCTTTCAGGAATCATTCTTTTCTCCTCTATGTAGTACCAGGCATGTATGGTCAAATGTCTGAAATGTCCCTCATGACCATGTGGCCTCACTCCAGTTCAAACTCTCATTGACTCCAGCATAGGTTATTAGAGTAGCTGTCCAGATTTACTTATATTCCTCCAGTCTCTCTTCCCACTAAACCTTTACAACCCATGATTACCAGAGTTCCTTTCTAAGATTCTGCTCGAACAGTCACTCCACTGGCTCTCTGTTGCCCATTCGATTACATGAAACCTCATTCAAGGCCCTTGCTAACCTGACTCTCCAACCTAACATTCCAGAGTTCTTTTTTTTTGGTCATTTTGTTTTAGGTGAACTGACCCCTTTCAGTATTTCCTATAATGCAGGTCTCGTAGTGGAGAATTCCCTCAATTTTTGTATCTCTGGAAAGGTCTTTATTTCTCCTTCATATCTAAAGGAGAGCTTAGCTGGATATATTATTCTTGACTGGTAGTTCTTTTCACTTAATAGTTTGAATATTTGATTCCACTCCTTTCTGACTTGTAAGGTTTGTACTGAGAAGTCTGACAATAATCTATTAGGTTTTTCTTTATAGGTTACCGTCTTCTTTTCCCTGGCTGCCCTGAGAATTCTGTCTTTGTTGTTGATTTTTGATAATTTTAATACAATGTGTCTCGATAAAGGCCTTTTTGGACTGAGATAATTGGGTGTTCTGTTGACTTCTTGAATTCCAAGCTCCAGCTCATTCCTGTGGTAGCTCTTATGCACAGATCCCACGCTCAGACATGCTGGTGTGCAGTTTGGGTATTTTTTGTTGATTTTTAGATGTTGAGCTTATTGTTGTTTCAAGGGGAGAGATCTGGGGACGTCTCTTACTCCGCCATGTTTCTGACGTCCCTCCGGAGTTATTTCTGACTTCACCTTTACAGTTACCCTACATTCAATATCAAATCAAATCACTTTCTTTCCACAGTTTTTAGATACTCTGTCTTTTTTTTTTTATGCCATTCTATGCAATGGCAGTCTTTTTCATCCTCAAAGCCACCATATTAATCTATCCAAATCCTACCCATTTTTAAAGACCCAGATCAAATATCACCTCCTGTGTGAAGTCTTCCCTGAGTGATTTAGTGAGATGAGACTTCTGCTTCTCCAAGCTATTAGAACCTCATGATTCATATTTTATAACAGCTAATCATATTTGTTTTTTTCATGTTTATGTAAATGTCTCATTGTCTCTCTATCATCTCCTAAATCTCTTAAAGCAGATATTTTGTCTTATTCACCATATGTCATTTACATTTACTGAGTCTGATATGATGCTTTGTACAAAGTAGGTGTTTCTATAATAGAGTATGACAAAATAATGATGAGCAGTGAGAAAACCTTGAGTATAAACATTTTGTAGTTTAAACCACATGCCTACAATTTTTTTCCTTGCTTAATTGAATTTAGCAGTGCTTAGAGTGTTATTAGGAATTGCAGTCTCAGTCAAAAGAACTAAAGAGAAGAAACAGAAGTGACGCTTGGTTTATCTATGCAAATTAATAAACAAAAGAGAAGCTCTGAATCCAGACGGGGACTCTAGAAAGTCTCCTGAACGTTTCACTTCCATTTCTTCTCTCATCTAAGTGCCTGGATCTCTGATTTTATTTACTTATTTTTGTTTGTGGTAATATTTTGTTTTTACTAGGGATTAAAAATAGTTTTTGGTGGGAGATAGGGATGTTTAAAGGAGAGATATGTGAGTGATGCTGAAGAGAAATTATTAGTTTGTCATAAATCAAACAAAAACAATGAGAGCTGCGATTAGTTTAACTTTCCTGCCCATTCTCTCTAGCCACGATGCATGAATTCCACAGCCAGAAACATTTTTCACAGAGAGAAGCTGCTGCTTTAACAGGGCCAAGGGGATATGTCTGTTGCATCGATAGCCAAGTATTGTTACTGTAGGACATCCATACGAATAGCTTTATTTTTTTGAGCTGCTCTTTGTGGTATTTCTTTGTGAAATGGACTATTACTCTTATATAATTAAATGTATTTAATTTATTGCAAATGCAATGGTGAAACTTAATATCCAAAGCTTTGATCAATTTAAGATCATTTTAAAAGCTGAACTTTTTCATTCAGATGCAGTCTCCATTTGTTTAATTTATCACAGAGTACCCTCTCATGATTTATGCTAATTTTCTTGTGATAAACATGAGCAACCCCAAACCCTGATAATCTCATCATTGTGACTCACACCAGTCAGAAAGGTCTGTGGCTAAAATTTACAGGATTCTTAAGTCTGCTCT
>NW_006436811.1:10418392-10481169 GCF_000325575.1 Pteropus alecto
CCTCAGAGATAAGGTAGAATTTCAAGCAAGAAAAGACAATGTGGCATTGTGTCAGGGGACCGGGTAAAGTTTGTATCACATTAGGACAGAACGTTAGTCACTTTTTTCACAGTCAGCAACTTTTGTATTTCAGTGTTTATTCTCAGGCTTCAATCTTACCATTGAATACATAATATTACTGAAAGGCTTCATCTGTAGCTGTTAACGTAAGGTGTTCTTCGAGTCTCTAAGAGGACTGCCCCAGCAGCTATTCTGTCACTACCTAATGCCAGGCATCTTCAAAGCACATGCATGACTTAGTGACTATACCTCTCTAAGGCTGACCCAAAATCTTGGTGTCTCTAAATGCAGTTTAAAAAATAAATTTAGCTAGCATTTTTTATTTTATTTTTATTTTTATTTATTATTATTATTATTATTTTAGGTGAGGCAAACTTTGGTTGACCTCACAGATTACAAGGACCTTGTCAGCTTACAGTCCCTTATTTTTTATTTTTTATGCCTACAGCACCTGGTCTTCCTAGGTGGTCTCCCATCCAAGTACTAACCAGGTCCGACCCTGCTTAGCTTCTGAGATCAGAAGGGATTGGGCTTGTTCAGGGTGGTATGGCCATAGACAGCTAGCATTTTTTAAAGAAAAAATTTAGTATTGACTGGGAACTGTTTAATATAATGGCCAAAATTAATTGAGAGCTTACGACTTGCCAGACATTATACTAAGCACTTTATACTCATTAGTTTATTAATTCTTTTCTGAGGTGGGTACTATTAGTATTCTTATTTTACAGATGGAAAAATCGAGGCAGTTAGAGGTTAGGTAACTCACCCAGAATCACCAACTAATAAGCAGTGAATCTTAGACTGGAATTCAGGTATAGCTGACTTGGGAGCCTGAATGTGTAACTGCTGAGTTACTAACACTCACTTCTTTCTGGTCAATACCAGTCATGACTCAAGAAGAAATAAAGACATTGAGAAAGTGTGGAAAACATGTGATTCTAGAGCAGGAAGAAAGGAGAACCAAGATTTGTGAACTGAAAGGCTGGATGAGGAAGGCAAGAGAAATGGGGATGAAGTTTGACAGAAAAGTTGAGGAGAGAAAAGGTGAGGAGTGGACAAGAGCAGGAGACCCACCGAGGCTGCCTTCTTCGGAGAGAGAGCTGAGCTCGTTTGATTCTGAGGGCTATTCTGGAACCCAGGAGTTGAACTTAAACAGTTTGCTCCTAAAGAAGCAGCCAGAAAGTTACAGTTATCTTATATGGAAAAAACATAGAAAATTTAGCTGTCCTGGAAAAAGGTAGAGTAGAAGTCAAGAAAGAAACCAGACTTACTGATGAATAAGTGTTTTCCAAAGCTGCTTTGTGCAGTATATTACGCAACGATAGAATCTGTAATTAGTCAAGGTACCTGTATTTGTTGATTCAGTTAAGAACCTGTGTTAAGCATCTATTGTATGAAAGATACTGTATTAAAGACTGAAGAGGAACTAAGGAAAAATACAGCTCTAAATTTTAAGTGGTGTGTGTGTGCACATTTGTATGTGTAAGAGCAGGGACATTAACATAAGGTAAGTGTGCAATAGCTGTATTAAATGTATAGTAGTGTAAGTGCCGTAAAGAAGATGCAAAATGCTGCAGGGCTTCCAGAAATAGAGCCCTCCATCTATTCAGATGGAGAACTGGGAAAGATTTCTTGGAGGAAGCTGTTTGAGGACAGATTTGAAGGCTAGACAGGGTTTTTGTAGATATAAATGCGGCACATATGTTTTATTTCAGAGAACTCAGAAACAATTGTTTTAAGGTGAATCTGCCCTTTGACTCTGGGAAAGCTTTTATTGATGTGAGATATTTTTTTTCTCTTCCAAAAGTGAAGAATTGGATAATATCATCAAAATGAACAAAAGCTTAAATAGGTAAGATTGAAAAACATGTATGTTTTGCTTTGTTATTGAACTGCACATAGCGAGTTCTTATGTCTTCTCAGTCAAGAGTGTTCTACAAATCTTGAAAAGAAAGCTTGCAGAAATCATCATCATTTTGTTATAGTATGAATGGTTATTACATCTAAAGATTCTAAAATTAAAGTGTCTTTGATTTTCATACTCCATTTGTGTAGTAAGGCAGTTAAATAACCACATTTTTCTTCCTACAATATTAGTACATTAGTATGTAAACTAGTTCGGTTTGGTCACTAAATGCTTTTAATTTAATCATTACAAAATAACTTATTATCTTAGTTAACATTATCTCCTTGTTTTGAATCATTCATAATTGCATGCTTTAAAAATTATAAAAGTCGAGGTTTGTCTTAGAGGTATGTGGAATTTTAGTTATCTTTCTGTTACTTTGCAAACTAACATATTAAACAGACAGGGACCAAAGAGAGGAGACAAAAGCAAATGTCGAATGAATTAATTGATCAAGAGATGAGGTTTTCATAACCTGCTTTGACATTAATGATACATTTTACTGACTATCAACAACTCCCTTAAATTTGCTCCTTTTCAGTTTTCTCATTTATTAAGATAGGAGATATTACATCAAGAATCACAGACTCCATGGCCCATTGAAACCAGGCAGGTGGCAATGAGTGAAGGGAACTGACTGTGTGAAATAGGGGGAACGCCCTGTCCAAAGTGCCCGGTGATTTCTCAGCTCTGGCTGATATTGCTGCATGAGAATTTGAGCCCAGCAATGCAGCACATTTTCAGGAGATGCTGAAAATTCGGGTTTCTATGTGCATGGACATCTTGTAAATACTGGTCCACATTAAAAACAAAAACATTCTGTGAAGTTGAATAACACACCTGTGTACCTATTATGGCTTATGTATCCCCAATTTGTATCTTTTATTTTCCCTAAGGCCCACTGCAATTTAAATTTTGAGCCTATGAAGAAACCTGTTTGGTATATAGGAGTTTCAAGAATTATGTCTCATCTTTCCCAATCAGCTTCTGTTTCCTTAGATGTAAACCAGTCTGTTTAGAGTTAAGTGTCTGTTATTACCACTGACAAGGTTTTTTATTTAATGTATTTAAAGAAATCAAGGTCTCGATGGTATCTTCAGAGCAACTTCTAAGGCAGAGCAAACAGAGAAAAGGTAAGTGCATCTGTCTCTAACCTGAAAATATGATCTCCCCGATTGCTTGTTTTATTCTTTCAGATGTTAGCTGGAAGGGAATTGTAACCTCTGGCATGAAAATGTACTAGCAGATGGGGTAGTGTCCTCACTATTATACGTTTAGTTCAGACATAACTGCCCAGAAGGATTTTTGCTCTTACATTCACCAAACATAAATGAGCAATTCATGAAGAATGTTTATTAGATATGATCTTTCAAGATACCACACAATTTTATTGCAATGTGCAGTGTTTTGTTTCAATTTCTTTGTGTTATACAGAGCCAAAAGCCTTGAAAATCTCATCTTTCTTCATGCCCGGACAGACAAAGATTGCAGAGGGTAAGATTTGATTAAGACTCTCATAGACCTCTTCGAATTAGTCCTAGACTGTATACTATTTCTTCAGAACAAGGGTCAGGAAGTCTGGTGGAACAGGCCCCCAGTCAGGGTCAGGAGATGCTGGCTCTGCCTCCAACATCAACCTGGGTGACCCTGGGCAAGTCATTTAACCTCTGAAGACCTTGGTTTCCTCATCCCATAAAATGAAGGGCATGACCTAGATGATCTCCAAGTTCTCTTTTAAATCTAAAAATGGAAGCAATCTGGCTGTTACAGGTGGTAGACAATAGGCTGGTTTATGAGCTAAATATATTTATTATAAGACAGTTGGTGCTGGGAACATAGCCCTTCACCACTGAGATCTTTGTAAAATATACTAAGGCCACTTTCATTTGGAATCTTGGTTGAATCACTTCGTATGTATATCTCAGATATATCTGTAAATATTTCAAAGTTCAGAGACATGATTTTATTTATTTTGTCTCATAAAAAGTGTTAATAAATGATCAGTAACCAAACTGATAGCATTAAATAGATTAACTTATAGTTCTAGACTGTTATTGATGTAATAGAAAGTTGACTTATGTTACTGATATTATTTTGCATGTTGAAAGAAATCAAACTCTCGACAGTTTCATTAAAGAAAATCCCAGAACAGTCAAGAATGACAAAGGGTAAGGATTTAAGAGATCTATTTTTTCCTCAGATTGGCTGCTTACTTTGTATTTAATTAGTTAAGTTTGCCTTCCTAACATGATAATTATGTCTGTTGTGTTGGTTATCTTTAAAATGATTTATCTGTGCCAGTCTGTGCTCAGAAGGGTATTCTAGCTTTCAAAGCCACTCTTGGCAGATGCAGTCTCAACTCTCTCTAATGTAGAACACTTCAAGTCTATATAATGAAAGTGTTGGCAACAATAATCCCACAGACATCGATGCTTCTTAACAATATATTATTATAATGTAGATATGCAAGCATTATTATAGGTGATTTTTTTTTCAAGTGGAGAACAGATGAAGTGGGAAAATAGTCAATTATCTGTAAGTGGTTATATGAGCTTTACAGGAAAAGAGATTTCAGATATTTAAAAAATGAAATTTGTGGAGTTCCACAAAAGTGGTCAGAAATAGGAAATGTAGTGTGAGCATCAAAAGTAATCATTTTGTGGGCCAGAAGAGAGAAGAAAAGAGAAGTGATTTATAATCTGGGATAACTCAATAGCAACTGGGCTTTGATGCAGGGATGACTGATCTCATTAGCATAGTAGGGAGAGTCTACTCTTCCTTTTCCTTCTTTTCTCCCTCCTTCCTTTCTTCTTTCTTACATTAAAAGAAACTAAAATGTCAATAGTCTTTTCACAGTGAAATCAGAGACAGATGAAAATAGCAAAGGGGAATTGAGGAATTTAAAGGGATTAGCTTTTATACTCCCTAATAGTTTCAAGCTATTGGCATGTGAAAGTTTTATTGGTTGTGGTCAATTTATATAAAGTACTGAAGCCATCACAGAGCTATTTCTACTTTTCCAAGTTTACTTCAGAACATTGAATTTTTTATTAAAAATGACTTGACTAAATCTTCAATGTGTTTAAGTTTAATATATTGATCATCTGATTTCTACCCATGATGTATATGATTTTCATGTTAAAAGAAGACAGCATCTCAATAAATACATTGAACATAGCTTCCCACCAAACCACCTTCAAAGGACACAGAAAGCAAAAGCTGAGACCTGCAGGGAACGTATGCTTTGAATGTATGCTTTTCAATGGATTTAATAATAACGGAGTAATGTTTGGGACCTTACTATTAGGATTATTATCATATCTTGACAGCATTTTGCATGAATAGAGACACTTGAATTAAATATTTCTAAGAACTTTTGATGCTTTAGGTACTGATAACGTCTTACGCCTGTTGTGAGAAATCTGATGTATCATAGAGATTGAATTGCTCTCTCCTTATCTCTCTCTCTCTATTGCTCTGCTTCTCGCCCCAATGTTATAAAGAAACCAAGGCCTTGGAAGTCTTGTTAAAATTAATCAAAGGACTGACAAAAATGAGAAAGGGTAAATAAAGCTTCTACTTTGATGTGGTTCTCTTTTTTTCAGATTAGCTTTTTACACCTCATTAGAAATGGGAGTGTTATGCTTTCCCTTGTCACAGATGAACTGTTGCACTTGTAGACCTATCAGAGATAGTAAGCAGAGAAATAGGATGAGTACTGTTTCCATAGGATCACAGGTTCGAGTTACATTAAAGTAAGTGCAGGAAAACCTGACACATAATCTCTTATTCTATATTTTCTTAAATAATTGAAAAATGAGCCAAATTTTACATTGAAACTAAAAAATAGAAAAGACAAAATTACAAAGTGAAAGGTCTGCTGGCAAGTTTTTCTAAACTGATTTAAAACAAATACTACTGTGGAAATTAATAAAGATAAGCTAAGGATAATCACATCTGGCCCTGGAAACATCTGACCTCCTTTCAGAGACATTCTTGTTTATACAGATTTCAGAAAAAATTAAATGTAACCTAACTGGCATCAAGTTTTCATGTTTTTCTAAAGAAGCCAAGATCTTGAAATGATTATCACTGCAAACGTCAGGGCAGAAAGAGCTAACAAAGAATGAGAACTGCTTTGATGTTTCTGAATCTTGTTTATTTTCTCCTCAATTAATTTTGTGATCTTCTCAGTAATACTGAGAGGTCACATCTTTACTTTTGTCTTCTCTCATCTGTGTCTGATCCCTACTGCCCTGACCTTCACTTTGGAGGCTCTACAGCACATTTTACCTAAATTTACATTTATATGCAGCCCAACAAAATCCCAGAGATTAATTTAACTATATTTTGATAGTCAACTTTTATAATAAAAATGAATTTAATATCGGTATAATAATTTTCTTTAAAATCTTAAATTCATCATTAATCACATAGAATGTGTACATATATATAATTCAGTGGGAGTCCTTCGAAACGGATTTAAACTGTATTTTAAAGAGGTGAAGACCTTGATAATGTTATCAAAGTGAATCTCAAAGGAAGTCTGGCTAAGATTTACTAGTGTCTTTAAATCTGATTTCTGTGACAATCAATAAGATAAAATGATTTGGCATTTTAACTTCATATTTTATTAGCGTGCAACTGGCAATAATGAAGAGCCATATGGCTTCTTTTTAAAGAATTGTCCCAATGTTTAACAGTAGTTGCCTTTTCTCCCAGATTTTGGGTTTCAATTTGCTTTTAAGGATGAATTACTGAATTGAATTTGTGTCTAAATAAAGCAATCTTGACAACATTTTCAAAGCAGATCTCCAAAATGATAAAGATAGTCAAGAGTGAGGTTTAACTAAAACTCCTATAAGTCAACATCTCTAAGGATGGTGGTCTTAGGAGGCAGCCCAGGGGAAGGGCTCGGCAGGTACATGCCCTGGGAGCATGGACATTCAACCACTTCTTTCCTTTGGAGCTATGTCAACATGGTGGCACTACTCAGTCATGACACTTCTGCTATCCTGTACTGCCCCTTTGGGGTTTAGGTTCTGACCCTTTTGGTATTTCTTCAATCTATTTTAATGGGGAGAACATGTGTTCCCCGAGAAGTGAGGCATTAATTTTTCTATTATGTAGGTGTTTTTTCTTGTCCTTTGTAACTCACCACAGTCTAGTTATTTTAAAAAAGGTTTGGTTGGGTGAATGGCTGAGTTTATATGAAATAATATATTCTTATTATTTTATAAGTTATTGTAAATAATATTTATTAATTTTACTGTTACTAAATTATTATTATTAACATTATTCTCATTTTTAAAAAACAGAATAGGTAATTGTATCTGATTTGTTGAGTAGAAATTTATATTCCATCTGGTTCCAGTATAGAACTTTAGCTAACTTACATTATTTTAATGCTGCCCATTTGGGATATTCTAACAAGATGTATCTGAGGGCAAAGTTTATTTTGTTAACTACCAAGTTTCACATATACTACACAATCTGAGAACAAAAATTCCCATATGTTTTTTGTTAACAAATAAAGAAACTTAAATGGTCTTCAGCTCAAGATGTAAGAGAAGAGTTTTCATTTGCACTTGGAGCTTTAAAAATTATATTGCTAGAGAACTTGTATATTTACCACTTCTTAATCTTTCCAATCATTGTTCACTTGATTAGTGTTTTATTTTAACAACATTCACTAAAATTCATTTCCTTCCTCAAAGAAAACAAGACCTCACTGGGCCTATTAAAGTGAATCCTGAAACAAATAATATCAAGAGGTAAGACATTTAAAGCTTTTTCTTCCCCCTTTGTCTGGAATTTAAAGTACATCAAAATTCTGAATGCTTATATTCAGGATAGTAAATTAAATTCAAGCCCAAACTGAGCTTTCCTTGCCAAAACACATCATATTAAACAATTCTGTACAACTGATACACAGACATAATTTCTTGCATTTTATTCTTGGGTTAAGTTTGAGATCAGGTAGATTTTAAGAAATTAAATGGGAATTTTGACTGACCTCTTTTGCGCTAAGTGATTTATTTCTTTGTATGTATGTCTTTGTGTATAAGTGCATGTGTGTGTACATATATAAGGTGTGTGTGTTTACATGTGTGTATATGTATAGGTTGTATGTATATATATGTGTATATACATGTATATAAGTAGTGTGTGTGTATAAATGTATGTGTTTGTATTTTTTAGTGTTCTTCAGAGAAACAGAACCAATAGGATATATAGATATATATAGGGGGAGAGAGAGAGAGAAAAAGAGAGAAAGAGAGAGAGAAATTGATTCATTGATTACAAGGATTTGCTCATGCGAAAAGTCCCAAAATCTGTATTTGGCAAACAGGAGACCTAGATCAGTCAGTGGTATAGTTCCAAGTCCAAATCCGAAGGCCTGAGAACCAGGAGAGCTAATGGTATAAATTGTAGGCCAAGGGCAGGAGAAGACCAGAGTTGCAGATTAAGTAGTCAGGCAGGCAACGTTCCCTCTTACTCAGCCTTTTTGTTCTGTTCAGGACTTCAACTGGTTGAATGGGGCCTACTTGTGTTAGGGAGGGCAATCTGCTTCACTCAGTCTACAGATTCAAAAAAAGTTAATCTCTTCCAAAAACACCTTCACAGACACGCCCAGAACAATGTCTGACCAAATATCTGTGCCCCCTGTTGCCCAGTCAAGTTGACACATGAAATTAACCATCACAATATGTATATGTGTAAGTGTGTATGTATTAAGTATATGTGTGTACGTATAAGTAGTGTATATATATAAATGTATGTATGTGAGTATGTAAGGAGTGTGTATATACTTATATATGAACTATGTCTTCACATGTGTAGTGTATTTGTGTTTACTGTGTGTTTGTGTATGAACTGTGGTATGTATTTAAGATGAAGATCTTAACAAAGTACACTTCATTAAAAGACTTCTACCCATGAATTGTCAAGTAAATCTGGAAAGCTTATGTCCTCTTGCTTTTTATTTTTTAAAAAGCAGATGGAATGTATTTGAAACTGTGCTTGTTGGCATGTCACTGAAAACAGTGTACCAAATAATTCCATGTGGTTTTATTCGAGCTCTTTTTCATTACGTTAACTCAGTACATGATATTATTAGATTCTAAAATGTGTCACTGATGCCTGTAGGCCCAGTCAGCAGAGCAAGGGCTCAGCTAGCTGAAAAACTGGAGTGTGCACTGTCAGGCTGCCCTGTTCTCAGTAGCCTGGCATGTAGCATGGTCAGAGGCCAGAAACTTGTACATTTTGCAACCGATGGACTGAGAAGAAAGCATTGACTTCCTTGGCTACCTAGGTGGTGACTTGAGATAGTGAATGTGAGCAGGGAGGTGACTCGAGATAGTGAATGTGAGCAGGAAGTCTGAAAGACCTGGATTCAAATTCTGGCTCTGTATTGGCTAGCTGTGTCCCTGTGCCTCAATTTGCTCATCTTCAAAATACAGATAGATCATAATACTCTCAAGCCTAGCACATAATAGATATAAGAAACTATTAGTGATAATAAAGATCAAGTGAGTTATGTATTCTTAATGATTTAGATACTGTTCATATATTTAATTTACTTTGATTCACCAAGAAAAATTCATGTTTTCTTTTCTAATTTTTATTAAAGTGTTTCAAATTATGACCTATTGTTTTTCATATGTTGGTGTGTGTGTACACACATGCCTATGTGTACACATGCATACAAATATTTGTGTGGATTTATGTGTGTATGAATTATGAATGTAAGATTCTGTAAGTTTTTCAAAGGTAAAATATGATTATGTCCCCCACTTATTAAAAACTCTCAACATTATCTCATTTTAGGTAGAATAAAATTCTAACCCTTAGTGATGGTCTTATAATTGTTCAGTAAAGTCCAGCCAAATTGCTTCTTTTTCTATTCCAGGCTCATTCCTGCCTTATAACTTCTGCATATGCTATTTCCACTTTGAGAATAGTCTACCCCCATAGTGTCACATTCTTAAAGAGGTCATTTTTGACACTTGAATGTAATTAAGTCACCACCCCCTTTCTCCAGCCCCAGCACCTAGTACCTAGCAGGTACTAGGCTTTCTTTTTCATTTTCTTCATAGGATGTACTGTTATCTGGAATTGTAGCATTCATTTATATGTTAGATTATATATTGTTTGCCTCTCTCCATGTTAAAATGGAAGCTTCATGAAGGTTAAGCCCATATCTCTATTATTCACAGCTATCCCAGCACTTGGGTCCTCTTGTAGGCTTTGCATACCTATTTGTGGATTTAAAGAATGCATAAATACTGAAGATATATACATCATGAGGCATCGCTTCACACAATTTAACTCAAATATTATTTTACATTACTATATTAATTAGCATACTCTTCTATACTGACTTTATGAACTTGAGATTTAAATAGTCTCACTTTGATATATGCTTTATTTAATGTTTAAAAGATCAAGATCTTGATGATATAATCAAAGCAATCTCCACAACCAACATAAATATTACAAGGGAAGAGTTACAATGCTTATTGTTGTGGTTTTTTGTTTGTTTGTTTGTTTTATTTTGTTTTTGAGTACTCAAATCTGGACATAGAATCCCAGGAATTTTTATTTTTCAGTCACTGGCATTCAAATCTCACATACTTTGTTTAAGCAAAACCCAACAAAGGGTTTAAAAAAAGTCAACCAAGAATTTCCTGGAGTAGAATGATTGCTTCTGTTGGGTTAATTGTTTCATTATTTTTATTATGAAAAAGGTCCACATTTTTTTATTGCTCCTTTTAGCCTGAGTATATACATTCTCAGACTCTTGGATACAAGTAAAAATTTGTGTCAACGTCTGGTCACTTCCAAATATCTGTATCTTTGATATATAGGCACAACCACAGAGACTTTGTGATATGATCTTAGTAGGGCCACAGGGCATGAAGAAACAGTACGTTCTGAGGGTGTTCTTTACCCATGTGGCAACTTCCGTAGATCAGAGGAGCTTTGGCTGGAAAACACATGTAGATGCCATAACAAAAGCAAAATTCCATTAAGATCAGAAGCAGATTTTCTAAAGGGTAACAATAAAATACTGATGTGTTTTCAGCAATTTTGTGGAGATTTGTATCAGTAAATGTATTTTAAATTTCAGAAATTTACAGACTTTAATCTTCTTATTGTTTGTTGCCTTCACAGAACTAGTCAAAATTTGTAGTTTTAACACGAAGTTATAAGCACATGTTGCATATCAGACACCAGGTTACATATCATAGACTTTAACAAACTGGCATATTAATCTTAATCCATTGTTATGAATGGAAAACTTGCTAACGGATGTCATTTGCAAAATACATATTCTCCGAAGCTGATTTGAAAGTCCTACAGCATGTTAAAGGTTGATATTAAGAGAATGCCTTCTGGAATGTTCTATGAAATGTACACATAGGCTATTACAAAATGTTCAGTGCACCTGGCAGAGGTTAAGAGTACAGCATTAAATAATCGTAATAGATACAGAGTCCTAATAGAGCATTTAGTACTGACATAATGGCTCTAAGATTAAAATACTGTCTCACTGAGTCTCAATGAGTTTCAGAGATGTATAAATCCCTACGTACTTCTGCAGTCACCTTTACTAATCTCCGTCTTTTTGACATGATCTCAGTCAGTGTTTATACTGTGTCTGAATTTTAATAAATAATTTTGCTCAGTGTTTATACTGTGTCTGAATTTTAATAAATAATTTTGCATTATTCTGCCATTAACCTCATCATTTTTTTAATGTTTTAAAGGGGCCAGAGTCTTGACAATCTCATCAAAGTGACCCCTGAAGTAAATAGAAATAATCCAGGGTGAGGATTACGTCTTTATCTTTCTTCCTTCTCTGTCTCCACCAATTTGTGGCACTCATTGGAGAAACTGTTGAAAAATCTTTGGATTGAAATCAGAAAATCTGGACTCCATTACTTACCAGATGGGTGCCTTTGAGCAAGTCCCTTAAATCACTGAGCTGAGGCTTCTTTGGTTATAAAATGAGGATCATAATGTCTCTTTCACCTTTGTCACTTGATTATTGTAAGGATTAAGTGAAATAATGGATATAAAATCCCTTTAAAGCAAAAATGAATAACAGCGTAAATTATTTACAAAATACAATTTAGTTACAGCTACAGCAAATGAGAAACTAAGCCAGTGTGTCAATGACTTGTAGGGAGGTCAAAATTTGTACTCTTTTAAATGAAGGTCATAGACTGGTATTAATTCAAATACCAAAACTTAATAGTAAAATTTATCTTGAGTACATATATCCTTTAAATTAAAATATTTAGTTGATTTAATTCCATTTCTACTTATCATGTATTTGTTTGCTTTTTTGTTTGAAGTTCTAAAGACTTTGATAACGTCATCAAAATGAATCCAAGAACAGGAAAATGTGTGCAAGGGTAAGATTTAATAAGCTCTTCTTTTTTGTTTCATGCTAAATAATGCTTAAAATATAATTAAATCATAATTTCAGCTGACTGACACTAAACTCAGAGATAGTTCATGAAAAGCCATGTAATCTCCACAATCTAAAATGTTAAAGATTTTGGTCAACTAGTTTCTAATATAATGGCATACCTTTTGATTAATTAGATGCATAGTTGTTTTTCCAAGATGGACAAGACTTTTATTCGTCGATTTGTTTATTTTTCTTAAGCAGAGGGATGGCACAGGAGAGAGGAAGAGAACTAGACTGGAACCCATAGACGTGGGACTAGGCTTGGCTCTGCCCTCACTAACCGTGTGAATAGGATGGGTCGCTTGCCCTGTTTGAGTTTAGTTTTCTCATTCTAAAAGTGAGGAAATTGGACCAAGTGCTCTCTAGTCACCTCTAGTGCTAATTCTGTTACTAAGTTCAAATAAGATGGTTAAAGTAATAGAAAGAGTATGAACTCTGGAGTCAGTTTACTTGGCTTTAAATTCAGCCCTGCCGCTACTAGCCATGGAGGAAAAATATCTTTCTTCATCTTAATTTTTCCCTTTGTGAAGTTGGGATAATCATACTTCCTATGTCATAGAATTAATGTGAGGATTAAGTCATATAAATTATGTAAATCACTTAGAATAGTGCCTAGCACATCACACATTTTCTAAAACCATTAGTTATTGTTTATTATTTCTATGCAGTTATAGGCAGATTAAAAAATATATATTCATAGTGAGGACTGAAAAACTCCAACCCTTTGAGAGAATCCTTGTTTAAATAAGTATTTCATAATAAAATATTTTTATAATAAAAATATTTCTCAGTTTTAATAAATATTTACAACCACATGGTGTAAGTTGACCATTGATCTGATCATTTCTTCCCTGTTTTAAAGGGGCCAAAGTCTTGACAGTATCATCAAAGTGGCTCCTGAAACGAACAGAGCTAACCAAAGGTGAGGTTCATGGAACATTTTTATCTCTCCTTTTTTTTCTGTTCAACTTAAAAAAAGGGATAAAATTCATTGTCCCATCATAGAGATGGCCAGTGATGGAATCCACCAAAAAGCAAGTCCTTGTTCAGGGCTCCCTGGCCATGAGCTTGAGTGGAGGAGAGAGAATTCTTTAAAATATCTCTTATGAGTGTGTGATTTGTACTCCATGCTCAGGATTCCCCATGAGATGAAACATCATCCCAAAACAATTTCCTAGAGCTAAGCAGTCTAAACAAGGTCTTCATGTGAAGAAAACGTCTCCTGCGGTCTTTCTCCTTTATTTATTTATTCCCTCTCCTCTTACTGTCTACCACCCAAACACTTCCTAAAGTTAGGGGGTTATTTTAAAAAAAATTATTCTTGGTTCATTGAAATAATAAGGAATACAAAGAATGACATTTGTTTTTTATAAAAGAATTTTCTCTAAGGCATGCCGTGTTAGGTAAGTAGAGAGACATGACAGAATCATGAAGCTATAAACATATATTGCTGTTAGTTTGAACATGAGTTAAATACAAAAGGTACTAAGGCATACATCTGCTTTCTGACAGATTTTCTATCTTTCTTTGTATATAGGAATGTTCTCCAATTTTTTATACTATATAGCTCTATTGTATAAAGTTTCTCAGGCTAGACCAGCGGTAAGCAACTTTTGCTTAAAGGTCTAGACAGTAAATATTTTAGGTTTGAGAGGGCCAAAACAGTTTCTGTTTTAACTAGTCAACTGGCAGCCATAGAGCAGTACATTGTAAATGAATGGGTATGGCTTTGTTCCAATAAAACTTTTTTTACAAAACTAGATTGCACCCTAGATTTAGCTTGAAGACCATAGTTTGCTGACCCCTGGCAAGATAATATTATATGTGGATGGGAGAGAAAGATTAATTCTGAATGTAATTGGGATAGCTTCCAATAAAACATAGCCTGCTTCCCGTGCCCCCAGTTTGCATATATTTTCATTCACTTTATGGTTACCCCCAAATTTTATCACTCTTTTATCTGAATATTTAATGCTAAATTGTCCTTAGTTTTTTTATCGCTGAAAGAGAGCATAACATTATTGTCATTGTTTGAGGGTCAGATACTGAATCTAGAGACCATATAATACTTTATATTACTTTATATTGTGTAGTAACCCTGTATTGGTTATTTTTATTATTGCTTCCATTAAGATTCATTGAAAGATAAATCTTCATTGGTCCTCTTCCAAGAACACTTAGTTCGTAAAGCTAAAGATGTCCTTAATCATACGAACTTTCCCACGCAGTGTTTGAGCCTCTGTTTTAGCGCCCACATCCTACCTTATATTGCATTAGGTCATGTGTCCATCTCTTTCACGTCATAATGAATTTTTTGAGTTCAGAGAACGCTTACTAGCCATATGATTTTGGACAAATAGTGTAATCTTCTTTAAGCCTCAGCTTCTTTATCTGTAAAATGGGGATTGTAAGAGTTATTTTCTTCATAAGTCGCTAGAAAAATTTGATAAGATCAAGCTTGTAAAGTATGCAGTGTTCAAGTACTTGTTAGACAGTATCTATTGGTATTATTGTTGCTGGTACAATTTTTTTCTTCATTGTTGAGTCCCCATAGCACCATTCAATGTTTAATTCAAAGAAGATACCAAAGAAATTATTCTATTATATTGAACCTCATGAAATTATGGCAGTCAACTGTATGTGACTCACCAAATGACAATTCCATATAGTTTAACATAATGTACATGGGGAGATACGCACATGATAAAATGAGTTTGTGGGTTAATCCTAGAAATTAGTTAAGTGATATAAGACTTTCTGATCTTTTTTTTTTCTTTAGCATATATAACATATTGTCCCATAATGAAGTATATCAAATTAGGCTTCTTGTTCAGGCCTTTTGGTATTAGGGTTTGTATGAGAGCCCAGTGTAATAATAGAAATGTCTCTTTAGAGCTAAGATTGCCTATTTGAGTGTTTAGAATAAAAACAAGTTATATAATTTGAAGTCTTACTCGTTCTGATTTAGTATTACAGGAAGTGTGATTCTAAAGTGATTTGATTTATATCTTGGAGCAGCTTCAATGCTATATATTTGTGTCAGGTATATCACCTACGTACCTTAGAATCAGGAAATAACTTTTTTTTTTTTTTTTGGAGGAGAGGGGAGGGAAACAAGGAACACATGGAAATGAGCTATTTTGTATTTTTCTCTTGTCTATTCCAACTTTCAAAAATATTGGCCAGTAGAGGGAGGGAACAATTGAGGGATTATTTCATGAACTATATAGATGTCTAATCAATGTACTGTATACTTGAAACTAATTTAAATAAATAATTTATTTTTTAAAAAAGTTTATCTGCATGCTCCCAGGCAATAATAATAATAATAATAAAATATTCTAATTCTACTGCAAAATGTAATATGGAAAATAAGAAGTTTATGAGTAACTTAAATTTGAAGTTATCTTGAAAGAAATAAGAATAAAATGGAAATGAATTTTCATATATACATAGTTATGTAAGAAATGAATTGATAGTAGCAATCTATATTTCCATGGGCTAAAAAGAGAATTCAAGTAGTGATGAAGTTTTAAATTAGCAACAATCATTTAATTAAATAGCAAGGTCGAAAAAAGTATACAAGTTATTATTGATTTTAGTTGATTTGACCAGCTACTGAAACTTACAACATTGTTTCAGGAACCAAGACTTGAACAATCTTATCAAAGTAACCCCTTCAGCAAACAAAAGGTAAGCTTATTAAGATAATTCAAGACTCCTGAGCAAGTCTCCAATTTATGCCAAAAAATAAGATTAATTATTTGGCTAAAGATATTTTGAAAGAGGATATGAAAAAAAAAAAAAGGGAACGAGTTGATTTTCTGTGTAGTAACCCTGTATTGGTTATTTTTATTATTGCTTCCATTTATTTCATTATAATATTGTTTAGAATGATCATATTGAGGCTACGTCTGTATAATTGCTACTTGAGGAATTCAATACAATAGTATAATAACTAGTTATTACTGTAATTTTATAGTTAATAAATTATGCTTATAAAACTAAATAAACCAAAGAATATTGGCATTTTACTCCTTCACAAAAATTAAAAGATTAATTTTAAAATGAGTGCTAAGAAAATTGATGACATAACATTCTTATTCTTGATTAGAATATTTTTGTGTGACATTGAATTTGCTTCTGTCTTCTTGAAAAGTTATGACCCATTTTACCCTGGAACGAAGGTTAAGAAAAGAATGCAAAGTAACTCCAAACTACCTCTCAATTCTTGTGAAGATATTATTAGTGAAAAGCACTGTGCACATGTGAGAAACCATTGTGAACATAGAGAGATGAAGGTATTAGCAGGAAACATGGGATATGAGATCTAGTTGCCATGGTTTCAATTCTGATTCATCCTCAGTCACTTCTTAGGTACCTGGCCCAAAGGAGTGTCTTAACTTCTCTGACATTCAGTTTCTTTTTTAATAAAGGGGGGATGGTAACATATACTTTACTAGTTTGTTTTGAGGATTTAAAAAAAGATAACTAATGTATATAAAGCAGAAACTCAATAAATTTATCATTTTTTATCTAGAATTCCATTGAATGATTCACAAATGTCAAAAGTGAAAATGCCAGCCATAAAATTTGCTGACTTCTAACTGAATTTGACCTTTTTTGTTTGTTTGTTCGTTTTAGCAATGAACAAGGTCTTGACGAACTTATTAATGTAAGCCCCAAAGCTGTCAAAAACATGGCTGGGTAAGAGAAAGATGTTTTTGATTCATTTGACTTACACTCATTCTATTTACAAATTGAATATAAGACTTAAAAAAATCATCACAATTTTTTATGTCCCTGGAAACTTAAATATCTAACCATTTGTTAAAAGCAAGAAAGGAAGGCGGTTGAAAAAAATATGGTGGCGGCTCTACTTCTTTCAGCATCAAGTAAAGCAACTGAAGGAAGTGACTGGGGGGGAACATAGCTAGTCTGTGTGCTGTTTACGTAGCTGTTTATGTCTCTGGAATTGATTGAAATTTATTGATAATAATTTTTAAAAGACCTAGATACTTCATTAGACTCATCACCAGCAAATATCATTCACCTTGTTTGTGAATTGTATTTTCTGGTTCTTCGTGAAAATTTTATGAGGTTCACTGTTTTTTAAATGGTGTGCTGCTCCCAGAAAAGTTATGGACCTAAAATTGGTGATTTTTTAAGTAGTATCTGTAAGATGATGAAATTCACTTTTTGTTTCTGGTTATATGAAGATTTTTATGTCATTATACACTGCATATATATATGGTATATGTATGATATCTAAAGAATGTTTTCATGATTTTTCTTCTTGAATTTAGTTGGTACATATAAAAATTGCAACATTTTAGAGGTGGAACCTCAGAGAATTCATAGCCCAGTTAAGTCTGAACAATTTTGAAAACCTGTTTCAGTTGAACCTATTCAATTTACAGAAGAGGAAATCACGACTCAAAGTTTAGGTGATTTGATCAGGGTCACAGAGAAAACTAGTGGAAGAATGATAGTAGTTCTGTGCTCTGTAAGGCAGTGAATAATTATTGAGCACCTACTGGGTTTGAAGCTTAAAACTAGGTATCATTAGTTGCACACTATATAATTATATAGGCCATAGGCACCAAAAAGAGAATTCAGTAGACATACTCAATCTTATTAACAGCAGGCAATTATCATAGATTAAAGCTAATTATGTACCAGGGACACAGAGATTTTATTCCAAGACAATAATAGGTTGTCAATTTAATATATTACATTTTGGAACACTCATGTATTGCTTGCTGAATATAGAATGCATTCTCAGTGCATTGCATTTAAAAAGAAAAAGAGGCATTGAATAGCTAATTTAATAAACAGGCAGAAAATTTCATAATCATAGATTCCTAGGAGTAGAAGACAGTGGAAATAAGCAGAGTCTTAGAGATGATTTAGTCCAGTCTCCTCATTTTTCAGATGAGAATACTGAGGCCAGAGTCAAAAATCTCTTAGTCTTCTGTGAGTAATTCTAACTTCAAGCCAACAACTGTTCTTTAAACTATAGCACACAGATTTTGATCTTAAAATAAATGCAAGTTAATTGAGCATCTCAGGAAATAGTAGAGGCCATAAAGCTAGGATCGTTGTTCTTTCTATGTATGGGACAGCCCGGAGGCATCCTTTACTGCTTTTCAGTGTCACTTGAATGATTACTTCATAGTTGACAATTGCACAAATGTGCAAATGACTGCAAAGCATTTACTGCTTTTAAACTATAAATAATACCTAAATATTCTGATGTGTCTCTTTACTATATCCTTAAAGCAAAATAAATGAAAGCAGTAATGGGTAGAAAAAATATTACATTTTTTCTGGATAAATTTTAGATATAAAATTCCTGTGTTTGCGGGGATCCAGGGCCTAAAAAAAAGTCTATAAATCTGTTGTTTCTAATTCATCGAGATAAATTGCATGATGCTCACAATCAAGGCAATTTAGAACTGTTACTAAGAATTCAAAAGTGAATTTCATCATCTTATAGTTACTACTTAAACATCATTAACACACAGTATTGTCTTTTTAGGAGTAGTTAGAGAACACAGCATACATTTTTGTTTTCTAGGTTAGTGTTTTTCAAACTGTGAGTTGCAACCCATTAAAGGGTCTTGTAATTAATATAATGAGTGGCAATCAGTATTTTTCCCCAATTAAATAAAATGAATTAAATAGAGTAGAAAATATGAGTTCTTATGCAGCAAGGGTATTATTTGATGAAATTTATGTTTTATTATGCATGTCTGTATCTATCTGAAAAGAGAGTATTGGGCTGTAATGTAAAATATATTTCTTAATGGGATTTATGAAACAATTTAAATGTGACTGTTTTAGGTTGTTGGATAAATCAAATTTTCAATGTGAAAATGGAAGAACAGTGAAAATGGAAGGTCTCATGTTTGTGATTAATTTTATTTATTGAAAGGTTGTGGCTTATGAATATATTATCTCCTCTACACAATTTTAGTCTTTGTATTCTTTCTTCTAATATAGTACGTAAATCTAATTTTAAAGATTGTTGTCTTTCAGGCACAGTTTAGCTCATGACAGATTATGCAATCAATATATGAAAGGACATTATATTTTGGATAGTTTTTATGTGTTAACCATTCCTTAAATAACTTTCATAGGTATCAATTGATTATCTTTATTCGAGAATATTATTATTGAAGATAATTCAAAACTGAAAATTTGGTTAAGGGCTTTCTGTCTACCACAGAGATCTGAGAATGATTATGAAGAGATCAAAGCAAGTGAATCCATGAGCTGGGAAGTGCATCCTCTGAAATTGTTTAGGACTGGGGGAGAGAACCACAGACCTTTCTCACACTTTTTTGATAATTAACCTCTAAATAGCTCCCCTTCAGTTTCTAACCTCGCATCATTATTGTTGATGAGTAGAATGTATTTTATTTTTATATGATGCAAAAGGGTCATTGGGTGAAAAGAGATACAGGCAGGTTGCTGTCTAAGATGGTAGAAAGCAGATGTTTTCAGTCCTGTGATTTCTTGCCATGGCAGGCTATTGTGTTTCTCTGAATACATATTAAGAAGGGGTTTAGAGGGACAATTGGAAAAAATTACAACTGTCTAACCCTTGAAACGAGGTATATACTGAGGCAGTAAATGACAGCAAACCACGTGGGAGGAAATATTGTTCTGCGACTGGGAAAAGAAACTGGTGGGACTTCAAGTAGGAATTAGACAGTTTTCAGAGTATGTAACTAATTTGACCATGAACAGCTGATTTAATTTGGCTTTTTAATCATCATAAAGGAAAGAAAACTCAATTTCAATGGGTCGCTGAAACTCTCTTTGAAACCTTATGTTAAGTGTAATCCCAATTTTAGAGTTTATTAGTTTTAAAAATATATACATTTAGTTGCTGAATATGATTTTTTAAATAATGAGGATGTTAGAATCTGTTTGTCTCTCCACAATGTGAAAACATTCCAGATTGAAAAGATGTTAATCACCAGATGGATGCAGTGAACACTTAGCCAGTATGCCCTGGTAGATATACTCTGGCAAGAAAGTGAGTGAAATCAGAATAATTTTTCTTCTGATCCAGCATAATTCATTCTCCCCTGGATTGGTTAGGAAATGTATTTCAAGGCTGTTCAAAGCCATACCAATACATCTCAAACTAAATAAGATAACAAATCCTTTTTTTCTATTTCCAACCAACTTAAACTCTTACTGTTTCTAACCTAGCTGCTTTTATTTTTTTTTTCCACTTAAAGGAATCAAGATATTGATAAGCTCATCAAAGTGAATCCTGAAGCTCTCACCAACAACCAAAGGTAATAGGACTATAATAATTTTTGTGCTTTAGTCAGGAAGAATATTTTGTTTTATCATTATTTTAAGCAAATTTATAACCTTAATGATCTTATCAAAAGAACTCTATAATTAATCAGCAATCTTTTCTCATTTTTCTGTTTCAAGAAACCAGGATCTCGATAACTTCATCAAAGTGAATCCCGCAGCAATCAGAAACAATCAGAGGTAATCATATAAAAGCTGTCATTTTACGTTTTCATCTGTCTGTTGTCTCTGGGTAGAGTAGATTTATAATGTTGCTTTATTGAACTAGCACAACAAAAAAACCTATCACTAATCTGAATTTATTTTTCTCTTTTAAATAGCCAAGACTTGGACAATCTTATTAAAGTGAAACCTTCAGCTCTCAGAAATACAGAGAGGTAAGTGACTTTGCCTATTTTAACATGTTCTCGAAATTCTTCGTTAGGTTTTTTTTTTTCTTTTTCTTCCTTTCTTTTCTTTTCTTTTCTTTTCTTTTCTTTTCTTTTCTTTTCTTTTCTTTTCTTTTCTTTTCTTTTCTTTTCTTTTCAAGGGAGGATGAAAAACAGTGACAGTGGGGTGACTATAGGATTTCCTGCCTTCCTGCCTGCCTTCCTGCCTTCCTGCCTTCCTGCCTGCCTGCCTGCCTGCCTTCCTTCCTCCCTCCCTCCCTCCAATCTCTCTCTCTCTCTCAGTCTTTTCAAGGAAACATGTTGCACTCTTCTGGAATCAACTGCAAAATTTTAGACTCAGTTCTGTATTTCTTATTTGCACTAAGACAACTTAGTGTTGTTGTCTATAGGAAATAGAGTATCAGGACTGAAATGAAACATGATTGAAATTCAATAAGAAAAAAAATATTATGGAGAAGTTGAACCAAACTGGTGGTTTACAGAGATACTTATAGAGAATTGGAAAGGATATTCAGGGTCTTCAAAATTACAGACCCACAGCTAGTATGGGCTCACAAAATATTAAGGCAGATTTTAACTTTGAATTTCCATTTTGAATTCTGCAAATATCTTATAATCTACTATCTTTATGTCATATCATTCACCTAAAGTGTTTTATTAATAGAGAATAAATAATGCACCAGAGCGCACTGCATTAGAAGTCAAAATTGTTCTGCTGACCTGAAATTTTATCATAATAAATATGTAGCTGGGAATCATAGTCTCAATATTCTGAGGTGAAAAATTGACATAGGAAACATGGTCTGAACCTACAGGGAGAAGGAGGACAGTGTGTTACACTCATCGGCCTAGCTCTTATGTCTCCTAGTTTCTATTTTACATTAGTGCTTTTTCTATGTGCATGTTTTTATCATGATGTTTGGGTCTCTGAAGCAGGAAGTACAAAGGTGGTCGAAAAGCCCTTATTACTTAGAGAGTAGCATTTGTTGAGCACCTATGGTGCGACTGGCAACTTATAGAAATTTAGTCCTCACTACAACCCTATGAGAAATATATTCATATACCCTACATTATAAAAGAGGAAACTATAGCTCAAAGATATAAAATGACCTTATCAAGAAAGAAAACATATCCTGGATCTAAGCGTAAGTCCTTCTGATATCACTACCTAGAAGAAAAAAAATCTGACTGAAACAACCCTGATTCTCTTCTTTCCATTCTTTATCTCCTTACAGTCCCTTCCCTTCTAATTCCTCTCCCACCCCCGCAGTTAAAAGACTACAATGAGATACATTTATTCTAGAAAATTATTGTTAAAATGAGAGGGAGGAGAGAAAGTACTTATCTCATAGAGGTTTTCTAATAGTTGAAATAACAGCAGACTTTTGGTGTCGACCCAGCCACTGATAATCATGCAGATATATCTTTGTTAAGTAGAATCATTTCTTCATAGTGGTATTGGTTGGTGCAGATTTTCTTATTATTAACAGTTTTAGGAGGTTTCCGACCATGTTGGAAGTGATTAGATTTAATAACCACATGCAGAATAACTAACAGTGGCTACTGTAGCCAATTCGTCCGTCTGGACGATTCCGTATAACGAACTCTTACTCTCTCTCCCCTCCCCTCCTCCCTCCCTCCCTCTTTCCTTCTTCGAACTTCCTTCTCTTTCCCGACCTCTAGCAAATGTGCTAATATTGATGATGGTAACTTTCTCATAAAAGTTTGGCCTTTTGTTTATTAGAAGAGGTTAATTTTATAAAAAGATAGTTTTTATTTCAACAACTCCTAATAAAATATCTACAAAAAGAAGACATTCTCCTTATACAGGTAGTGTTACTATTAAAAATTTTAAAAATATTGGCCATCATGTCGTTTTCAGTCAGCAGCTTGGTCTCCAAATGTAACCTAAGTGCTGTCTGGTGATTCTTTAGTAGCTACACAGATTCGATGGTAATCAGCTTGGATGTTGAAGAAAAAAACCAAAAAACAAAAAACCAGCAACTAAGCCACTTATTTGAAAAAATAGTGACTTTATTCAATTGGTTCCACTACCTATATCTATAAAATAGCTATGCTTCCATTTGATTTTAGTAGATAAAGAGTTGGGGCATTTTAAAGTGCCTCCCAGTGGGAATAACAGCCATCAGGCACTTTTACATCCAATTCAATGTGACATGAACACTGATTATTTAATAGTGTAACAGCAGTGAATCAGAGTTCTTTTTACATGACTTTGCTGACATTTCCAGCAGCTGTATATTCAATTCACAGTTAGGGGCGGAATAAACTTCAGTCATTGATCAGAATGTAAGTAGGTGTCCCTGAGCTCCCTCCAGGAACACAACAACCTGAACAAACGCAGATGTGCACAGAATTTTCATTTGTTCAGAGAGAAACTGCATGGCTTTTAGTTTTAGAATTAAGAGATGTTAAAGAGAGATTCAATTATTTGTGGCCTATAAACTGCTGCTCCCAAATGAATATTGAAAAGTATCTAGTGATATTTACTTAGGCCTTTAGAGTTAGAAAAAGCACCCTTTATCTGAAATAGTAAAAAATGTTCTGAACTATTTGTGGTATTATACGTCCATCTTTTTAAGGGTTTCTTATTTACTAAGACATACTGCAAAGATTTTGTATTCCAACAAGAGAAGAGTTCCTTCTTATTTTTCTATTACATAGTTCTCATATTTCTACTCAAAACATAAAGCGGGAGGTGGGGAGTGGGCAACATTGACTCTTTCCAATGCTTCGTTCCCATAATCCATAGATCACCTTGGATGCTTCTCCTAATTATTTCAGGAACATAGGTACTTCATCACCCCCTGAACTACTATAGTCTAGATTACAGTTCAGTCTCCTAAGTGATCCCTCTGCTGCTCGTTGTACCTTCTGCCCTTCAATCCATCTGCCACACTATAGAGTGATATTTCTAAAACAAATATGATCATGTCATTTTTCTGATTAATTCCTGCAGCGGCTTCCCATTTCCATTGGGTAATGGCCGTACTCCTTTACCCGGTTCCTGAAGCCCACCCCATCCTGCCTCCCTCAGGCCTTCTCACCGCATTCTCTATTACGTTCCTTTCACGAGCAAAGCTCACCCAAACACCCTGACTTGCGCACACTCCTCATTCCTTCTTCATCCCTATTAAGTGATTAACTTCTACATATCCTTCAGGTCTCAGCTTAGGCATCACTCTCTCAGGCTCTAGAAAACCCCATATGCCCCCTCACCCCCACCACATCTGCAACCGGTCCTTCCAGATGTTCTCAAGGTCTCTATCCTTTCTGTCCCATAGCTTTTGTCTCTTAGAGGAAATTATTATTTAATCATCTTTCTTAAATTATAGGATTTTTAATAGTAAGATTGAATCTGTCTTGTTCGTTTCTTTATCCACAGTGCATATCGCAATGTGTGGCACATATTAGGTTCTTAATAAATATTCTGCGAATTAAAGGCTAAATCTCAAACTAATCAAGGCTTTATAATCACCCACTTAGATAAAGCCTATTGCTTTCCAGCTCTAACATTCTGAGCCCTCATAAGTGAAACCAGACTGAAGAAATCTGCTATCTTCTAAATGGTCTCCTTTAGCCAATGACTATCTCTTGCTTGTGACATAATCTCAATGAACCATGGGGAATTAGAGCCACTAAAATCTTGGTTACATCTTATATTTAAAATACCTAAATGGCTCAATTTCTTTATGGACCTGTTAATTTATTTAAGATATAATCTTTAAGACTCCTTCGTTGAAAATGATTATAAGAATATGTAAAGCTGGGCCTATTTTGTAATGTCAATAGAGCTGAAGAACTATACCAGTTATCTCACTGAATTCTGTATTCCTTTCAGAGAGACAAATATTCCTTTTGAACTAAAACTTGATGCCTAAGATATAGTTCTTGGCAGAAAAGAAGTACCATAGTAAAATTTTTATATGAAGGCTCTTAATTTTGCAAATGTGTTTGATACTTTACAAAAGTAATTTAAGTAAGCTGTAGAGAGAGAAACATATTGTGGCTTTTAATAAATACCTCCCACACCCTCAGAAGAGCAGTTGAGAGTGAGCCGATAACTTTCTCTCATAAAGAGCTTATCCTAGGAAAACTTGTATAATAGACAATAACTAAAGGGGGTCAGATAGATGGTGACAAAAGTAGATTAGACCTTGAGTGGTGAGCATACAATGCAATATACAGATGATGAATTATAGAATTGTACACTTGAAACATATAATGTTATTAACTAATGTCACCTCAATAAATTTAATAAAAAAAGAGATGCTAATACCTTGGTCCCTAGAATCTCCATTTTTTCCTCTTCATCTGCTCTGTAAGGGAGTGTTACATACCTTAATTGGGACAGTGGAAAATAAATTACATTATAACATAAATAAATGCTTATATTCAAAATTTGTGCTATGACTCTACAAAACAACTCATATTTTCTCCAAAACATTTTGAAATCCACATAAAGAAAGCGTTTTATTTGCTATGGTTAACTTTTTAAAAGCATTTATCCACAGAGAACTGGTGATTTTTCTTGGAGTTAATTCCAGCTGTTCATAAAACGATTGAATTATAAGGTCTTCCTTCCACTGCAACTGTCACAAAAAGGGTTTGAAATGAAGACTTTGCATGACCCTGAAGTGTTTGGCTGGGCTTCTATAAAAAACTTTTTTTCACACTTTGACTCACAGCTCTTCATCTTCTACCGCAGTGTAAAAGACGATGTAATAAATGTGGTCTTAATTAAAGAATGAAATTTATTTTTACATCGTCAGCCTAGGAAGTTTATGAGCAATCTGAACTTCTCTTTTATTAGATCTTCAGATCTAGCTGATGACATCAGTCAGAGTGAATAACCAAAGCAAATACACCTTTTTTACTTTTCATAATTTGGAACTTTTTATTTTGCTTTTTAAAAATCCATTTGTTTACTCAAGAGATATTTTAATCCTCTACCCTCAGCTAAGCACTGAGCTAAATGCTGAGAAAAAGTTCCAAGCATTGCGTGTAGATTGGAGTGGGGTTCTTTCTAAAATATTTCATGTTAAAAATAGAAATAATAGGATTTTAAAAATTAGACAATCAGATTCTAAAGTTCATATGAAAAAAATAAATAAGTG
Source organism: Pteropus alecto (assembly GCF_000325575.1). NCBI lineage: Eukaryota > Metazoa > Chordata > Mammalia > Chiroptera > Pteropodidae > Pteropus > Pteropus alecto. The sequence continues at coordinate 10,444,709 of NW_006436811.1, forward strand.
AGAATATTTCTGAAAAAGAAAAGTAATAGAGCCCTAACAGATATTATATACCTTCAATAATATAGTATAGTTACTAGGATATAAATAAAGAGAACAAAACAGAATGTTTACAAACAGACTCAAGTCTAAGAATTTAATATGCCATAAAGATGGTATCTCAAGTTAGTGCACAAAAGATGAACTACTCAATAAATGATGTTGGGACAATTGGGTAACCATCTGGGGAAATCAAGGTTGTTAACACCTGTTAAAAAACAAAATCAGACCAGTAAATTTGAAGATCTAATTGGTTTTAATTAAATAATTCATGAATTGGACAGCATCCCATCTAGCAACTAGAGGACGCTCTATTATTTTGCTTTAAAGGTTAGTATAGATTATTCAGAATAAAATCTTATAATCTACTCTATCAAACTTGATATGTGATACTGTTTAAAAAAACAACAAAAATTCTATAAAATCACTGATAATGTAGTTTATTTACTGATTCAGTTATACCATTTTGGGAGTGTGCTTCTTTGAAGGCATGAATGCATAGGTTCCAATTTTGAGTTATCTACTTGTAGTTGTTACATTTGTTAAGACTATAGTTTCTCCTCTTTCCTCAGGTTTAAACCCATTTCTGCTTTCCCTCACAACAGCTAGGGTCCAAAAAGACTTGGGTCCTGGAGAGGGGAGGGTGGGAGCATAGAGGTAGAGTTGGGGAAAGGTATAGGCAGAGCAAAGATTCACTGTCTGCAGCAGCCGGAAGTGACAGTGCCAGAGGAAGTGAGGATGTCCAGCATTAGGCTGAGAAACTAGTCATGTCGTGAGGGCAGAAGCAGATCTGTATTAGTTTGCTAGGGCTGCCATAACAAGTACCACAGACTGTGTGGCTTAAAAGCTTAAAACGGAAATGTATTTTCTCATAGTTTTGGAGGATAGAAGTCCAAGATTAAGATGTCAGTAGGGTTGGTTCCTCCTGAAGGCCAAGAGGAAAGAATCTATTCTAGGCCTCTCTCCTCGGCTTATAGAAGACTGTCTTCACTCTATGTCTTTACACTGTCTTCCATCTCTGTGTGTCTAACTCTAAATCTCTCTTCTTATAAGGCTACCAGTCATATTGGATTAGATTCCATCCTAATACCTCATTTGAACTTGATTATCTCTGTAGAGACCCTATCTCCAAATAATGTCACATTCTGACACACTGATATTAGGACTTCAACATATGAATGTAGTGGTGGGTGGGGGCACAATTCAACTTATAACAGCATCCCAAAATAAGGAAACAAATCCAGCATTGGGAGCTATATAAAAAAGGAAAGAAATATGTGCAATTATGGGTGAAGTAGGCAGGTTCAGGGTGATTGGCACAAATGGAGGCGAAATGTCCATCACTGGCTTTACTGATCTTTTTCTACATGGGCGTGGCACACACCATGTACCTGAATGTGGACAGAACTGACTGCCTTAAAGATTCAGAGTCTAATAACTTTCCCTTGGGGACCCTTTAATGTCTTTTCTCACATCTAGGCAAGGTAGTAATAGATTTCCCCAGAGAAGGAGAAAAAGGATTTAAATTAATATAATTTAATTTCTACAAGTACTTTTGGAACAGCTATTATGTGCAAAGCCATGTTAGGCCTTGGTAATATGACTCTGCTCTCAAGTCGTAATGAAAACCATCAACTTCTTTTAAAAAAAAAAAAAATGGCACTCAGTTTATCCAAGGTTAGCAATGGAGGGAGAATCATTTCCTAGGACAAAATTCTAATTATCAAGAGTCACATTTCCTGGTGATCTTTCACTATTTACCACACCAACCATCTCTGTTTGGCATGAAATACCATGACGCTCCACTTAATTTTACTCCATTACTCTCCAAGTATTTGGTAAAGTATTATATAAAAATATTAAGGGAAAATCACTTAATCTAGGCTATTAAAATATTATGGTGGCCCTTGAGGCCAAGAAGGTGGCTCTAGTAAATAGTGAAGGACCATCAAGGGTTAGGCGAATGCAAAGCTTTCTGTCTCCATTTCCGAGTTTGAAGGATGTGGTCTAAGAGGATTCTTCACACAGTGCTAGCAGTTAGGCTGAGGAAGTCAGTTTTGAATTTTATATCATTAAGACTACAGAATCAAATGATTTGATACTTCTGAGTAACTTTCGAAATCCTGTACTTTTTACATATATTAATTGGCATATTTTCTATTATAACTCTCACTACGAGGTAATTTAACTAAGTTTTACATTTTCAAAAATGTGCAGCTAATATTTTAAATGTGAGGTGTAAGTGTAGCTATGGAATGTTGCCTAATTTGCAGATTTGTAAACTATTGATGGTTTGTATGTTATATAGAAAAAGCATTAAATATTTTCCACATATAAGATAAATTTTTATAGTATTTTTCATCCTTATCCATATTAACATTTGGAGTGAGAGTCCATACACTGATCCTCCGTAGAATAACCTTATTTAAATCTACTGTTCAGGATCAGGAGAAAAGAGAGCTTTAAAAACTGAAATTAATTCTAACAATGTGAAAAGTTAGGGCAGAAAGAAAAATAAAAAGGTAGTTCCTCAAAATTTTGGAATTAATAGTAAAGTATTACACTGCTGTGTCACTACATTTCTATTAACTATTATTTATTTATGCTTATCCAGTTCACCTACAACTATAGTAATTATGTCCATAAATTCTATTTACATTAACTCATTTATCTCATTGTAACCTTATCAGATTAGATATTATTATCGTAGTTTACAAAAGTAATCTCGGAAAGGTTAACTAACTTGCCCAAGAAACAAGGTTTATGACAAAGGCTTTCCCAAACTCATTTAAAAAAAAACAACAAAAAAAAACAACCAAGAACTACCAGTGTAGTAGCAAATATGTACTATAAATAACTAATATATAAATAAAGATGACATTGTATCTCTTGAAAATGTGTTAAAGTTTAAGAATTTAATTGTCCCATTTATTTATGCACATTATGAATTGTTGATTCAGATTTTGGGTTGATTTCTCATATTTCTGTGATCCAAAAAGCTGGAAATTAGCCTCTAATTAAATAAATATCCAAGAATTGATTTTAGATGGACAGGTGGCTAGGCCCCAATTTTTGACTCTTTTACAAATTAGTTAATTGACCTTGGAAAATTCGCTTAGTCTTTCTGAGCCCCAGATGCTAGATCTGAGTGAGATAATCCATGTGGAAACAATTTGTGACACAAAGTTAGTACTCATGAATGTTAGCTGAATGTGGATATCAATCAGTTGTTTCTTTTCAGATCAGATTTCTAAAACTTTCCAAAAAATTAGTTCTTTATCGCTTTCTCGTAACATAACAGAAGCTCTTACACTTGAGTTGTACAGATCGATAGCTCAATGTCAGATTTTCAGTGTCCCATATCCGTATACAACAATGCCTTTGTCTAAGATTATGTACTGACTTTTGAAGTTTTTATTCTAATATTTGTTTATTTCCTAAAATAATATTGTAACTAAATTATGTGTGTATAACTAAATTATATGTGTATATATGTTATATATGTATATATGTATGTTATATGTGTGTGTGTGTGTGTGTGTGTGTGTGTGTGTGTGTGTACATTTTTTTTTTCTCTACAGAGACCAGGACCAGGAAAACTTAATTGAAATAAATTCTAATGTTCCTAAAAATAAGAATGGAAGGTATGGCTTATAATAATTTACTTTCATCTTATGAATTTCATTCATATGAGCCTGTGTAAATTACATAAACTTGAAAGAATTTTGAGGAGTTTATTATGGTATTTAAATATAAATATTATCTAAATACAAAAAACAATGTATAGGATACTTAATAGCTGATATAGAAAAAAATTAACAAAGTTCAAATTCTGTTAAAATTTCGGACTAAGGGCCTACTGTTCTATTGCTTAGTATAAAAGGCATCATGAAAATTTCTGCACTTGGGCTGTGAAGATTTATATTTACTTACTGTTGCTTGGTAGGCTTTTAGCAGTGCAGAAGGCACTCAGAATATCTTCCTTGGATACCTAGTGCTAAAAGAATACACAAATTCATCACAGCCACAAAATAGGACCTAATTTTGAAATTTCTTTACACCACAGAGCATAATGGCTTTAAAACTATTGTACCTTGGTTGTGTTTACAGGAAGATTAGGATAGAAGCCATATTTTATTGTTGTTACAGACTGTTTAAATCAGGAAAGAATTAAAAATTCTTCCATGTTTAACAATCCTTCCCCCCATGTGTGGGGGGGACTCTAAAAACAATAGGGCCTTATTCTGTACCTTCCTAAGGTGCAGTTGCCTTTTCTATTTTTGTTTTGTTTTGTTTTTAATTAATGTAAAGGAATGATATTGTTGATATTTTGTGCAGAGAATGGAAAATCAGGAGAAGGGCTGGATTACTTTTTCTTTTTTCATAATTTGTATAAAAGTCTCTTGCATCTAACAGGTGGATAGTTTCTTTCTGTTTCCTTAATTCCCTAAATCATCTTCTGTCTTCTTTTGTTGTGATCTCAAACAAGCCTTTGATAAAACAAGAGGGAACAAATTTTCAATAGGATCTCTTTATCTTGGAAAAACATCCACTACTTTGGGAGTAGGACTGAGCTTACAATTAACCAATCAAATATTATTTGGAAATAATCAAGGTTAAAAAAAATGATTAAGTATAGTTAAGAAATTCTTCATTTAATATAATGGGAGGTGCTCCAGTTTCAGTGGAGCTTGCTCATGAAATGGGGTTTTATTGGAAGGATTAATGAGGAAAGAGAATTTCATCAAAATTCCAGAGCAGAAATGGTAGCATGGCCAGGCTTCTCAGAGGCCCAAACTGGAAGGTTGTTCATTCTTGACCAGAGGATATTCCATCAGGAAAACCTTGATAATAACCCTAATTTTTTGTCATTATTCTAACTCTGCTAAATTCTGAATGTTGGCTTCTGCGTACTCCTTCCAACTATTGGTTTCCTTATTTTCTGTTCTTTATCTGTTTGATAACCAAGAACTTTTGCTGCCTCCCAGTTTCCACTTCTTCGTAACTTTGGTTTACTCTAATGTTTCATGATATGTCTGGTCTCCTTTAGCAAGGCAATGTGGATGTGGTCATCTGCCTAGAAAGTGTAGAAATGGAAAACACCATGTTTGACTTCAAGCTGCACATACTCTCCTTTCCCTTTCTGCGATTTCATCTGTGCTTCCTGCCAGACATAATCGCACTATTATGTATACATTCACAAATGAACCCACTCTCTTCTGGGTGGGATGATGATCATTCCGTTATTACATCCAGAGATTATAACTCCCACCACTGTCTGTGGATCCCTGAGTTCTATTTCCAGGTGATATTCATTCTCCTTCAGTTCTATTGCAATCTCATACACAGGTATGATTTCTTGTGGTTCTGCTATTTATAGATTAAATGGTAAACGGAACCACTACCCAATCACCGACAGAACAACTGTAATAAAATTTTCACTTGGAAAAAAATGGGAAAAGAAGAAATCTCTGGTCTCAATTTTTATACCTATGTATTCAGGCTACAGAAAAAAAAAGTTTACTTAATTCTCAAAATGGTTAAATATTTAACAGAAATAAAACTGTGGATCAGAGAATAAGAGAATTGATCAGGTTAGTAAATTAGAAGGTAAGTAAATTTGAGAGATAGAATGAACCCAAATGTTCTGGCATCAGGTCATCTCTATTTTTTTACAGTAGAGTGATTCACTTCACATATTTAGAATTTGTAATTTTCACAAGGGCTCAAGACCTTGACAGTTTTGTAGAAGTAAACCCTAACATATATGATACAAAGTGGTAGGCTTTTAATGAGCTTTTGTTCTTTATGAAAAATTGATTTATAAAGTTTGCAGTGATATGGCTGTTTATTAGTTGAAATTGTTTTCTGCTCTTTAATCTGAGGTTGCTAAAGTTAAATTAATAAGACAATGAAAATCTAAATCCTGGCCAATCTGCTCAATTGAGACTTGATTCACATTATGAATATATTCACTTTGTATAGTAATTGGATGCCCAAGCAAATACATATTTTCTAAGTATATACAGAGTTGTGCAACCGCCACCACAGTCAATTTTAGAACATTTTCATCACGTCAAAAAGAAACCCCATATCCATTAGCAGTCATACTTCGGGTGGGGCAGCTACTAATGTACTTTCTGTCTCTATGAATTGCCTATTTTGGACATTTCATGCAATATGTGGTCCTTTGTGACTGGCCTCTTTTACTTAGCATAATATTTTAAAGATTCATCTATATTGTAGCTTGTATCAGTATTGCACTTCTTTTTATTGCCAGTAATATTCCATTGTATGGATATACAGCATTTTGTTCATATATTCATCAACTGATGGGCATTTGGGTTGTTTTTGCTATTGAATTATAATTCATTATTGTGAACAATGCTGCTGTGAACATTTGTATATAAGTTTTTCTATGGAGTATGCTTTCATTTCTTCTGGGTATAAATCTAGGAGTGGAATTGCTGGATTATATAGTAACTCTATGTTTAATCATTTGAGGAACTGCCAGACTATTTTCAAATCAGCTGTGCCATTCGATAGTCTTACTAGCAGTGTGTGAAGCTTCCAGATAGGTAAATTTTTCAGGTGAATTTCCACTGCAGAAAACATTTTCTCAAATGTAATTTCATTTGAATTCTGTAAGATACAATACAGTGTTTCAATTTATATTTTATAGAGTTGTTACTTAATTAAGAAACAAAACTATGACCATCAATTGGAACTTATAATTCAGCAATTCGTTTTGAAGAGGGATAACTTCTTAACAATAAAGCTGTCAAGTGACAAACATTTCCTTTTGTGAATATTATTCAAGGCATTTGAGAGGAATATTTTGGCAGAGTCCTCTATTGTACTGGTACCCAAATTTCAGTGTACATCAGAATCACCTCGTGGTCCAGGGACCACCTTTTAAAAACCAGTATTCATTTGGGTAATATGTTGGACTGCCCATCCTCTATGGTAGTGGTTCTCAACCTTGACTTGCATGTCAGAGTCACTGGAGAGGTTTAAAAGAATCCCAATGCCTAAGCTATACCTCAAACCAATTAAGTCAGAATATCTGGATGTGGGACCCAGCAGCATTTTGAATAGCACTACACGTTGTTTCATTTGTTGCTGAAATGTTGTCTAACTATTTCCATGGTTCTACATAACAAAAATTTATTGTTATCACTTATTAGCATCAGGATAGAATTACCTTTGTAAACTCTATCATCATCTCATGAAAAACAAAGAAAGACTTGGCAACTATCACAGACCTTAGGAGACTAAAGATGGTTGTGTGGAAGTGTTACCTTCATTTGAATTCTGGAAATGAGAAAGGACATCAATGTTTTACCAAATGTATCATGGTTATGGCAGATACTAGCATTAGGAGAAGCTGAGCGAAGGGTATTATGGGGATTCTCTGTACTGTCTGTGCAATTTTTCTATACATTTAAAATGATTGCAAAATAAGGGTTCTATTTTTTTAAAAATCTATCATCCTCCAAACCTAAGTGAGGAGCAAAATCCATTAAAGAGTTTGTCATTCTTCATTCCAAATACGTTTACTAACATTTGGTTTTTTTTTACAATTATAAAAGTTAAATCTTTCACGAAGGCATTGTCATTAATCTCATTATAAACTCAACTAAGAAATGCTACTTTTATTAGTCCATGTAGGCTGTCATAACAAAATACCACAGACTGGGTAGCTTACACAAAAGAAATTTATTTTCTCATAGTTATGGAGGCTGAAGTCCAAGATCAAGGTACTGACAGGGTTGGTTTCTGGTGAAGCCTCTCTCCTTGGCTTGCAGATGGCCTCACTGTCCTCACATGGCCTTTCCTCTGTGTATGCACAGAGAGAGAGAGATCTCTGGTGTCTCTTCCTTACCTTATAAGGACACCAGTCCTACAGGATTAAGGCTCCACCTTTATGACCTTGTTTAACCTTTATTATCTCTTTATAGGCCCTGTCTCCAAATCACACTGGGAGTTGGGGCTTCATCATAATTCAGTCCATAATAGTACTATCTATGAATGATTTCCCCCATTTTCAGATTTTACAAACTAGTGATATTTGATTTTACATTGCTGAGGATAATACAAACACATTTCAAACTCACTGGCAACCTTTGTCCTTTGAAGCTGTCTCTTTGTTAAAATTGAATTCTGTATTGTAAAATTTTTTGATTTGAATAATTTCTAAAAGTTCCTAGCTATGTTTATTATTCCTGGAATGACATATTTTAATAATTACATTTAAAAATCTTCTAATCATATTAATTCCACTGACTGTTTACCTAGTATCATTTTTAACTCTGCTATATGTTTTGTGAAGCATCTATTTTAAAACTAGAAGATGATTTTCCATACGCCAGAGATGATAATACGTGAACAAATCTTTTTCTCTTCCTGAAGAGCTATCTACAAATGGAAAGAACAGTCTGTTTAAGAATGATAAGGCATGATTAGGATCTAAACACTCCTCCTGGTTTCCATGTCTCTCCTATATTAGTTTACTAATATGGAGGAGAAAAAGGAGCTCAAGCTTTCACTATTCCTGCTTTAGAATTTTTCTCTGTTTCATAGGAAAAAGCAAATATGCCTATACTTTGTTAATCATAGTGACATGTTCAGATTAGCAGAAATCTAGGTCAAAGTTCTGCAATCTTCAAAGTATTGCTTTTCATTAAAAATAAAATAAAAACTGGAATTTCTCCAAGCAACCCATGGGTAATTTTCATTAAGTTGATAAACTCTCAGATATACTGCACATGAAAAGCTTTCTAAAATGGCACTGCTGCTGTGAAAATGTTACTGGAACCAATTTCAGATGATTTCTGCCTTTGATAAAAAGTATTCTATTATAGCATTAGATAATATGTCACATGCCTATAGATTATTCTTAAAGATATGACAGTAGTCTTTGTGAAGGAATAAAATAGTACATGTATTCTATTTGTGTATCTGTGCTGAAACCAGGCAAACATAAAGAGGTTCATGTTAACTGAACAGAATTTTAATTAAACAAGAGATTTCTAAGTGGTCTCGATTTTAAGTGCCAAATATTTCAAATATTTCCTTTGCTTTCTCAGGCTAGATGGCCAGGTCAATGGATCTACCGATGCTTTAAACAACAGGTCTGCTAGAACCACTGCATATTCTTATGAAGCCAGGAGGAATTTCAGGTACTACTGTGGGTCAATTATAAAACAAATTACAGAACTATTCTTCTCGTTTTTGTTTGTTTGTTTGTTTGTTTTAATCTCATATACAACTTGACCCTTCTTTTGAAATGCAGAAATTTCTAATTTTATCAGTGGCTAAACAGGCTTAAAGAATGGTGTTGAGTTAGCAATTTAGTCATTTGTAAATTATGGCAGGAAAGTGGAAAATGTGATTTTTTTTTTCCCCCTGAAAAGTCTACAATTTTTTTCTTTTAAAAAGCATGATTGTGAAGTCGGTGTGGACTTTATTCTTTATGTAGATTTTAAAGTTTCATTAAATCAGATGTTATCATGTTAGTTAATTAAAGTCCATTTTTGTTTGAGATTTGTGGGGAAAGTATGTTTGGAAATATGAATGAGTCATCAGGGAAACAGACACTAAAATATATTACACAAATATTCAAAATAATCTTCATGCTCTGAATCAGATTTACTGAGTAACTAGTTATCACAATAGTGTTCTAAAAGTAGATCAGGCCCGTGATGACTAAGAACAAAATGGGAGACATGAAGAAATTTTGCAGAAATGAATTAATACCACTTTAACATTTATATTTCAAAGGTTATAGTTTAGAAGGAATATATAAGCATTTTTTTTTTGCATTGGATCAGATAATAGCCTTGTTATTTTTATTATTCTTATAAATAAACTTTAAACATAAAGTAAAATGGTTTGTATTGCAGTTCCAATCCTGAAACCAAGTCTGCAGGACCAAATGATACTGTTGTATACACAAGGACATATGTGGAGAATAGGTACTGGAAATCTATCATCTATCTATCTATCTATCTATCTATCTATCTATCTATCTATCTATCTATCTTAATTAGTTTCAAGTATATAGTACATTGGTTAGACATCTATATAGTTCATAAAATGATCCCCCCAATTGCTCCCTCCCTCCCCTGGCCTTCTACATAGCCAACATATTAATGCTACCTGCATTCCCTAAATGTTTTGCTATTCTTATCTTACAATTTTGAAATTATATATGTTTAAGAAATGCTGTTATTTTAGAATATGCTTCCTTTTTTCAAATAAAAGATCGTTTAAGAGTACATTGAATTCTAAGTATATAATTCTTTATAATGTTTCCAATATCAAGTAGTTGTCAAATAATCATAAAAAGTCATTGGATGGACTAAATAACATTTTAATATAACACATGTATATGTAACAGGATAGACATTTGAAAGTTTTCACATATGTTTATGTGAGAATATGACTACATGTTTATAATAAGCTTTATAAAATCATGCAAATATTTCTATGCTAACTTGAAGTCACCCTTTAATTCACTGGTTCTATCTACTACTATTTACCTCTAATCTGAAATAAGGAATATAACTTTTGGTAAACATACTCTGGCCCAAATTACAGGAAACTGATGGCCTACAAAATCTGCTGGTTATGCAATAGGTGTTGAGAGAAATGTTAACTAAACTCAGGGATTAGCAGCCCACTCCATTTCCAAGGAATATAAAGACAAGGATTAGCCTAATCGTCGGGTAACATGATGATGGGGCTCCAGGAAATTCAGTAAATTCAGTGTCAGGTGAGCAACGATCCAAAAAAAAAAAAAGTTTCTCAAATCAATACATAATGTACCTTGTGAAATACAACCCTCGAATTTGATTTTTCCACTTAATCTAATTTTCCTTAAAATCTACACTGACTGCAGTATAGTATAGAGGCCCTAGAATCAAATTTGAGATTGAATCTTTATTATTTGCTGACTGATCATGTGGTTTTGGCAAAGCTACTTAACCTCTTCGAGTCTCAGTTTACTTATCAATAAAATGAGAGTAATGATATATGTATCATATATAAACGTGTAAATTCTTATTTAGCATTGTGGGTTATATGCTCCACAAAGTAGATTCTATTTCTAACAGCAGTCTGCCTACGGGCTGTAAGAGAGTTCTCATTAAAAAATCCCAAGTGAGGGCTGTGGAATTATCACTCACGGGATGAATCAATGGGAACATATTGCTTCCAGTCCTAATACACTCACAGGTAGCATATGTACTTGGGAAGCAATTATGAGCAGCCAGTTGGTTAGTGCATTACAGATTTCAGTTTTCCCCAGAAAGAGTGACATTTACAAATGGGAGCAATCTAAGAAATGGAACAAAGAGGACTTTTTAAAATTTTAAATTATACTTTTTCCTTTTTGCTTCCATGCTAAACTAATCTTTCTTAGATAATTTCAAGTAAAAATAATTTCTATAGCTTTTTATAAAAATTCAAGAGTCTCTATTTTTTTGCGTGCAAAATAGTATGTATGTATGTGTACTTTATGTGTTTCCTTTCTGTGAGACTACCTATAGCTTTCCTTCAGTAAATAAATGAGGAGGTGCAAGCATAAATTTCATTAACAAATGACATCTTTTCCTGATCACTCTTGTTCCTACTCTCCTTGCCCCATTCTCTAAATTTACTTCAGTAGATATGTCAGCCTATGTCAACTTGGGGTGGTTTGTGTATCAATATTTTTCAAGATTAAAAAAAAAGTTGTTAATAAAAGTAGTATCAATATTTTTCCAGATTAAAAAAAAAGTTGTTAAAATAAAAGTTGTTTACTGGCTTGTAAAATCACTAATAATAATAATAATAATAATGATAATAATAATAAGGCTGAATGAGGAGGTGTGTTTGCTTTCTCACCTGCATACAAGTATATACATCAATACTAGGCAAATAGCCCAGTTCTCACATGTCCATATATGTTGTTTCTAGTAAATCACCAAAGGATGAATATCAGGATAATGCCTCTCGAAAATACATACAAACTGTTTATTCAACTTCAGATAGGTGAGTATGTCTATATTTCTATACATAAATGTCTATATATACACATTTATATAGACATGATATATGTATTCTTGTATGTTGTACTTGGAAATGGTGCTCCTGATGGTGATTTTTATGTATGTGTATGAAGTACAGCAACCTCTGCATCCAGGAATTTGTTCCTTGGCTTCCTGGCTGTTTCCAATGCACTTTATCTGATAGAGTCTCCCGTGCCTTACGGCTGCCTCCTAGGCTGTCCCCTCTACGGTCACTGATTCTCAGGAGTCCCCTGCACAGCCACATTATTAGAGTCTCAGTTTCATTACATCACTAGCCTGTGCCCTCAGTCCTCCCTTCTGGAGATTTTCCCAAGCCAGCTCACCTTACAAACAGCTGCATGGATATGCTGCTATGACCCACTCTGGGCCCACGCTCAGTTCCCAGGAGGGCATTACAATGAGTATCAATTTTGTGCTGGTAAAATGACCCCAGGCTTTTGCTGTTGGTGATGATCTTTTACCATTTAATGTTCAGTGAGGCACATAGATGACTCTCATGGGAGTGTGGGCGGCAGATTTCCAGTGGAGGAAATGAAAATAAATAATTAGTATTTCAACCCAACCACTGGAAACCAGTCGTAATGCAAATGTCTGATACTCTACTGATGATGTTTCTCTATAGTAGGGGCTGGGAATAAGGCTCATTGAGGGCAAGATGTATTTTATTTTTATGTACAACCTCAGCTTGTAATGCAGTGCTTGTCACTTAACAGGAGATACTCAATAAATGTTTTCTGAAAAAAAAAAAAAACCCACTAATTTCCTATTTGCTAAGGGAAACCTCGATAGACCAGGCATCAAAATTATATCCCCTTTCTGTCACCATTACCAATGTTCTTCTGAGTTTCTGGCCTTTAAGTCATTGCTCTTTGAGGAGCAAAGTCAACTACACAAGCATTAGAAACAAAAGTAGTCTATGCAACCAAAAAAACAGAGTTAGGTTCTTTATAATGCTTTGAAAAGATCCTTAAATAACAGTATGATTTTAACAAGGATACCACCTATATCAGAGCTTTCCTGGGCTCATATTTTTATTGTTAACATAAGGAAGGAAAACATTCTTTATAAAAACATTGCTCTTAATATGAAGAATTTCAGTCTTGTTCCTCAAGTGGTCCTTGAAATTTTGCTTAGTCATCAGTGCAAAAGTCAATTCTTTGTTAAGACCAGTCGGTCAAGCAACTTCTGTTGATTATTGTGTGAAATGAGCCATGCCCTCACAGCTCTTGTCTAAATATATTAATTCCATTTAAGAAGCTTCCCACTTTACAGGATAAAGACGGATTCCTTTGCACATTATCTATGGGTCTTCAGAACCTGCTCCTGTTGAATACTGACCGATATTTGATCAGTCCAGACGCCCTCATTTGTGCAGCACTTTGGCACATCCTTCTTCCTCTCCTTGGAATCCCCCATCATGCCCTTCCCCACCTCACTCAGCTCACCGTGAGAGCTCCTTTATCTTCAAGCTGTAACTCACACGACAGTTTCTCTGACAAGCCCTTCCTGCCTTCACCCCAGGGATTAGTTGCTCCCTTGGCTATGCTCTCCTAACTTTTTCCATATATCTGTAATATGCTGTGATCATCAACTCACACACCTGGCTACCCTAGTAGAAAGAAAGCTTCTCATTGGAGGGAACTGTCTCACTCTTCTTTATATTCCCAGCTCCTAACTAAGGGCCTCTGGAATGGAAGAATGATAGGGAATGCCTGTTTTCTACTCTCAAAGTGCTTATATGGGACATTTAAGTTTGTGTGTGTGTGTGTGTGTGTGTGTGAATAATCCACAGGAAAATATTTGCCAGGAATATATAAGCAAGTAGCTATAGAATTAGATGAAAAGAGGAAATATATATATGGGTTAAGAAAACGTTAGTGAAATGACCGAATGTATAAAAGCATACAAGGTTATCTACTCCAATCCCTTTCCTCTCCCACCTCCTCTTCCCTTCTATTTTCCCTCCTCTCTGCTCCTAGTCCTGGGCTTGATAACAGGATCCCGGCTCCTGGGGCATGACTACTTCATTTCGACAAAGTGAGCCCAGTAGTCATTGTGGGCAGGCCCAAAGGTAGCATGGGAACTCTGGGGCCATGCTACCTTTATTTAAATCCTGTCTCTGCTGTCCACTGGCTGCATGACAGGTACTCTTCTGTGCCTCCGTTTCCTTTTCTGCAAAAAATGGTAAAAACAATAGTATATGCTTCTCAGAGATGTGAAGAATAAATGACTTTATATAAATCAAGTGCATGGAAAATGTACTGCATATATTAAGCATACTAACACTGTGTATTGGTTATTTTTGTTTCACTACCCCATTATGTACCAACTCTAGAAACTCTTACATGCCAACACCCTGAAACTAGTAAACTGCTCAAGGTGCTATTTAAGGCTGTCCTAAGACCTTCTAAAAGGAAAAGAATCACATCATGATTGGCTTTTCTTAAAACTCTGATTGTGACCCAAGTTCTTTTGGACTTGCCGATCATATCTACAGTTCATTTATTATTGAACATTATTTTTCCAAGATAAATAACAAAACTTGTTTCCAACAAATTTGTGTGTATGGGGGTGAGTTACATCATGTTAGAGAATGTAAGTTTTTTCATAAAAGGTAGCCCAGTATTCTGACTTTTACAAGGACACCAAAAGTAGAGTCATAGGAGAGTATTTGGTGACTCTTGAACCTAGAGTCTAGGGTCCTACAGACCCATCATTTTTGAATTTACCAACACACTCTGAATAGTTTTCTATTTTTGTCCTGTTAAATGTTTCGAGAGCTAAAATTTTATATTAATCTACAGTATAATTTTTCTATGATATATGTAAATTAATAATTCAAAGCCCTCTTTGAGCTTTAAAAGGTACTTATGACCTAGTTCAATCAGGAAACTGATTATCTTGGCTCTGCCAGATGCACTTTTGATTGCTAATGAATTAATAATTTGAGGTTTTCCTTTATGTTAATTCTTTGCTATCATTTTGAGGTAATAGAAAAATCAATTCCAACACTAAAATAAGTCCTAAACTTTCCTTGATTTTTACACAATTTCCTAGAGTATCAACAAAATTAACGTACCATTTTCCCATGACTTTATGGGGAACACCTCTGTCTTTTGCTTTAAGACAAATTTATTTTTAATTGCTTACCTCTCTATAGGTCTGTCATTGAAAGAGATATGTGCACTTACTGTCGAAAACCCTTGGGCACAGAAACTAAAATGATTTTAAATGAATTACAGATTTGCTGCCATTCCACTTGTTTCAAGGTAAGGATGTGTTTATTGTATTTAACTAAATATAAAATTAAATAATGACTGGAATAAAAAATATTTAATGAAATACATGAGATGAAAAGCTTTCAGAAACACTCTCATCCACATTAATAATGCACTACTTAAATATTTCTCAGAGTTCTGCAGCCTAACCTCAAAGGATTATAATTACTCTCTTGGCTTTAGGCTTAGAGTTGATTACTGACATATTTATTACTCTTACCCTAGAGATTTAAGTCTATAAAAAAGATAAACACTTATTCTCTTTGTAAAAGTTTTTGCAAATAAATCATACTTTACATAAAATATATAATGAAGTCCAAAAAGGAAAGGAAATCATTGAGAAGAAAGGTAGCAGCTCCTTATATTATGAAGTTAGGACTGATGGGCTTGACCATAGTTGAAATTCAGTCTGCTTTTGAGAGCACAATTAATTATAATTAATTGTGGCTTAGTATAATAACAATAAAGCTTAAATAATAGAATGCTTCACAGTTCATGTTCTCATATTTCATTGCTTTTAATTCTCACAATAATATTGGGTAGGTCAACATTACAGTTTTTGGTGTAACTGGATGAGCACTGAACTAGAAATCTAAGACCTGAGTTCAAGTTCTAACTTCATTACTAACTGTGGCTGTGTGACTTGTGGACAGTCACCTAAATTAGTTTGGCTACAGTTTCCTCATCTGTAAAGTAGGATAGCTGGCTAGAATAGTGATTCTCAACCATGGCTGTACATTATAATCACCTAGAGAAATTAGGAAAAAAATAGAATGTCTGGGACCCAATTAAATCAATAATCTCAGAGATGATTCCTGGGCATTGGAACTTTAAAAAACTCTTTCGATAGATCTAATGGGCAACCAGTTTGAGAATGACTTGCCTAAATCTATGTGTTCTTTCTATGCTGATATTCTATGGTTGATACAAATTATCTAGTTCAGTCAAATAAATATAATAATTTGATGACTAATTGCTTCTCTTCCAATTAGCTTCAGACAGTGACACATAGCAATCAGAAATATGATGCCTCATCTTGAGCAAAAATATCTAAATTTATGCCATAATATATAGAATTCTATGTAAAAACATATTCTTGAAATTTCACAATTATTTAATTATGAGAAAATAAAATTTTCTTTTAGTTATTAAAATCTCAATGAAGAAAAAGTTAGGCTATAGATCTTTATTTAAATTACTATGCAGAAAACTTTATGAAACAAGAAAATTCTGGTTATTGGTTTTAATAAATGCAAATAATTTCCATTTAGTATTTTGGATAATTATTTCCATTTTCTATTTAATTATAAAATACTACTAAGAATAAAAATATCCCCACACTCCTAGAAAAAGATAGATTATTCTATAGCCATGATAATAGAGAACCACGTGGACTGGTGTAAACATGTCGAATTGATCAATGACAATTTACTTCATTAAACTCTCCTTGAAAGCCAGCCAGTTGGTGACAGCCTCATAACTTGAAAGTCGGCCACTCAGCACTGAACTTAGTCCAGTAAACACAGGACTAAAGGAAATGTCAACCCTCGCTTGCCACCAAACCAACACAACTCAAAACAAACTTTCCTCTAAACTTCATGTAAGATCAGAAGTTTGGTTAATGTTTGCTTAACATCCAGTTTGTGTGTCTGGACAGTATAGAACTCCTTTAGTAAGCAAACAATGTTTTTCGTTTGAGATATCGAATGGTGATCTTGTTCTTGGCATAACCAATTTTTTTTAATTTATGTATTTAAATTAGTTTCAAGTATACAGCACATTGGTTAGACATTGATATAGTTCATAAAACAATCCCCCACAATTGCTCCCTCCCTCCCCTGGCCCTCCACCTAGCCATCATTTTAATGCGCACTGCATTCTCTCTGCCATGCTCTCCATCCCTGTAACCAACTATCAGCTACTAATTTGTACTTCTTTAACCCTTCATAACCAATTTTTGAAAATTTCTATCCACTCTATAGTGAGTTAACTGGAAACTTTGGTGGTAGATATTCCCTGAAATGCACACCTACATAGTAGAGAGTTGTGAGATGTATGTGAAAAGTTCGTCATGTGGATTATGGACAAGTACACTGTCACTTTCCCTGTGGGTTCTCATGAGGCCTCATCTGAGTGTTGCTATGAAGAATAGTCCCGAATGAACTGAAAGGACTTTCTATCCTGATATACTTTATATGTTATGTAAACTTTATAATTTTTTCTTTAGTGTGAAATATGCAAACGGCCCTTGGAGAACCTACAAGCAGGAGACAGTATTTGGATTTATAGACAGACAATACACTGTGAACCTTGCTACTCTACAGTTATGGGTAAGTGTTAAGCTCTATTAGCATTTAACATTGTTAAAAATGAAGGATTTCAATCTAGTAAAAAATATTTTATTAATTATATTTAGTTAAGAATTCAGCTGCAGATAGTATGGTAGTATTTTTCGTTTTATGGTATGAAAGCAGCCAATGTTTATATAGTCTTCTGATGTCAGACCAGGCATAGATACAACTAAGCAAAAAGGTTATTTATTTTAGAAAATTTTGTATTTTTTTCCAAAATAAAAGAGATCTCTGCTGAAATAATTGTTGGAATTGAAGTCCATCTGTGAATGACCTTTTACATTTACACCAAAATGTACTTATTTTACTTAACTTGATTATTACGCTAAATGCCTTTTAATGTTATTTTAAATGGGAATTTAAAGCTAATTCTATATAATTCTATATTAAATATAGCATCTAAGTATTTTTATCAATTTAAGACCAACATGACTATAATTTGGGCTCTTCGTTAGCATAAATGATGTGAGAAGAAAACATTAATGACCTGTATTTTAAACTCACGTTTTCTATAAACTTAGCATGAAAGCTTTAAAAGTTGATTTAAAAGACATTGACAGTGCCTAATAAGTTAGTAAAATAAAATTCTAAGGAACTTGATTAATTTTTAAAAGCCAATAATAGCATTTTAGTTTTAATTCAATAGTAAGTAAATAGAATAACCAAGATGATATTGGGGAGGTGGTCAACAGCACTACCTGACAAGCAAGTTTCCTGATGTCTTAGTGTGGTGAATGAAAGAGGAACATTCTTACATGGAATTCAAAGTAGGAATTTAGAAACAAATGTGTAATATAAATGAAGTACCGGGAAGCTACATCTGGGAAATGCTCTGAAAAATATTCAGAAACCCACGTTCCATCAGGTTGAAGAATCAATTACAAGAACAAACCTAATTATATTTATACTTTGCCTTCTATTTTCTGCTTTTCCCAGCCAGTTCTCATATTCCTTTTTCTTCTTAATTTAGCAGCCTTATTATGATCCAATATTATATCAAAGGCCTGATATGCATGGTGGCAGTTCTAAAACTTTCACTCTCCCAGAAGTCCATGATATGGCTTTGGAGATGTGGCCACTGAAAGACTCAGAAGTCATCGTGTTTTCTTCCCTGTCTTGTGCACTCCATAGGCATTGGATTTTATAGTACTTTTAAGTACATTTAAATGTCAAGACACGACTCTTATGCATCTCATAAATATGACTACGAGGCATCGGTCCTTCATATTTATGATGTGACCAAAAACCATAGTGATGACTGCAGTAGAAGGAAAAAGTAAAATTCTGAGTATACCATGACTCCCTTGATGAATGATTATTTAAAAAATTTTAGTTATAGGCTAATTTTTGTACTGAATTTGCATATCTAACTGTTATTTTCTTTTAAATTTTCAGCAAAGTGGAATCAGTAATGCTGGCACATGGAAATCAAGATGAAAGTGTTCATAAAGGAATTAAAATTTTAAAGAACGTGTAATCTAGAAAAGCTTTTACATGGAAAATTGACTTTCATATACAATTAACAATTCTGCTATTGCATAAATAATCTAAGTGCCTTCAATAAGGTCATATACATAAAGGGAACCATCTGTTATCTGTCTAGATTTAGTCATGCAAAATTCAACTGGTTTCAGTTACCAGTGTCAAAGGAATGATGCTCCTGATGGCAGTGAGTGTTGTAAACCCTAACCAGGTCCACCTCTGATCTGTATTTAGGCTATGCATCATGGTTTTCGCTATAGATAAGTTTTTCATTTTCTCACCTTTTTTCCCCTAAGACTTTGGATTTGTAGACATTATTGAAATCCTGACAAACTGTTAAGAAAACAAGACATGTTTCCTTTATGTGCAAAAAGAAATATTGATAGAAAATTTTCTATAAAGTTTAGCTAAAAGATATTGACATATAAAGTTATATGGACCTCAGAAAATCAATTGACATTTCTGGGTGTCTGTGCCTTTATCTGTAACATGAGAGGCATTGCACAAAATTGTTCCTAAGGCCCCTTTCTGCTCCTAAAATTATTTGATTCTAAAGCAAGTTTCTGTGTACTCTTTAGAAATATATCTGGATATGTGTTTGTTAATTGTATTGAATTAGAGAGGACATCTAAACAATTGAACCTTCGTATCATCCATCATTTTATTGCAGATATAATTTTTAAAGGATATATTTTAAAAACAGAAAGACATTGATTTATGGGTAATGGGTAAAATCATATGACATATATTTTACATATTATAATTTGTTAAATTTTTTTGCATGTATTTCAAAATCTAGGTACATAAGTAACCTATGAGAAAACAATGATTATGGACTATAAAGATATGTTACATCTATTAGCATGTTACATTTATTCATATTGCCTAGCACTTTATATTTACAGATGCCTTGTAAAAATAAAATGAACTATCAGTGACGCAATCTTTTTGTGGAGTGTCTATAAAGACTATTAACTGACATTGATTTTTGTCAATTATAGTGATCATAATTTATTATATTCCATGCCATATTGGTTAACTTAATTATTTAACTTCTTGAGCTACAGCTTTTATTCTTCAAGAGCTTTTTCTTAAGGAATTGAAAATTCAATGATCATATGTGAGGAGCTAGTATTATTAAGATTGAGAAATTGAACTTACAAACTATTTTATATGCACATAGCAACTGCTTCTCAAAGGAAAGCATATGGAACATTGAAGAGAGGGTAAATTTGGGGGAAGTTTAAGGCAGCTGTGAAAAACTGACATAAACTAGGGAGATTAAAAAGATAGTCATGTATTTTCCAAGTGTTGATAAATTTAAAGAATTATTCTTCTGTATATTGATTCCAAGCATCTGTTCCTCTTAGAGACCGGTTTACAAAGTGTTAAACACAAAATGCTTATTAAAATACAGCAATGTATAATTGTCGTCCTATGGAAAGGGAGCCAGAAAAAACAATTAATAATAATTTGATATTCATTAATTCATGCTAGATGAGAAGCAGTGGTAATTGAGCCATGTGTTTTATTGTTCTTTTATTACATGCTTTCAGAGTGGATCAAAAGAAATAATTTTCTTAGAGTTGAAATTCATGGCAGAAAAGGGCGGATGGAATAATATCCCTCCTTTTTATATAAAATGTATTAACATCTCAATGCCTTTGTAGTAATTAAAAATCATTTGAATATCATTTTTAAAGTATTCTACTTTAGAATGCTTCATTAAAAAAAAACTGAAAGGAACATATTTCTCACTTTTCTAAAGCTGTTTAATGGACTCTTTCTTCTACAATAATGTATTAAATTAAACCAAAAGCTGTTGTAAAAATAGGATAAATAAGGAGTGGAGAGAGAAGGGCTTCTGATTCACCAAGTCCACTTCATTATGTCTGGGTTTATTCATGCCATAGGAATGACAGATTGCTAAAACAATTTGGAAGACCTCTTTTTATTGCAGCCAATTAAGTATATTATGATTGGCATACTTTTCCTGGACACAATTGTCTAAATTTCAGAATACCAAATCTTGAATTCTATTACTAATTAAGAGATGTCTCTAAAGGAGAATTAATTGCTCTAACAGGACAATATCCTTCTAAAAAAGCAAAATGGAGGAAATATAATAGTCTTAGAAATAGAATTTGTTAAAATAGTATTCTTCCATTTAATAAGACCAAAAAATAAAAATTTATTCAAGAAGTAATCTGTGCATCCTTAGTTGTTTGACTGCAATCACTTTTATAATGAGATCTGAGTGAGGAAATGGTCCAGCTCTCACTGTCATTTATTCTCTGACTTGTTTACTACAATGCAAAATCATGAGCATTTGGAACATTTTCCGGCTCAGCTTGATTCAGAACTCTACCAAAACAAGTGACTGTTTGGTCTACAACATGGCAAACTAACAGTGACCTTTTTTATTTATTTATTTATTTATATCTTTGGTACTGCTGAATTTACTGGTTATTTTGGTACAGTGTAAATAAATAGCTTTTAGAATTCCACCTTTTCCAGAGTAGAAAACCATTCCCAGAGGCACCCATAAGTAGCTGTTTTAACTTGGGTAGGTCTTTTCCCACATGGGCCTATTCCCTGCTATTTAAAATGTGAGAGTAGGTTATTAGCTTTCAAATGTATCCATCAGCTCAAACACTGCATGGATCTATTAATTTATCCCTGCCGCTCATCCCATTCTTAGGTGTCTCTTTTGTTAGGTGCCTAAGAGTTCAGTGTTTTGTATGTACTTTAAAATCGCACATTGACTTTATCACAAGAGTTGGACACCATTCTGAATCTTATTTACTGGATATTTGTCCTCCCATTTGAGAAGTATGGTTTCTAAGATATTACTGAAATTTTCAAATAAATGAGTTAGATAATGGTTTCAGTTTTTTTCACTATAAGAGAGAAAACTGAGCATCATCATTACTTGATAAATGCCATCTAGGAGGCATCTTTTACTTCATTGCCTCTGTATTCTTTGATACATTCTTCCCATTAATAGATTGAAATGCCCAATTATTCTAGACTTTGTATAAAAGTAAAGCGTGGTTTATAATCTACCATCATTCATTCGTTCGTTCATTCATTTGTTCTATTATTCAATAACTTGAAAATCTTTATTTAGAATCTGTGTCCAGATCTTACTGATGACCAAAATAGCCAAGGTTCCTGTCCTCATGGAATTTACATTCTAAAGTGAGAGTGGAGGAGCATTTTGAAAGACAGAAAACAATTTCTGAAAGTAAGATACAGTGACTAGGTGAAGGAGGAGTTTTAAAAATAATGTGGTCAGATAATATTTCGAATAAGATCATAATGATGAGATGGAACCAGCCTGGGAAAAAGCATTCCAAGAGAAGATATCTTAGTATTGGCCAAAATCAGACCATTTTCTAGGCTCACTCTGTCCTTGCTTTTTTTAAACATAATGAAATGGAAGTTCAAAGATGCCAGGAGACAAAGACCAGTCAAAGACTTTTTAAGCTTTCTTTATTCCTAATGCAAGACAATATTCAGATATTACTCAGATAGCTTTCTACCCTCTGCCAAGGGGTGAGTTACACCAAATGCATGCTTCTATTCCGACCTCAGACCCAAGTCACTCACTTGGATAAAGGAGCCCCAGGCATACTCTGGCGACTGTGTCAAAGGTGACTCACTTGGAATGGAAACAAAGGCCTGAGTAAGGTTTCCTCACCTCACCTGAGGCACTAAGGATCAAGTGCCTTTCTGCTTTCCAAACAGAAACATTAAAAGATTAAGCAGCATCATTTCAGATCTAGGAGAAACTTTTCAGAGGAATTTTATAAACATCACATGTTCTCTTCCCTTGTTACAATATGAATAATGTATCTGATGGAAAAGAACATTCAGATCTTGGTATAACTTTCTTAATAGTCACAATTTGTTAATTTTACCTTCTTTCCCAAGAGAAAAGGAAAGATCATGAGTTCCAAGGGGCCTTCTTGCCCATAAAGGCAAACTGGAATGAAAGTCTCCCATAGGAAAGTGTTTAGGCCCTAGGGCAAGTGTGACTTTCGTGTGATTTAGGAATAAAAAGACTAGAGGCCAGAATTAGTGAACATGTAGCGATGAGGTTGAAGAAGCAGGCAAGGGACAGGCCATGGTAGTTTAATAATGGATCATTAAAAAGTTACATCATCAAATGCATGTCAACATTTAGTAGAATTCATTTATACCTTTCAGAATTGTGTCAGTAAAATATTATTGAATAGTATTGATTTCATGAACAGGTTAAAATTACACCGAGACAAATATAGTCTACTGATTTTTGACAAATGCACAAAGGCAGGTCAATGGAGAAATTTTCCATACAGGTATTGAATTATTCCAGAACCACTTGTTGCATTTGTTGAATAGACAATTCAACAAATGCAACAAGTGGTTCTGGAATAATTCAATACCTGTATGCAAAATTATACACACACACACACACACACATATATACACATATATGTACATATATATGTATGTACATATATATGTACATATATATACACATATATGTACATATGTATGTACATATATATATACATATATATGTACATATATACGTAAATAAATAAAAAAGAACCTAGACACGAACCGTACATATTTTACAAAAATTAATTCAAGATGAACCATAAATTTAAATGTAAAATGTAGAACTATAAAATTTCTAGAAGAAAACATGAGAAAATCAACATGATCTTGGGCTTGGAGAAGAATTTTGAGATAAAACACCAAAAGTGTGATTTATTAAAAAAACAACTGAAACTTCAACTTTATTACAATTAAAATGTGCTCTGTGAAAGACACTGTTAAGAGAATGAAAAGATAAGCCACAGTCTTGGAGAAAATATTTGTAAAACATATATCTGATAAAGAACTAATCCTGACCATTGAGATGGCTTATCAAGGGATTGGTAGGTCAGGGTCTCCTATAAAACATCTCCTTGGATATACAAAGATATTGTGTTAGATCTCCCCAGTCATTGTTAATAATGCCTTTTCCTGATGAACAAAGGATTTGAGATCTGCGTGGTCATTTGAGAATAATTCTGGCCTGATGCCCTCAATTTACAGGATCTGCAAATGAAGAGAATCAGGGACCTGGGTCCCTGAACAGTTCCATATATACATAGCTAGTTTGTCAGTGGCAAAACTAGGATTAGAAACCAGCACACTAAAAGTGTCTCTCACTAAATATGGGGTTTTTAAATGAATGCGATAATTGAAAAACACTCTCACCAGAATAGAACACAGCAACAAAATAAGCCTCACATGTCATTCTCTTATCTAGATAATTCAGTATTTTATTAACTTTTAAATTTACTGTGACACACTGGTAACTCCTACTTAACTTGTGGTTTTTATGATTCTGTATCAATTCTTATCATACATTTGCAAAATAAGTTATGCCCTAGCTTGCTTTTGTATAGATTTCTTCTTTTACCAGTTATATTTTTGTGCTCTGCGTGTGTCAACATAGAATTAGTTGAATGTATAGTCCTTTTGAATTCCATTTGACATAATATGCTTCAAAAAGTCAAACCCTAGGACCAAATAAATATTTTTACTTAAGTTAGTATGTATTGTATCTATTACATGCCCCCTCAATTTATCATATGTATCGATCATTATTATTTAAAAAGTTAGAACAGTATTTACTCCTTTAAATCTCAATGGGGAAATGTGGAAAATCAAACCATATGCCAATACTAATAATTTTTTTCTGGCATAACAATAATTTCCACTCACAGAAATCAACTGTGTTTCAGATACTTCAAATACATGTATTTCTGGGTCTTATCTTTTCAGAGATGTTACAACGTGGGAAAATTTTCAGCAGTTGTTAAGTGCAGGCCAAATCATTCAAGAACACTAAGTAATATACTGCTGAAATGCTTAATTTCATGATGTTTTGGTATGCTAAAGAAAATATGTACCACAGGAAAAAAATTAAAATATCTCAGCATCAAAATATTCAGCCCCAAAGATTCCTTTTCGTTATTTTTTATTCTGATGGTTTGTGGGTCCCCAAGAGCATCATCACTTCTGATGTCAATTGCAAATTCAAGAGGTCCGTAGACCACTGTTAGATTCGTTACATTTTCATTAGTAGAGAAAAACGAACTAGAGAAAACCTTTTTTTCTTATATATATGTATGCTTTAACGGTATCATCAATTCATTTGCTCATATACATGCTTTAGGGTGAGTTAAAACCAAATTTGAAATACAATTTGTCGTGTATTCTACTGGCAAAAGCAAGTGACAAACTTTCTTTTTCCACCCTCACGACCCCTTCACTCTTCTATCCCCACCCTGCTCCCACTTTCTTCCAGCCTGAGGAGACTGGTTCAAAGGTAGTTAATATAGTATGCCTGCTATATTACACTTACAATGCTTACATTTTTAAAGCATGATCATCGATATAGCTTCCTAATCAGCTATGATTCTTTAATCTCAAGTATCAAGGCAGTGCTCACATTTCCCAAATTATACTATAAAAGTTCTCTATTTAAATTTGTTTGAACCATGATTCAGAAAGCTCTGTACATTGCATTTGGTTAATATACACTTATCTCTAATAATCTATACACTCTTCCTCCACATTTTTTCCTCTTTGCAATTTTGTCGTTGTTGTAGAGGAAGAAGAAGAAGGAAGAAGAGAAGAACAGGAAGGAGGGTGAGAGAGAGAAGCTGAGTCACTTGTCTGTTTCCTGCAGTTTGTACTTTTGCTTTGTTTCCTATATGTTTCTTCGCCCTTATATTTCTGTCTTGAGATGTCGTCAAATTCAGGTTTGGTAGTGGTAGAGGCAGTGGTTGCAGTGGTGTGTGTGTGTGCATGTGTGTGTGTGTGTGTGTGTGTAAGTCTACTTCAGTGATATTTCATCGGAAGCACATACTGCTTTTCATTTTGTGGTGTTAGCAATTTGTTAGGGATTACAAGATATGATGTGTTCATTCTATTTTTCTTTCTTCATTTATCAACCAGAACGTATCTATAAAAATATACTTTCATCAACAATTTGGTTACCCTCAATTTGTATGAAAAAGAGAGAATGAAGCCTTTATCCTTCGCTAGTTTTCAAATAACTCAAAGCCCTACTATTTTCAAAAGTTGACGCATGTATTAAAGTATCGTTGAACTCATGGATGTAAACACATTTGAAGTGTTTCAATCCATGCCAATTAATATCCTTATCGACACTTAAGTGGTTTAATCTTCGGACAGTGGGAGCTTATTCAAGCTGGCTCCTAAATCCTTTAGACACAATCCTATGAGCCTTTGATTAAAAGTTTAAGGCTCATCTAGTACATTTCCTAACTTAGACCTGCAATCAGCACCCTTTTTCAAGACCCCTGGTCTCTTTTTATGAAAAATATTTAAAACCCAAAATCTAAGAACTAGAATAACTCAATGCTATTGTGTCGTCAGTATCTTTAGGCCATTTCAGTGGATAGTGCTGAAAAGAAATGTATGTATTTTAACTAAAAAGTATAAATGAGTTAGCACTGATATTCCAGTTTGATTCAATTCAGGATTATAAGGTTATACTCACTGATCTCAGTGGATATCTCTTTTCTCCCAGGCCATTAATATCGGTCCTCGATGACATAAACATAACTCTTATTTGTTTTATACCACAGGTCACACATCACAGTCTCAAAATAACTATATCAGCACCACTATCAACAATATATTCCTAATAATGTCTTCAATTCAAATAAAAGTGTCTCTAGAAAAAGGGGATGGAATCTGAAAACTGACAGTATGGATCATTCTTTCTTAAGTGAAGACTAATTGCACAGCTTAAACATATTTACTTGGTGTTAAGATCAGTATAAAAGTGTTAAAATACTGTATGTGTGGAAGTGTAGCCGAAGAAGATGGGAAAATTTTCTTCTCAGAATCACCACCTGGTCATTCAAATGACTCATAAGAATGTCTATAACTACTTATCTCTGCTGTGCATTAACCAGAAGGCTAACATATTTACAGGGAAGCTCTTGTAATGTGACAAGACTCACAATGAGTTGGTCTCCCTCCATGAGAAAGACACAGTAGGGGTCAAGCCATACCCAATTACATCAGGGTTCTCTCTGCTATCCCTGAATAGTTACCATAGCCACTTTGAAGCACTGAAGTAACAGATGGTAAATTTAAAAGAACAGCTTTTTAAAATTTTAAACAAATCCAAATGTGTACTTTCCTCATCTTCTCCATTCTACTCTTTGCCAAAAAAGGGGAGAAAAACAACACAAAGATGATTCTGAGTTATTTATTTTAAAAGTATCATTTATCCTAGGTTTCAAAATCCATTACAACTAATATTAGACAGTGCTTTTTTTTGTAAGCCAGTGCCTCATTTTTGTCAGCTTTCCCCAGCTGATGACCAGCACGTAGAAACAAGAGTTAAGAGGCTGAAATTTCTAGGAGGCAGTAGCAGGGAGGTGGGCTGCAACCCTGGTGACTCTTCCAGATTGATACAAGACATCGTATCACTATACCTGAATGAATGTGAAAGTTTCTAATCTTTCTTTATATGAGAAAATATTTTATGTCACTTACCTTTTAGCTTTTATCTGAGAGAGAGAAGTTTATTTTTTTTTATTTATTTATTTTTTAGGCGAGGCAACCCTTGGTTGACCTCACAGATTACAAGGACCTCGTCAGCTTACAATCTCTTACTTTTTATTATTTTTTACGCCTATAGCACCTGGTCTTCCTAGGTGGTCTCCCATCCAAGTACTAACCAAGCCTGACCCTGCTTTTTTTCCAAGATCCGTCATCGGGCTTGTTCAGGGCGGCATGGCCGTAGATAAGAGAGAAAAGTTTAAAACCACTGTAGCTTCCTCTCAGTCTTTGAGCAGGGATGGGCATGCTAATTAAATGGTGTACAGTGTATGGCGCACTAGAGGCTGAGGCGGAACTGGAGTTGCCACGTGCACAGTTAGGTAGCACAAAGTCATCTCCTGTGGAATGGGGGTTTGGCACACTGTTTAGTTTTAGGGTCTTTTAAAAGCAGGTAATGAAAAGGTATAGATTTCTCACCAAAATAACATTCCAAGTGCACACTTTGGGTCACCAACAGACTCCACATCCCAGAATATAACAAAGAGAGAAAAAATAATCCCCTTTATGGACCAAATACTGAAGAGAAATGTGGGACTGAAGCCACAGGATGGCCATTCTCAGTACCAGGTATGGCAGAGATGGGGGGATAAGTTTCCCAGGGCCACGAAGTGTGTTGGAGTGGTGGGCTGCTCTGCCCCTCTCCACCTTTCTTTTCCCCCATCCTGGGAACAGTGGCAGAAAAAGGTGCTGCCAGTTGCCGCTTGGAGCTACAGCTCATAAGAGTAGTGCCAAGGCAGATGACAGGACAGACTCAACCTTCATGACTAAGTCTAGCTGACATACCATCTGATTTAAACTATTCCCAATGTCATAGTCAAATAAGAGCCCTGAGTGTCAAGAGAAGATCTGGTTTTGGACGACGGTTCTTTGGGGCTGGATGGAGGAAACCACAAAATCTCTAACTCAAAATGAGAAGGAGGTAGAAAAAAGTAGCACCAACTCAGGGTAGATCTAAAAACCAAAATTTCAAAACATACGAACAAAATTAACGCAAAGAAAGACAGCAAATAAAATCAAATATTGGGAAACGAAATTATTCTAGACAAAATGAAAATAAATGTACCATTTTAAAAAGACTTTAAGGTAAGTATGTTTAGAGTTATCAAGTAGATACAGAAAGGAATAGAACTATTCCAAACAAAGGGGTAATTATGCAAAAAAGATAATTTTTAAAACTCGATAGACTGGATAAACTCTAAATTGGAGTAATCAAAATTCGAATAACAAATAAATTATTTCAATATACACATAAATTATATATTTTATAAATATTGTTAATATAAATGTTACATATTTATAATTACATAAACTACATGTGTGTATTATTCTACAACTATCAAATAGAATATTATTCAAGTACACATGGCATATTTTCAAATATTGACAGCGTACTAGGGCACAAAGAATGTCTCACTGAATTTCAATGAATCAGATTTATATAGATTATGATCTCTAATTACAATGCAAGTAAATTATGAATCAATAGTAAAAGATAATGGAAAATATATATACGGAAGCAAGCAAAAAATGTATTTTTAAATTGCAAATGAGCCAGATACAATTACAGTAAAATTATAGCAAAACAATCTCAAAAACAGGAGATTCCAAAATTATGGGAATCTGCCAAAATATTTAAGATAAATCTTAGCCTAAAGTTTACTTAGTAGCAGGAAAAATTCATACAGAAGTATATCATAATAGGCAGTGTGGTACACTAAATATTCCTTGTTCTTCTGGTCCTGTGGTACAATTGCATACCACTGCTGCCTTGAAGTTCTGTGTAGCCATATGACTTGCTTTTGTCAATGAAATGTGAGTAGAATCAGTTTGTGCCAATTTAGGCAGGAACCTTATAAGGTAGTATACAGTTGGCCAAACCCTTTGTTCTAATCTTGGCAATTATAGAAGCATGGAGATGGAGCCTCCCTTAGCCTAGGCACACGAGTAAAGGTGACAATCTTCTGAGCTCCCTGGCTCTCTTCCTGTTTGCCCACATGAGCAATGCAACAGCATCACAGGGACAGCTAACCATTGTCTCGTTTCAAAGTTTGGTTTCCACAGTTATTATCTAGATTGCTGTCTTCTACAAACTAGACTATTTTAGATTTTCTTTGGAGATACATTTGCAATCTGTTGGCCTAATCATCTAATGAGCCCCATCTTTTCAAATCATGTTTTATTGTTTGTTGTTTTCTCTGTCTTCAGTTTTTTAGTAGCATCTAGGGAGCTTTCAGACACTGTTTTCCACGGACTAATAAAAAGTGCTTACAAATACAATCCAATAAAGCCCTGAGTCTGAAAACCGAGGCTTTAAGCTGGTTATAAGGCTGGAAAACTGTCCCAGCAATTAATCCCCCCACCCATCCTACCCATTTGTCTCCTCTTTAGTTATCAGAGTGCATTCATCTTTGAAGCTTTTTGCATTCTGTTTTGGTAAAGGCAACCATATTTTTAATAAAGTATTTTCTGCTAATTGACCTATACCTTCCTTTCTGAAAATAAACAAAAATATTCCTGAAGATAAGAAATAAGAACATGTCTGTAATCACTATGACAAATCCTTTTGTGACATAATTATCATTGTCTCTGTGAAAGATCTAGGAAAATATTGTAGTTGAAATAAAGATCACCCCTTTGTAATATTATTCTTTTCTGAAAATTAATTATGTGCATAGACCATGATTAGGCACTCACTGACAGTTTGTTTTGAATAAGTTTGCAGCAACTTCTTTGAGGCTGGCTTGTAACTTCTAGAATGTAATAATTTGCTCAAAGAATGCTGCACTATTTTCTGTATGCTGCCTCCCACTGCCATTAACTTAGCTTACAATACTCATGTCCTTGCAGCTGTGCCCGCCCATTGAAGACCTAAAGGATCTACCTTAATAGGAAGGTTCGTTGCCCCACCATGTTACACAGACTTTCAAATGACGTCTGGCTTTGGTTCGTAACATTGTGATTGTGTTTTTTTGTTTTGTTTTATTTTGTTTTTCAGAGAGTTTTATAAAAGCTCTGGAAATTATCAAAGAAAATTCTTTTGAATTAAAGAAAGAAAATTCTCTACCACATTGATGTTTACGATGAAAGAAACATTTCAAGAAAACATTTCAAGAAAATAGACTTCTAAATCCAAATACTTTTGAAAGCTCTAGAGTAGACATCAAGTGTGATGGTTGTTTAAATTACAGATTATCTTTTTGCCAACAAGATCCAAGCCATACCAGATTCGTTTTTCTCTTTTAATAAATTTTGAAAAAAAATAAGGATGCTTTTAAATACGATGTTATTGCTCAAGGTTTAAGTAATCTTTCAAGAAGAGCACACTTTATTCGAAAATGTCTCTCTGTTTTGGGTAAAAAAAGTTTCAGAGTTTGAAAAAACTTTCTGAACTTTCTTTCTTTTTTTTTTTTTTTTTACATCTTTGAATTTTAAAATACCTCCAAAACCATTTTGGGATCTGTTCAGGTCCCACATAGGCTACGAGAGTGGTTATTGACATTTGAAGAATTCAAATGGCTAGAAATGCAAAACAAAGCAGTGATGGTTTATGCTCTTTCGTCATCTGCACAGAAATAAGCATTGAATGAATAGCCATTGTACTGTCAGAAATGTTGTGCCAGCACTGGTAACTTTGTTGATCTTGGAAAACTACTATTTTCTCGTCTATGCTTGGTGGCTTAAAGTTTCAGTAATATTTACTTGCTAATGAATCAGACTTTGTTCAAGGCATTTCTGACTATTGATTTTGCATTAGTCAATAGTTTTTATTGATAAGCCACTAAGATCAGAGCAGGGGATTCTGCTAGATGCTGCCTAAGACCAGAAAGCAGATACTGCAATTTATGAGTTTGGACTCTGAAGCCAGCCTGCCTAGCTTTAAATCCTGATTCTGCCACTTACTGGCTGGGTAACTTTGGGCAGATTGTTTGACCTTTCTGTGCCTCAACTTCCTCATTTATAAAAGGGTTCTTTGGTGATTAAATACACAGCTTAGAACAGTTGCTGGCTAGCATCTACTAAGCACCAATAGCTATTATTAAGATAAACAGTAAAAATTTTCATTTTAATGGGAGTGATAGATTTGTGAGCTGTTCATAAAAACAACAAATTGATTACAGAAAAAACAGCATTGACTAGGTATTAGAGCTGGGTGCTGCATCCTAGTTCTAGTGTTGCTTTGATACATTCTATATACTGTCTGATAAATGAATATCACGCTTGCCCCAATGCTTCACAGCTTCATAAGGAGAACCAAATGAAATAATGTATACTTTCTACCTGAAGTCTTCCAAAAAATTTTAGTCAAAATTAATTGATCCTTCTTGAACATTTTCTAGGCTGTTGGCTTGTATTTTCATCATGATACTTATCACACTAAGTCTTGTACTATAGTTAGTTGTTTATGTGCTTCTTTCTCTAACCAGATAAGGTCTTAGTGGCGGAGACACTGTCTTACTCACTTTTAAAAAATCATCTAGTATTGTGAGTTGAACATAATAGACATGTAATATCTGTTTATTAAAAAGGGTTCTGAAAAGTATAGCTTGTCAAATAAACTGAATTATTATTATTGTTATTTTAACTACCACTATATGTGACCTTACAGGGTATAATTACATGTATTGTTGGCATGAATTTAAATAGCAGAGTTGGGTGGGGTCAGATTGGAGCAACCCACACAGGAATTACAGGTATACCCTGGAGATATTTAGGGTTCAGTTCGAGACCACAGCAATAAAGTGAGTTGTAATTGTCTTGCTGGTGGAGGGTCTTGCCTTCAATTTGTAAAACAAATTGCAACATCTGTGAAGCACAACAAAGTGAAGCACATAATATGAATTTATATTTACATAAATTCTAGTTTCACGTATTTTTGTTTTCTTTCTGCATTATCCCCTTACATGAAAATACACACATTAGACGCAACAAGTGTTTTTCTAGCTTTTAATTGAGTGAGATGTGAAATAATTATTATGGGGTCTGCAAAAAGCCTTCTGATTCTCCCGTGTTGTTACCATGTAATAAGTGAGGTTTATGGAAAGAAATAATTAGATTCTTTTCTAAACTCCAGCTAGAACTTGGGGATTTATTTATTTATTCATCTATTCTCTAAAAACCCAATTCAATGTTTCTTTGCTATGTGCTGGACACTGTGCTAGGCACTGCACAAAGTCAGTGGGAACTCATAGTATTCAAGCCTATTCTGGTGGATAAACAGGAATATGCATTAGGATTCAAAAAAAAAAACAAAAAAACAAGCAAACTATATTGTCCAGCTGAATCAACTTGAAAACACAGTTGGGGATCTTTGATTGTAGTTTAACACATTAGGTGATTTTCTCCTGCAGTAATTGGATCTATCGAGAATGAATGCAGTGCTCGTATTAGGGTTTGTCTACCGTATGGATTGGAAATCTACGTTTCAAATAGATGGGGCTCACTCTTAGAGAAATTTTACTCTAAGGCAAAGGTATAGGGAAAGGGGTGGTAGGACCACTAGAAACTGTTCTGAGAAGTGTCATTTTTGTGACTGAGCTTGGGCAAGTAACCTAACCTTGTTAGGTTATCTGTAAAACTGGGATAATAACAGGCTATTACAGATTTCCTTGAAAAATTAGTTTTACAAATTTAAGAAGGAACCATGCCACCTTTGCAGTTCTGTAGCTGGATCAATTTGATATCTGTAGATACTGTAAGAGGTATATGTGAAAAATACAAATCAAAATCAGTTTACTTTCTCTCTTAAAAGTCACTAGAATAACCAGGGTTCTGAGGTACACTGGAGAAATACACATTTCTTTATCTGGATTTGAATGTGTGGTGTATGGATGTTTCTCATCAGCAAATGGTGTTCCAAATGTATCCATAAAAGCATGAAGTTTTTAATGAGACGTGACCTTTCATTTTTCATATCTTCTTTGTAAACTCTGAAAGCACTTAATGTATTTCATTTAAAATAAAAATATTTTAAAATTGAGCAGCTATATATGCAATTTCTTTCAAAACGCAAAGCTTACAAATCTGCATCAAAATAAAAAGTCAAGAGTGCTTAATTAAAACCTTGACACCATCGACCTCTTTAATTATGTGTTAAAGAGACTGGCGTCCTGGGGATACCAACTTAAAATCAGTGTGCATTTTGAGTCTCTGGTGTGTGTACATGTGTAATCCACAGAAGGGAAAAAAAGAAGAGGTGCTTTAATAGCAACGATTTAAAATTTCTCTAGACATGAGTCATTTCACACTTTTACAACAGGAAGAGGGCAAATTTGTCTTTTCAGAAGAAGAATGCAAAACAGAAATTTAGGCTAGAATGTTTCATCTCTTTTATGTATAAATTTCAATGAATGCTTTCCTTTTAAGCAACAAAGATTTGTATAAGTGTTACTTAAAGAACATAGTTCTAAAGCCTGACTACTGGTTGCTTGGATGTGTTCTATAGACCATATTGGGTAAATGGGGGAGGAGCAGGCTGTTTCTTTCTTTCCTCTAGAGTGTATAAATTTTGCAGTAAAGTGATTGCTTGTCTTTGCATCTTAATTCTTGTTGTCTTCACTAGTCTGTGCCTATTCTCAATTTCTGCTGTTAATGTGGAACCCAGCAGCTCTTTGTTCTCATTGTGTCTGTCGTCTCCCTTTCTTTGTGTTGCAGGGACACTGCTACCCACATCTGCCACTGAGCATGCGGAAAAATCCTTCAATAGATTCTTTACTTAGGACTTTCGGTAGTATCATTCCACTTCTCCGGGTTTTAGTAATAACCAGAATATCCAGAAGATAGACTGAAACTTGGAAAGGTGATGGGTGATACAGGTGGTTAGTCTGTGGTCTAGCAAGCTGGCACACCAGAAAGAAAGGAACAGGGTAGTTATCACACGTACTGATCTAATTTATGGAAGCTCTCACCAAGCAAGTTAAATACAGAACACCCACCCTCACACAGAAGCTAGAAATACAAGCTGACAACTGAGAAGACACAAGTGTTTCTGAGCAGGAAGGCACAAAGCTGTATCTAAAACCACCCCATACAATGTGCTAGCAGTTCCAGAGCCATGTGGTGGTACATTGTCACAAAGATTGGTACGTAAAGTTCCTGAGCAGCAACCTTTACTAGATCGTATATCATCTGAAGATCAAAACTAGTTGTGCGGACTTCTCTCATAATAAAAATCTCAGACTTTCCTCTGATGGTGTTAAATATTAAAAATGCTGTCAACATCAATCGAATGAAACTTGATTCAATTCTTCTGCTTAAAAGCTACCCCAAGCAGATTTGCTGATGTTTCCCTTAAGATGTAAAAAATGGGCTGGCAAGTAAAATTAAGGATATTGGGGATAGAGTTCTGAGGCTTTCCGTTTTTTTGTCCCCCAGCAAGTCTGACCTTAATAACTTGTAGATTATTTAACAGATGGAGCACAATTTTACTCATGTGTCTCCCTTAACAATTTTAGCTTGTTTTCTTCACTATTTTTATGGCCAAGTGTTAGAATGGTGTTAGGCAGAGTTTGGTGCTCAGTCTTTTTTTTAAATGAATAGAAGAATATAGATATACAGTATGAAAAAAATGATCGTTTTATTGGAGTAAACACTGGTGGTAACAGAATATTCAAATTAGACTGTTTTCTAACAAACTGAAGTGAACAACTGGTTCTTTCGCATCTGGCCAGTCTCCCTCTCTTAGAAGCGGGGATTTCTTCTTTCTCCTCTGACTCTTCTCTCCCACCATTTTGTTTCTGTATCACCAATTAGTGGATTGTCAGCATCGTTTCGAAGCCTTTCTGTTTCATCTATTTACTTTTCGGTTCTCGGGATAACGTCCCCTAGCCTTTTGGTTTCCTATAGGTTTCATTAGCTTAGTAGCCTAATGTTATTAAGCATAATAGTGCTTTAGGAAGGTCGTAAACCAACGGGCGCGTGGGTCGCTCCTCCAGGGCTGGCACCTGCAGCATCCGCTCACTTGGAAGACAGCCCCGGGCTGGGAGATGCACGTAGTTCTCACTCTCCGCAGCTACGTGAGAAGTGCCTGGTAAGGCGGGAAAGTTCTGGTAAGGTCCAATCAGGCACCTGGGATTAGGTAGCGTGGGTGGGGGTGACGCCCCGCCCCTTGGAAGAACCTCCCCCCTTGGCCGGTCTTCCACTCAGACCCCGCCCACGCGGCGCCCGCGCCCCGCCCCGCCCTGGGGCCGCGGCTAAAACCCGGAGTCGCCGAGGCGCCCAGGGGATTGGAGAGACGCTCTGAGCATGTGCAGAGCAGCTCGGCGGCGGCAGCCTCGGCTCGAGGCTGGGGCCCGGTGCTGATGCGAGCAGCCGACTCGGCCTCAGCTCCAGCGTGGTCAGTCCCCTGGGCTGGGGCGGCAGGAAAGAAGCCGTAGCATCCCCGCTACCCGAGGAGCCGGCACGGAAGCGCGCAGTCCCAGGCGGCTGCGGTGCCCACTGGGCCCACGATGATGGCGGAGCAGGTGAAATGCACCTCGGCGGGGGGCGGCTCCGGAGCGGGCTCCGGGCCAGTGGTGAACGCGGAGCTGGAGGTGAAGAAGCTGCAGGAGCTGGTGCGCAAGCTGGAGAAGCAGAATGAGCAGCTGCGGAGCCGG
>NW_006436811.1:10481556-10510288 GCF_000325575.1 Pteropus alecto
CTCTGGACCTGCAGAGCGTGGCCGCCTGGCGGGACGAGGACGACTACACCTGGTATGGCCGAGCTGCGCTCCCTGCCCCGGGACCCGGGCCTCTGAGGCCGCGGCGGCGGCGGGGAGGGTGTGGGCAGGAAGAGAGACGTGGGCCTCGCCAGTGCCCCCCGACGCGGCTGCTCGGCAGGTGCCTCGCCGGGCGGTGAGCCGAGGCTTTACACGAGGGCGGAAACCTGCTTCTAATAGCTCAGGCTAACCCGACTGGGGATGTACTGATCCCCTCCGTCTCCTTGTATTCTGCTCTCTGCTGATGATTGGGTCCCTAGCGCCTCCTTAGCATTCACTGAAAAATCCATGCTAGCTTGTCTTTTTGTCACTCAGTCTTGTTCTTTTCCCCCGTCTTTTTTGGTAGTGACGGGGGATGGGTAGAGGTTGGCCTCAGTCTGAGGCTGTAACTGTTCTTTCCTCCCAAACGCTGGACAGGATTTACGTGTGGTCCCTCCTCCCGTGCCGTCCCTCGCTGCCTGGTGACGGATCGCCCCTTCGAGATCCGTTCTTGTATTTTGGGTTGTGCCATCGTACGTCCACGTCCCCAGCATTTTCATTGATAGCTTCTCATTTAAGCGACCGATTTGGTTTTCTAACTGTGCTGACCTCACGGGCTTTCCTGTTAGTAATTGTGTCAAAAATGAGAGCTTTTCAGGGAATGGAGTGGGCAACTTGAGGACATTCTATTGCATAAGAACCAAGGAGCTTTCTTTAATTTTTAAAATTACACTGGTGATTGAAGAAAAGTGAGATTAAAGAAACTATTTTTTCGAAACTCCCAAGTTTTCTGATAAGGCTGGGAGCATTTATTCAGTTGAAATCTGGTTAGCTCTTTCTACTTTCCTTCAATGAGTAACCTTGGAAGGGGTTCTAATTCCTTAGTTTTCATGCCGCTCATGGAGTAATATACTTTCTTCAGTCACTAGAGAAGTAGTGGGATATGGTCAGATGGGTAGAAGCTTCAGATAGTGTGGAATTTACCTTCATGTGGGGAAAAATGAACAGCACTCACCTCTTCATAGCAGTGGCTTGAAGAATAGTTGTAGTCCTTTTATCTTGGGTGCTTTGATTTAGGACCTTATTTTTGCAAGCTGGGTTTCCTCACTTTCTTTGTGTTGCTCTTGCATGATTGCACAGGAGGGAATGGGAAATGGAGAACCTTACTGGTTTCCTACTGGGAACTGTGGTGTTCCTTTTCCCTTACACTCTTCTATATGAGAACTCTGATTGTAAAGTACATTAACTAATTGGTTTGATTCTGAGAATCAGAACGTAAGGAGAATGTTCGTGTATAAGGCATTCATCCTCTTTAATACTTTTCAGCAGCTGTGGCAGTAGCTCAAGCTGTAAAAATCAAAACAACTCACCGCTTTCTGGAAACTTTAAGCCAGTTTTTAGAAGCTACACCTTTTCTTGTGAAGCCAGGCTGTATTGTAATCTCAGCTTCAGCCTGAATATGTTACTGGAAAATGCTCTCGTGGTTCTTAGATTATCATGAATAACTATAAGCCCTTATGCCACTCTAATGTTATTTTAGATTTAGTACCCATTTGGCCTTTTCTGAATATATATACTTAAGTAATGGAAGGAAACTTATTTATATTTTTGGAGATCAATTCTATGCTTTAAAATATTAGTACTTAAAAACTATACCATACTATTATAAGTGAATTAGATTGGTGATATATATAATTTTATTTTAATAATATGAAACTATATATAATTTATTTCTTTTGAATGGATTTCTACCATATTTAGTTGTCATCCAACTATTGCTTATATTTTATACCTAAAGTTGGCTTTCGTAGTTTTTTAAAAATCAAAATAGCTTTTTTTTAAAAAAAATCACCTATTTATTGGGATTAGCCTGTTAGCACTTCAAATGGTTTGAAGCAAATCTAAATTGTAGCAGTTTTTAATAATTTTATTCATCGAATATATGTGAATGAATCATTGCCTTGACACTTTACAAATGTTTCTACAGACAAAAGGCACAGTATTTATAGAGTATTGTATTCTCCTCAAAACAAACCTAGGATTACAATCCCAGGTGGAAAAACAGAGGGATCATTAATCTTAGTGGGATGAACTTAAAATTTTTTTAAGGTCACCAGATTTACAGAAAACTTTCTATCGTAGCATTTTATGCTTTAAGATATTTTTGTATTGCAATATTTTGACCTGTTGATGAAAAAATAATCAACAGGTTTTACCCCACTTGTAAATGCTTGTAGTTTCTTCATCACTGAAAACTGTATGTCCCTGTCTTGTGGTGTCACAGGGTACTTTTCCTTTGGATTCCATGATATATGTTTGCAGGATGGCAACTTATTTTTATTTTCTTTGTTTATTAGGAAAAACTAATGCATAATATGTACTTGATTATTTTAGAAATATTTAAAAATAAAAGTTACATTTCATCGTAAAAGTCAAAACACGGAAGTGAACGAGGTTGCAAATCATCCCTCTTACCCTCAATTTACTACCATAACTCAAAGTTAACCCTGTTGACATTCTGTAGGTCCTTCAAGATAAAAACACAATTTTACATATCAATTTGCAAATATATACACATCAGTTTTTTTATACTTTAATTGAACAAATCTTGGATATCTTTGTCTCCCTGTGACAGATGCATAATTATGAAGGTAAAAGTGTTATGCACCAAGTTACTATTAACTGAATCACCTGCAGTTTTTTATTCATTTTTATCATGATTTCATCCTAAAGAGTTCAAATTGATATTTGATAATTTATTTAGAATAGTCCTTCCTGCTAAGATGTCCTGTCTTCAGGAAAGAAGGTTCACAAACGTAGATCAATCATTGAACATTTTACAAGTTTTTTAATGTAAATCTGTTTTTTCTAATAAAGCAGAGTAACTATTCACCTTTTAACAACCTGGACTATACTTGGCTCAAGAATTATGTGTAGAAGGAAAGCAGTGAATTTGTAGTCAGTATTTGCTTGATGATAGTTCATTGGTTGATAAATGATCAATCAAGTGTCTCAGGTCTGTTTTCAAACAATTATTTAATCTATAGGTATCTTCTATTTATAACAAACAAAACTTTGATGTAAGAAAAACAGTGTGTTCTGCTTTTCATTTTGATGAAAAGTTTTGAAGCAAAACAGTTGTCTTATTTCTTCAAATATTTATCTCAGTTGAAGTTAAAGTATTTAATTCTGCCATAATACAACCTGGTTATCTTTAGCACAATGCTACTAGAATTAAATGTCTCAGGAAATTAAAGTTGATTGAGATTCCAGAACCTTAATTGTTAAGTCCAGTTATTTTAATCCCATAGTATTTCATCTCCGTTATTTCAATGTTAAGGGACTGAAGCCCCGAGGTGAAATGACATATGTAAGGTCCTACAGTTATTTACTGACAGAATTAAAATCAAAATCTAGGTTGTTTACACAGATTCAGAAGTATTTGCACCATTGGTATTTTTTCTCAGCTTTGATGTGAGCCATTTGTGGGATATAGTCAGTTTAGAGGATTGACCAGCATTTCCTTGTTTTTTTTAAACATTTAAATGTTATAAAATTAACTTCTAAGTTTATCTTGTATCTTTAACATGTCAAAAGTAACAGATATTTAAGTTTCTTTTTTTTTTTTAAATGAAGTGCAGTAGAATATAAAATCAGAGTGCATTATATCTTAACAATAGAAACTTGTCTTGGATAAACTTATTTCAGTTTTACATGCGTGTAACCTGGGTTGAAATAGTAAATGTGTTTGTGTTTTATGGTCAAAGTTAGGAAAATTCAAGTTTATACTGTTTGAAAGCTAAATGGACTTGGAGAAAACAGGTGGGAGAGCATAGCTCTGAAGATGGTGTAGCACTGGAGGAAGATCTTGCACACCTCAGCCAGAAAGACAAGTCTGTGTTTAGAAAATGCCAAGATAAAAATGTGCAAATATATAAAATACAATCATAAAAAGACCTTTATTTTAGTGGAGTGGCAGTTAGCAGAATATTGAGACATGTAAAAGGAAAGTGGCAGAGATTTTAAACTTGCCCACCTGGAAAGGACAGGAGAAAAGTACATAATCATACAAGGGAAAAATGGTGATAAGTATGAATTAAGGAAAATTTAATGAATGAATATTCATCTTCTATGTGTAACACCAACACCTTGGACAGCTGGCTAAAATCCTTGCCAGTTCTTCATCAAAGCTGTTGAACACCTTGTACTATACATATGGCACAGCTAAATTAGACCACCTAAACTGTTTTCTTTGCATAATTGATTTTCAGTGAAAAGACCAAAGGGTGCTTCATTTTCTGACAATGCTAATTGAAAAATTGTTTTCTAGGAGAAAATGGAGTTGACTAAAATATGTGCTGATGTGTCTTTAAAATGAATAACTTTGAGATGCTACAATGAGGCACTGAAATAAAAGTTTAGATCTAACTGGAGGGAGTGGTGAGATTCTGCTATAAGATATAGTTCAGTAAATAAATTTGGACTTCGTGTATCTTTTTAATAGTTTAGTGGTGGTAAGTTTCTTTGCAGTGGATGACCAGTTTGACCCTAGCAGGTGCTAGTGAATTGAAAACTGTTTAACTAGAGATTGATTGTACCTCTCTGTGCTGATGTTTTAGCTTTCTTTAAAATAAAACTCGTGATCGAAGGCTCTTAAAGTTGCTTGAAACAACTTCATGTTACTTTTCCATGACAGGCTCTGTGTGTGTGTATGAAGCCATATCATTTGTTTTTGCATTGTCTGCCAGAAGGATGACTTTAGAACCAAACATTTACTTGAGAATAACTGAAGTTTTTTTCTAGACAGTTGTAATACTTCATTTGAAGCATTCAGGATTATTATGGTGGGCTTTGTATTATTTCTGACCTCTCAGTGTTAGCACATGTATGAGTCAAGGAGTCCAGAATATGAAATGTATGGAAAAGATTCTCTGTGGATAATAGCTTCTAGTCATGTGCTTTTGGAAATTATTGAAGAAAAGTTAAGGAAAATTAGTGTGACATTTAAGGTAATAGCTTTTCTAATATTTGAAGAATTCTTAAGTTTTA
Source organism: Pteropus alecto (assembly GCF_000325575.1). Taxonomy (NCBI): domain Eukaryota; kingdom Metazoa; phylum Chordata; class Mammalia; order Chiroptera; family Pteropodidae; genus Pteropus; species Pteropus alecto. The sequence continues at coordinate 10,486,642 of NW_006436811.1, forward strand.
GGCTAAGTTTTTTCAGATACTCTTGCCAGATTCTAATATACCATCAGTGAAACTAGAGAAGTTGAAAGTAGTTTGTAAGTCACTAGGAAGTATGTCGTGTGAATGATAGCAATAAAGGATATTGTAAATGTTGCTGGCATTGTATTACCAAAGGATAAGGTTATTTTTTTAATGACTTTAAAAGATTGGAACCATTTAGGAGAAATACAGCTTTTGCTTTGCTTACCTACTTTTGGAGATCTATAAGTTGTACTCAAGGAATTTATAGCTACATCTCTTTATTCTTTATTTAAATCTGGCTCTAGGCTTTAGCCATGGAAGTAGTAGGCTCAAAGCTATCCTGGGTACATTGTTTGGAGACTAACTCTGAAAATGATCACTTGTCTTAATATCATATATTTACATAGTGCTTCTAAAGTTTTATCAAAGTAATTTAAAGTAAGATGTAAATAGTTGAAAAACTCATCTCTAGCTAGGTTTTTTACAGAAAGCAGCAGTCCTCTACTCTTTCCTACTTCTGCATCCACCACACAAACATCCCTTTGTACTCCTCTATTTATTTCTTTCGTTCTTTATGTCTAAACAGTATTTATACTATATATTAAACATCTATAGACTTGTTTTGGAAGGCAAAGACTAAGCTCTCTTCCCCTAACCCCCAAACCACCATATCTTCTTTTCCTTCCATGTTTTTTTTTTATAATTTTTGTAGTAAATCATATAATGTCTGTATTATGATTATAATTATTATTAGCTGAGCCCTGTGAATTGTATGTTAAATTTATTTACTCTAAACCCTTTGTTTCTCCAAGAGTTAATAATGGTCTCTCTTTTCCCCCTTCACTTCCTTTAATCTTCGATTACTAATTGCTTATCCAAACACTCTACTGGAGCCATAAATTCCTCAATAAGGTCCAACACATTTGATAATCTCTTAAATCTGTTCTTAAAAGTATATTTTGTAATGCTATCCATGGAACAGATATGCTAGTCATGGGAATGCCTTAGGTTTCTTGCCTATGTAGGAGCTACTATTTCTTAAATTCTTTTTCTTCATATTTCATTTGTTCTTGGAGGTGGGTCATGGCCTCCAGTAGCTTTCTGAGAAAGGGCACGTGTACATTTTGAAATCTTGCATATTTGAAAATATCTTTATTCTTTTCTCCCTTATACAAGAGTCATGGCTGAGCTGGGTATAAAAGTGTAAGTCACTTTTCCTTTATGTTTGAAGACATTTTTCTGTCTTGTTCTAATTGTCATTATGTTCTAAATATTGAAGTTTGCTGTGATTTGGATATGCAATTCTTTTTGACATTAGCCTTTTTTTTTTTTTTTTTTTTATCCCTAGTGTTCTATGGTGTCACATTGTACCTTGGTATGGGCCTCTTTATCATTTGTTGTACTGGACATGTGTGGGTGCTTTCACTCTAGAACTCAATGGCTTGCCTTTAACTCTCAGAAATGTTGTCTTTTGTTTTTAACATACCTTTCAGTGTGTGTGCGCGTGTGTTTGTGCGTGCTTGCGCGTATGCCTGTTTTAAAACTTGCAAAAATCAGATTTAGACTCATCTGGTACAGTCATTTAATTTTCTTATCTCCCATTGTAAATCTGTCTTTGTTTTGCTTCTGGGAGACTTCATCTTGACCTTCTAAACTTACTGAATCTTTTGTCTCTGCTATAATAGTTTCATTTTCCAAGAACGAAGAAACTGTATCTTTTGTTAATATCCTGTTTTTGTTTTACGAATGCAACATTTTCTCTCAGATGAGATTTTTCTCATTTCTTTTTTTCCCTCTACTTTTAGTCTCAGGGTTTTACTTAAAAGGAATATTACAAGTATCCAGTGTCATTGGTTGTTTGTTCATACCCAAAGGAGGTATTGAAGCTTATCTAAAGCTCTGCATAGGTGGTGCTTTTTGACTGGTGCACTTTACTAAGTGATTGGGTGGATAGCAGTTCAATTTTCAGTATCTCTAGGTCTTCTCTGGGTTTATCTGTTTCTCCAAACATTAACGTTCTGTACTCCTGGAAGGTTTAAGTACGGCAGTCAGTTCTAGGAATGTAAAGGGATACATGGGGCTAGGGTTCTAACGAATCAGGAGATAGACTTTCGTTTAATTTCTCTGGTACATTAAGGTTCTTCAGCCCTCCTTCAACTAAATTTGGTGTGCCTGAAGTCAGAGCTTCTCTGGATCAGCCTGTCTACATAGTAAGTCTCTGGTCTTAGGTTGTGATAGAGAAGGGGTGGCGGGACTGGCTGTAATGGGGGTAGAGGAGGGGATCTGGGGTTCTATTTGTTTCTTATGCAGACTTTCAACTGAACTTCCTGCTTTCAGTCACATGACCATCCCATGTTCTGCGAACTTCAGGGTTGTGTGAGACTTAAGTACCAAATAGCGTGGGCGGACAATGGAGTGTGAAAGGGAGAGCTCCCCACAAATGAATATGGCATAGTGGGTCACTTAACAATCAGATGTTCCTTTGGGAAGTGAGCACTGCTTTCAAATATGCTGTGAGGCTCTGTGGTCAAATGAAAGAACTTTATTACAAAGGCCCTAATTGGTTAAGGAAATCTTCTGTGGAGTTCACTACATGCAAAAAGCAAAAAAGTCTACCCCCCCCAAAAAAAAAATTGGTGTGAATATCTGAAATCTGGAAGCAAGCTGGTTGGTGGAAGCTTCCTAGTAGATAGGAATGGTTGTTCCTCGTGATGTAGGAGATACTGGGCAGAACAGTGCTTCAGATAGTGGCTTCACGTGGCAGCGAAGAGGGATCTGGGAATAAGCAAAGGCTCAGATAGTGACATGAATTTGTGTATTAAACAGTGAGGAAATTTTGTTAAAGCCTAGAGATAAGGAAGTTTCACACTTGACTAATTTAGGGGCCCATTTATGTCAGGACTGCTTCTCTCTCATTTACCTACATGTAGTTGGCAACCTGAGTCTTAAGTATTAAGAAATTGAAGGGCAGGAAGCAGTTCCTGTCTTGTGTCTTTTATTTTACAGCTCTGTTAAGGATTAAGTGAAATATAAACTGCATCTATTTAAAATGTACTATTTGATAGGTTTTGACATGTGCGCCCACCCGTAAAATCATCACCACAATCAAGACAGTGGACGTATCCCAGTCGTCCAAGTTGGGATGGCCCTTTGTATTCCCTCTTTCCTTATCCTGCCTGCCTCCAGTCCAGACAACCACTGATCTGATTTCTGCCAGTCTAGATTAGTGTTTTCTGTACTTTCATAACAACGAAATCATATAGTATGTACTTTTTTTCATTTGTTTTGATCTGGCTTCTTAACAATCAAGATAATTATTTTGAAATTCATCTGTGTTACGTGAATCAATAGTTCATTCTCTTTTTTTGTGAGAGCTATTCGATTGTATGGACATAATGGTTTATTCATCTTTTAATGAACATTTGGGTTTTCAGTTTGGGGCTGTTACAAGTAAGTCTTTGTTATGGACACATGTATTGATGTCTTTCTGCTAAATACTTAATGACTTCTGAATGGTTGGAACAGATAGCAGGTGTATGTTAACTTTTTAAGAAGCAGACATAATCTTTTCTCAAGTAGTTATGCCATTTTACATTTCCACCAGCAGTGTATGAGTTCCAGTTGCAACACATCATCACCAATACTTGCTATGGTCAGTCTTTTTAATTTTAGCCATTCTAGTAGTTGTATGGTAGTTTCTCATTGTGGTTCTAGTTTGCATTTCCTTAATGACTAATGATGAGCTTATTTTCTATACGCTGTTGGCCATCTGTAGATTTTCTTTGGTGAAATGTCTTTTTCATAATTTTTATTTTTTATTGGGTTGCTTATTATTGAATTTGCAGAGTTTTTATATATGTTCTGCATACAAGTTCTTTTATCAAATATATGATTTGCAAATATTTTCTCCCAGTCTATGGTTCATCATTCATTCTCTTAGTAGTGTCTTTGAAAGAGCAGAGTTTTAATTTTTATGCAGTTCAGTCGATACTTTTTCTTTTATGGATTATGCTTTCAGTATAAGAAATTGTATCTAAGAAATATTTGCCAATCTAAGGATACAAAGACTTTTGCTTGTGATATCTTCCAAAATTTATAGTTTGGGGTTTTACATTTTTGCGATATATTTTGTGTTAACTTTAGATATTGTGGGAAGTAGGTTTACTTTTTTGCAAATGGATATTCATTTGTTTCCCCAACCATTTGTTCAAAAGACTAACATTTCTTCATTGAATTATGTTTGTACTTTGTCAAGCATCAGTATTGCATATATGTGCGGTTCTGCTTCTGTTTATCTTTGTGCCATATGAAATTCTCCATTATTGTGGCTTTGTGTTGAGTCTCAATCAGTAGTAGTTCTCCAACTTCACCTTTTCCTAAGGTTGTTTTGGCTATTCTAAGATTTTGAATTTCCATATGAATTTTAGAATCAGCTTTTACATTTCTACCAAAAATCTGCTTAGCTTTTGATTGGGGTTTTGTTAAATAGATCAAATAAGAATAATTGACATCTTAACAATATTTAATCTTCTGACCCTTGAACATCGTCTCCCCATTTATTTATCTTATTTATCTTAGAATGTTTTGTAGTTTTAATTGTATAGGTCTTGACATCTTTGTCAGATTTATCTTTAGGTATCTTATGGGTTTTTTAATGTTATAAATCTAAAGGGCAATTTCAAAAATTCTGATTGTTGCTAATATGTAGAAATACAGTGAACCTTTTTACATTGATCTGGTATCCTACAGTCTTGCTTGTAAACTCCCTTATTAGTTCTAGTATCTTCTTTGTAAATTTCTCAGATATTTTACATAGACAACAATGTCATTTGTGAATAAAGATTTACTTTTTTCTTTCCAATCTAAATGTTTATTTATTACCTGGTTGCACTGGCTAGAACCTCCTGTCTTTGTCTTGTTTCTGATATTAGGGGAAAGGTATTCATAGTCTCTCATCGTTACTTTTTTTGCAGGTGCCTTTAATGAGATCAAGGATGTTTCCCTCCATTCCTAATTTGCTGAGTTTTTTTTTTTTTTTAATCAGGAATGGATGTCATATGCTTTATTCTTTGTCCGCTGAGATTATCATATGGTTTTTCGTGTGTGTGTGTGTGTATGTGCGCACACGCGTGCGTGCGCACATACACACACATACTAAATTATACTGATGTTTGAATGGTAAGCCAACCTTTCACTTCTGGAATAAACTCCACTTGGTAATGACGAAGTAAACTTTTTATATATGGTTGGACTCAATTTACTAAGTATTTAGACTTTTTGCTTCTATGTTCATGAGGGGTATTAGTCTTTTATTTCTTTCTTTATAATGTCTGTATCTAGTTTTGGTATCAAAGTAACACTGGTGTCCCAGAATGTGTTAAGATATGTTCCTTCCTCTTCTGTTTTTTGGAAGAGTTTGGGAAGAATTGGTATTCTTTAAATATTTGGTGGAATTAATTGATGAAACTGGGTTTGGGCTTTTCTTTGTGGGTAGGTTTTTATAATTTTCTGTCCTATTAACCTGTATGTTTATATATAAAATGTATATGTTGTAGGCAGCATAAAATTGGGTCTTTTGTGACCCCTTTAAAAATAAGGAGAAACTTGTCTACATGCCCATCATAATCTCACCCCTTAGTTTTTATTGGCTACGATTGTGTCCAGGGCCTGTGCCTAAAGAAGTCATTGGGCAAATGAGGATAACAGGATTACTATGACTGACTTAGCCCAGTGCATCCATCACCAGGTGCGGTCTCCCAACAGCAGTATGAGCATCACCTGGGAGCTTGTTAGACATTCAGATTCTTTGACCCCACCCCAAACCTTCTGAATCAGGTAGGTTTGAATCAGACCTACCTGCCATAGATGTTATCAATTTGTGTTTTAACAAGCCCCCTAAAGTATTTTGATGCACCAAAGATTGAGAACAGCTGGCCTGTACTAAACTTGGGGGTCTAAAGAGAGCAACCTAGTACTGGACAGTTCAGGGCTCCTTTAGGGAGGGTGAGAGGGATGGATTTACATAGGTAGGTGATAATCCTGTCATAGAACACTGAGGTGGGGCCCAGGAATAGAAATTTTTAACTAATCAGTATACTCTTGTTGAAGGCAGGACTATGTTTACACTCTCAGGGGATAATGATATATTACAGTTATTATTAAATCAATTAAAACAGTATTTTAGAATCTTCGTCTGTAACCGGGGTTAGCGAACAGGCAAATTGGGCCCCCTGCCTGGTTTGTATAGCTGATCAGCTAGATTTTTACATTATTAAATGATTAGAATAAAAGGGTACTATTTTATGACATGTGAAAATTATGGGAAATTCAACTTTTTAAAAAAATTAGTTAAATTAGTTTTAAGTATACAGTACATTGATTAGACATCTATATAGCTCATAAAACAATCCCCCCAATTGCTCCCTCCTTCCCCTGGCCCTCCACCTAGCCATCATATTAATGCTATCTGCATTCCCTATGCTGTGCTCCTCCCCCACCCCCCGCCATAAGTTTAAAAGTTGACATAAGTTTAAAAGTTGAATTTCAACTTTTAATGTCTATAGTTAAAGTTTATAGGAACACAGCCATACTTATTCATTTACATCTCATCTGTGATGCTTTTGGGCTGCAATAGTGGAGTTGAGTAGATGTGACAGAGTCTGGCCTACAAAATGTAAATACTTACTAGCTGGTCCTTTACAGAAAAAGCTTGCCAACCCCTGACCTAAAGGAATAAGTTGCTGATGAATAGTACATTCCCCAATATATCTTGAGTAACTGGTAACTTATTCTAATAGTCTTGACTATAAATAGTGAAAGAGTGAATAATGAGGTATGTTATTTCAAGAAAGTATGCTCATTAGAATTATGGTAACCTTGTTTGGTGGAGTATTTAATGAGATTTATAATTAGAATACAGCCTTATAAAGTAAGGTCAATTACGAGAGCCAGTGATTGTAATTTTTTTCTTCCTTTATTTAGTTAACTTTTAGTTAATCCTCAAGACGACCATTTTATGTAACCCTATCACTGAAACTAAAATTTACGCCAGCACAATATTTCGTTCAGTGAAAGGAAATCTCTGTTTTAACTTACTGTGGTTTGTGGTGGTGATTTCAAATCCTATCCATTGCTGTGTAATGAGATAGATGCTGGAAGAGAGCTCTTCCTAAAACATATTTTGAAAGCTGTTTGTTTGGTTTTAATGAGAAAGAAACACATAACAAATTTAGTATAGATTTGAGGCAGGGGAACTACCTGATTAAAGGTTGAATCAACAAACAGCTGATTTACACTTATTTTTAGGTTTATTTTTTTTAAAAGAACATAATATTTGCTTTGTTTGCCATGTCATATTTACATACATTAGCCCAAGTTCATGTAAGATTCTGTTGCCAAGAAAGAGATGAAAATGTTCGTTTCTAGAAATATAAGTGAGGTAGTTCGATCATCACAGTACTCATTCAGGGTTAGTTCCATAACGAAAGTCCCCAATCTCTGACTGAGACATAATTTCATAGTTTTTTTAAAAGTCCTTCCCACCAAGCTACAGTAAGTGTCATATTTTGTTTGGGAATGTTTGCCTGTTAAAAAGTAATTTTGGTATTTGAAGTCATCAAACATGAGTTCTGTTTTGATAGGAATGATCAAAGATGTGTTATTTTCTCTAAAAGAGGTAATCTCACCATACCTATATAATACCTATAATGTAGATTTCTTTTTTTAAGGTTATACGTTGGCTCTTCAAAGACATTCTCATCATCAGAGAAATCCATGAGCCCTTTGCAGTGGTGTAGACACGTCCTAGATAATCCAACTCCGGAGATGGAAGCAGCAAGGCGCTCCCTGTGCTTTAGACTGGAGCAAGGTAATTGCAAACCTAAACATTTACATTCTCAAACTCTTGCCACTGTAAACTCTGTTTTTGTCGCTGGTTTTGGAATAGACATTTACATGGAAAAACCTTACCCTGAGGTCTGGCTCTTGCATGCAATTCACTTCACATGTATTACACATCAGGGTTTCTTAATATAGAATGTATTTAGTTTCCTGATTGTTTTCAGTCAAATTTTGAGCTTGTTTTAATTTGTATTGGAAAGTAGGACTACATATTTTTCTACTTTTTTTTTTTTTTAATTTCTTTTTGCAAATATGCCAGTAAGTAAAACGGGTCAGTCTTCAGTCCTCTGTAGGTGGTAACAGGTTGTGTGGCTGGATTCCAGGATGGAAAGCTGATGAGGTTTCCTAGTACTGACCTTTTTGAGTTCTTCAAATGTTTAGTTGTATCTGGAACTGAAAGTCCTAACCTTTATAAACTGAGAAATAATCTTATATGTAATGTTAGTTGAATTATGGAGCCTGACATAAGTTTAAAAAAAAAAAAAAGTGTTGTAGAAGGAAAAACAGCCAAAGAAATGAGCAGTACTCAGTTCCTTGCTATTTTGGTTAAACAGACTACTTAATTAAAGCTGTGATTATTTAGGCTTTTGCTTGTCTTAACCTCTCAGTATCTGTTTTATTGTCTGGGAACACGGTTTCTATTCTATGGACTACCTGCGTCCAGATCTCACTTGAGCTTGGAAATTCAGGCTCTTGCCCCTTCCAGATTAAATAATCAGGGTCGCTGGGAGTGGGGCCAAAGGAGTCTTCATCGACAAGTTCGGTGTGGTTCTTACGCGCACTGAAGTTTGAGGACACTGTGTTTGAAATTCTTCAGGGATAATGAATGATTATAAAATATTAGGACATAAGACAAAGTGTAATAAGTAACATTTCTTGAGCTCTTAATTCTGTGATTGTCAGAACATTAAGTTCTCAACATTCTTCATTTTATTGTCTTACCACAATCATGAGGTAGATAGTACACTCACTTTTAGAGGTGAGAAAAGTAAAGTTTAGAGAAATTTGAAGGGTTACAAGGCCAGAGTTGATACCCTGGGGTAGAGCCAAGAGCCTGGGTCTCCCTGACATCTAAAACTCCCCTTAACCAGTAATATATACTGCTTCTTTGGTCCAGTCATAAATATTCGTGGAAGGTCAAATTATAAAAAGCATGTTTTATTAACATTTTAACCAATAGGAAATAAGTGATTTAGTAATAGAAAGTTGAAGAGTAGAATAGGAACAAAGGAGTTTAGGGTTAAAACTTTGGTGACAGATGCTTATCAGAGAGAGCAACTGTCTCGGAGCCAGGAGGCTCTGGTCTTGGTTCTCTTCCCTTTAACTCAAGCGACCCTAGCAAACCCTTAAATCCCTCTGGATTTTTCTCTTCCTAGGGCTGTATAGACCGTCCTGAAGTTTCTTTACTCAAACATCCCTTGATTCAAGGACTTTATATGCACATTTTTTATATATAAATTTGGCTCAGTTTTATTTAAAATAAAATTCAAGTGAAATTTAGAACTAAGTTCTTTAGCTCCGGGGCGAACAAACCTTTTTTGAAAGGGGTCCAGATAGTAAGTATTTTAGGCTTTGTGGGCCACACATCTCTGCCAGGACTAGAAAGAAGTAACTGTTGATGCAGACATTAATGAGCAAGGCTGTGTCCCAATAAATCTTTGTGGACCCTAGGATTTGAATATTGTGATTTTTTTTTCATGTCACCAAATATCTTCTTTTTATCTTTTTTAAAGCATTAGTAAAATATGAAAACTATTCTTAGCTTCTGGTGGGTATTATAAAAGCAAGGGCGGGTTGGCCCCAGGCCATAGTTTGCTAACCCCTACTCTAGTTCATTTGCATACAGGGTGCATTTACATATAAAATTGATTTAAAAAAAAGAAGAGATCCTTTTGTTAAATTTGTAAATAATCCTAACTGCTGGTGGCTTTTGAGATTTTTAGAGTAAGTACCTGATCATCTGATTTTCCTTTGACAAGGAGCTAGAGCAAAATTGTGGTCATGAAGGAATGAACTGACATGCTGCAGTTTGTCATGATGTAATTTATTTGTCATATAAGAGTTTATTTAATTAGAGAACTGCCATTTCAAAACCAAAATTAGGCTTTCTCTAAATTTGTATATAAATGTAAATCTTCCTTTGCCGTGAGACTAAATGCTTTTGCTCCAAAGATCCAAATCCATAATCTCATTATGAAATAAGTAATCCAGTAGAATAGGGTATTCATTGGATTAAATTTTTCTTTGAAATTTATATTTATAAAGCAATATGTCTGTAGTTTAGAAAGTAGTAGTCTTAGGGTATTATAAGGAAAATAGCAGATTCCTACTATTGTCTAGATGCAATTACTTAACAAAGCCTATTTGTTTGATTTTGTTTGCCTCTATAAATTCTTTGCCTATATGGTTATTACCAATTTTAAACATTATCCATTGGCTTTCTGCTTTGGAAGATAAAGGTTTAATTCTTTTAATAGTGCCCCCCTTATACTTTTCCTCTGCATATCCTTCCAAGTAGCTTTTTACTAATTTTAGGATACATCAATTGATTATGATAGAAATATTAGCCATACAATATTTTATTATTGTTTCTTTTTTCATCTAGCTTTTTGTTTTTTTTTCTAGGATTAGTTGTAAAAAGACACTTATTTGCTTTTTTTTTTGTTATTTTTTCATCATTAATTTATCCCCAAACGCTACAAATGAACCATCTTTAGTATGGTTAGACATACAAATCCACCAAGATTTTATTGTTTTTTAACTATTCCTCCTCATGGTGTCCTGTTCTCTTACTCCAGTGTAAACTGGTTCTTGTCAGGCCTATTCAAAGCTATCATGGTGGGACTTCCTTTTGCTCTCATCCTGGGAATTCTATCCTCCCTTCAATATTTCCCAGATGCAAACACTTTTCCTTTCCTTATATTCCCTTTTTTAATAGAGTACATTGTCCTGTTGCTTTTTGGGGTACATAGGAGAAGGAAGAGGATATGTGAGAGGTAGATTTTGAGGGCTTCATAGGTATGAAAATGCCATTATTGTACCCTTACTCTTACACTTTTTTTTTTTGGGCTAAGTGTATAATTTTAGGTCAGAAACCATTTCCAACATAGTTTAGAAGGCATTGTTTCATTATATCTTAGTTTCAGGATTGCTTTTGAAGTCCTATACCATTCTCATTTCTGATTCTTGTAACCTTTCTATTTTTTTTTTTTTTTTTTTGTGATAGACAGTGGGCAGTTCAACCTGGAAACTTATGCCCTGCAAAATTTCAAGCATTATTTCTTTGTAGTTACCCGCTGCCCTCCAGTTTTCTCTGTTCTTTCTAGATACTCCTTTTAGTCAGATGTTTAATCTCCTGGATTGATGTTCACATTTTATATTTTTCTCTCCTGTTTTCTAGCCTTGATTTTTTTTTTTTTTTTTTGATGCTTTACTTTCTTGGAGATTTTTTTTTTTTTTTAAATACCTCTTCTAAACTCCTTTGCTGCATATTTATTAAGTACCTTCTATGTACCAAGCACCATTGTAGGTGATGGGGATACGGCCGTGACCAAAACAGATGTTAAGTCCTGCCCTCAGTGAGTTTACTTTCTCGTATGCACTGACCTTCATGTACTCTTCCTGTTTTCTTTTGTAAGGTACCCTGATTTACGTAAGGTATCTTAAATCTAGCAGCTCTCTGTTTCAGATTAAGTAATACAACCTGTCTTTGAGAAAAAGAGAGGAGCGGCTGCTTGGGCAGGGGAGCCAGCCCAAGCATTTCAGTTCTTTCCTGGTATGTTTTGAAACGGTGGTCCTGTGTTTGCTGCACCTTAGAACTCCCTGCCCCCTGGGCTCCCATGGACCTTCAAGGCCAGAACCTTTCCAGGTCCTTGTTGTCTTACATCCCACTGTGGGCCCTTAGAGCAGAGAATGCTGAAACCCAAGTCAGTTTCCTAATGCTTATCTTTTTTTTTTTTTTTTTTTTTTTTTTCATTTTTAAATGAAAAAATGATCGGCTAGGGTCTCCTCTCCTACTCAGTCTTCCATGTAGGTTTATAAGACTTTAACTGTCATTCTAGTGTGATTTTGTAAGAGAAGAGAGAATTCATATTTAGTCCTTCATATTGAAGAATTCTTTCAGGCTTCCATTTAAGGTGGTCCTTTGTCAACGATAGCAAATTAACATATCAGAAATTATGCTTTTAACTTAAACTTTATTCATAATATGGCATAAATATTTAATTGGAATAATGAGAGCATTTCATGTTTTAGAAGTTTCAGGTAATTCTAATAAAGCATTTCTTTTTGGTTAGACTTTATTTCTCTCTTGAACGATCAACATTTTCAAGTAATAAATATTGAGCATTTTCTTTGAGACAGAGTTGTTTCCTTTCATTTGAGAATAAACTGTCCAAGGACAGGGACTTTGTTTTGTTAACACCAGCCAGAAGGGAACCTGATCTATAATAGATGCTGCTGCTAAAATAAATGCATTTTTAATTCTTTTTGAACACAATGTCATAATGACTACTGTTATAATTTCAGTTTTGATTTTGAATATTTTAAGATGGGATAGAGTCTTTACACTCTTTTCCTTATTAGCCGTCTCTTTCTTCGAGAAGAAAGACTGGCATCATTTTAAGTATCAGCTTGCAGCATTGTTTTCCTATGCATAAGCATGTTTACTTTAATCAGTTTTACTTACTGCATTTTGTTGCAAAGCGATTAGTGGTTACATACGTTCTCCCTGAATTTAAAGGCTGTTCACTTAGACCATTCTCTGCCTTGACAAGGAGAGATTAGAGATGAGATTTGAAGAAAGAGTAAAGTCATCCTCTCTTTCTGTCTCATATACTCTCACACATTTACCACGGGATAGGTAAATGTTCTTTAATGTTAGCCTGGGGCTTCAGATTAGATGCTGCTTATTTAGAGAGGAAATATAGTAGATATTTGGTTTCTATTTCTTGACCCTGATGTTTCAGGAAGAAAATTACTCAAAAATTAAAGACTAATTTCCTGTAGAACTTGTAGAAAGGGGCTGTAGTTATGAGGAGCCAAAGTATACTTGGTGGGTGGACCTCATATCTCCTCTGATCCCTTGGTCTTACATCCCCTTTCTTATTCCCTCTTGTACCCTAGGAACAGTTTTCTTGGTTGCAAATTAGCTGTCTTCCCTGCTTAATATGAAGAAGCGTCTCCAGGAAGACATCTGAGTAAGGGTTTGTCAAGCTCAGTTTCTGTAGGTACATCAGGTAGCATGTTTCCCAAGATTATCTCGAATTGTACAATTGCTGATGAGCTCATTTGGATTGTAACTTCTTTAGCTTTCTTTCTGCTGCCTACATTCTCCATTTGGGAGGTCTTCAAACAGCCTTTATGTTGTATCTGACAACTTTGTGACTAGATCTAGGTAACAAAACTTGGTAAATTATGGGAGAAAGTAAGGGAAGTTTTGTCTTGAGGTTGTGAGAACAGGCTTATTAAAACCCTGCTCTTCTGAAGGAAGTTAGTTTTTCTAAAGAAAATGAGAGAAAGTTATGTTTTGCGAGACTTAATTTTATAGGGAGACAGCTCCAATATTATGACCATTTTAAGATACTGCTAAGAGAAGGGCTTTGTGTTCACAGCTGCAATTTTGCAAATTGGTTAAATATGTGTGTTTAAGTTGCAATAGGATAATTATTTGTGGTGCAAGGTATATATATACTTACAAGATGACTGATATGTATGCAATACCCCTAAATTCTCATAGGAAAATTACTTAACTGAAACTTTTATTATGGATTCCAAACTTATTTTCCCCTTTTCCAAACTGTTTTTTTTAATACTAAATTTTGTAATTTATGAAGTCTTATGTATCAGGTAGTCAGCACAGGCAAGTTACTTAAGCTTTCTCAGCCTCTTCTACATTTGTTTATTTTTTAGAATTGTAAGGGATTAAATAAAGATATTTGTAAAGCAGACATAGGCTTAAATATTAGGTCTCTTTCCTAATATATTCGAATAATGTAAATGGCTTTATTGAATAATGCACAGAAAGTAACATTAAAAGTAAAGTAACTATTGAAAGCTAAATCTTTTGGTACTTATAAATTTGCAGTCTGGTATAAAATTAACTAAAAAAGCCTAGAATGCTATTTTATTTATTTTATTTATTTTTTCTTTTTTTTTTCTTACCCAAACACTGATCCTTGAATATGCTGCACTTGAATATGCAGTCTTAGAGAAACCTCCTATCTTGGTTTTTCTTCTTTTGAGGAAAAACAGTGTGAGGGTAGAGGCCTCAGTTACATTTTGAATTGCTGATGCTGAATAACTCTTTAAACATGTTTTGAGTTCTGAATGTTTGGTTTTTGTGATGTATTAATTTGACTATGTTTAAATTCCTTAGGTGAACAAAGATTTGAACATTTGGTGCTGTAAATGGTACCTGAGTAGTCAATCCAAGGAAAAAAAAATCACAGGGTGGGCGATGCTCATTAAAATGTTTGTTTGGGGGTGGAAATCTGAGCCTGTTTGTTCAGTGCCGTACCCCTGCCAATGCCCAGACTAATTCCTGTCCCATTGTAGGTGTTGAATGCTACTTATTGAACGAATGAATATGGTGGAAGAGTCTTTGATCTAGTCGTCAGACTTGGCGCCCTATCCCTGTTTAACTATGATTAGGAACATGCCACTTGTTTTTAGTGTTTTGCTTAGGAAGTGGGGACATTTAACAGATTTCACACAGCTATTAGAAAGATTTCGGAAAATGTTGAATGTGAAATTACTTTGGAAAATGTGAAGTGCTATATAAATATAGGGACATATTCCTAATATGCAATTTTTTATTCTGAAACTGAACCGAAAAATACAGGGAATCCTCTTTGTTTGGCTATTTATACTTTATAGAAAACTAATGACATTTTTTTTTCCTCTGGGGGAGAGTGTTTTCTCTACCTAAAAATAACAGTACTTGTTAGAGTTAGAAATCTCAAACTAAAAATAATTTGAGTGTAATTTATTCAAGAATAGTAGAAAATTTGACACAACCTCATTAGTCTATTCTTTTTCTTGTTTCTTCTTAATCTGTATGCATTCTGTTTTTGACATAATTTTCTATTCTCCCTCATTTCCCCAGTCCCTTTAGAATATAAGTAACAAACACCCATGGAACTTTTATGGTTAGCATTAGCTCATGTGGTATCCTAAATTGTAATGAGGCTAATCTAGAGTCTTTGCTAAGTTCATGTCATGAGACTGGGATGTTAAATAACCAAATAATGATAAAAAAGCTTATCTAAGTAATTTGAAACACCCAATATGTGGCTCACTTAATTTGGGGCCAGTTAATAAAAGCTTATCTTGCCTTAAGTTACTTGAATGTCTATAACTATTGAATCAGGACAGGTCACATTTGAAGAGTGTGGGTATGGTTTTCACAAGTAGTGTAGCACTGCACAATTACTATCTTGGGTCATGTTTCCCTATGACTGTCTCTCGTTTCCTCTGGGATTATATGCTAAACAAATGGGAATAGATATTTCTTTATCGAGTTTTTCTAATATCTTCATTTGATACTGGTTCCCATTCTCATCTCAGTTGTTATGATGGAGCATTGCTTTCTAAATTTAGCCAATGAAGAAGAGAGTCGTCAACTAAACCAGTGCTCTGAAGGTGGTTGTAAAGCCACACAGATTGAACTGAGACATTAAGAAGCTTATCAAGTGTCTGTCTCCTGGAACCTGTCTGGTCTCTCCTTACGTGACCCAAGATGCTATCTCATTAGTTCATGTTTCCAGTCTCAAGGTGCTCTGTCAGATTTGGGACACAAAATTAAAACTTAGTCTGTACAGTTCACTTTAGGTAAGCTTTGTAAGGGATTCCCTTTCTCTGGAGCCATACTGAAATTTTTGTGCAGACAGAGTCTCTTGACATTTGCTGTTATTCTCATGTGCTGGAAATAGAAGACACATATAGTGTCATGCCATGAGCTTCCATCACAATCTTGCTTTGCTCTTATGTTCAGAATAGCCCCAGTACATTTGCTTCAGTATTGGAAATGTTATTTAGTACAGCAAGTAACAAATAATTGAGACTGTGCTCCTATGAAAGTTGCAGTTTCTGTCCCACGTGCTTCTGTGGGCTGTGTGTTTTGTTTTTCTTTTGCAGTTCTGCCATGGAAAGTATTTAATAAAATAACCAGGAACTTATGGCAGTGCCTAATGCTTATTATATAATGAATATATAATTGACATGCTATTGTGTTATCTACCCCAACAAGGAAAAAAATAAAACAATAGAGATTCTCCCAAAGTAGTTATTTACTACTTTCATACTACTTTGATAATTGATTAAATTTGCCTCTAAGGCAGCACAATTTTGTTTTGGTAGGTGTTCATTCCTGTTTCTTGGTAACAGACCTCTACAAAATAGAATCAATTTATGCAAGAATTTGTAGATTCCTTTTCTCTAACACTGGACATTGGTCAGAGAGACGATTCGAATGCTGGATCATGAAATGTATTGAGTACTTGCTGGGTGCAGGCCCAGTGCTAGGTACTAGGCGTACAGTGGGAGACAAACTTAACACCTGGCTTTTGGCACATGCAGTCTGGTACAAGAAACAGATTACAAAGGTTGCAGCTCTTGCTGTTTTTCTTCCTTTCCTTTAAAACAAGCATGATATTGCAAATGGACCTGTGTCTGAGCGCGGTGGCCAGGACATGTCACATGCTTTCACAAAGATGTGACATGTCAAGGAGCCAGCAGGAGTTAAGCAGGTATGTGTGGGATGGGGGGAAGAAGACCAGCCCAGGCTACGGAAACAGCATGTACAAAGGCCCTGAGATGACATGAGACTCAGGATGTGAGAGGAACTGGAAGACCATTGTGGCAGGAGTCTAAGGGAGAGAAATGAAAGAGGAGAAAACAGCTGAGTGACTCAAGATGGAACTAGAGAGGAATGGAGGGTTTTCAGAGCAGTTAAGGATTCTGGCCTTAAGGTGGTTGGGAAGCACTTCAATAGTTAGAAGCAAAGAAGTGTCATGATTCTGGACAGAAGGCTGCATACAAGGTATTGTCCAAATTGTGTTACAAGACAGCCTTTTTTGAAATCTGGAAAGATGTGGAGTGAAGTAGTGATTTTAGAAATTCTTTGGAATGTGATTAAAGTTAGGCTTTAGCATGTTTTAAGGGGATTCTTTAATGTAAATAAACTTGGAAATGTTTTCTTCTGTTTCTCTCATTAATATCCTGAATTTCTGTATGACCTCATGTGAGAAATGGTAGTATAAAATATGGCTAAACTCTTCATGATACTTAATTTACTTTAAAACATAAGGCTTTGGTATTCTCATTTATTTATAACACATGGAGCTTTAAACTTTTATAAAGTAACAAGTTTCATGTATTGGAGTTTTGGAGCTCTTGTCAGTTTGTATTTGTGTGTTTAATTTTTTCCCGTTATAGCTGTAAGATTGTATTTCAAGGAATGGGGTTTGTCTGCGTAAAAGTATCAGTATTTTGAAATTCAGATTTATAGTCACCTTGTGTGTGTTATCATATGTATGTGGGTGTGTATATGTACATGCAGTATGATCGTGTTATTTTCCATTTTCATAGCATTTTTAGATAAGGAAAGTTGGAACAGTAAAAGGATATTCTAGCAGTAGGAGTTGCTTGCATGTGCTAAGGATGATAACTACAAGGGTGGGTGATGTCTTTAGGATAGAACAAGATAATTATTTTTAAGGAAGGTAGAGGTAAGTGTGGGATTCCTGTTGAGAAGCAGAGCTTGGGGTAACATCAGATGTTCACAAACTAAGCAGAGGGTAGGAGGAATATTATATGGACTTCTAAAGCATCCCACCCTTATGATAAGGACCTCCTTATTTTGTGTTGTGGGGATCCTCAGCTGTTGCACATTCAGGCACTGTATGGGAAGCCTGCTTTTGGAATAATCCACCCATTTCCATGGTGCCTATTGTCAGTTTTCTTTTTTAAGCCAGAAGCCCATTGGGGTAATACCTGTATTGGTGCAGAAGGAACTCATACTAGTTATCTCTTCAGATTAACTTAGTCTTTACACATAATTATGAACCAGTAACTAAGTCTTACTTTTTGGGAAAACTAATAGCAGGAAAAAATAAACAGATCAACTGAGTTTGTAGGAAACAAGTAAGTAGGATAGAAAACCTAGTGTGCTCAGAATTAAGAGAGTTACACATCTTTAAAACAAGAACAGATTGTTGGGAAAATAAGGAATCAAATAAGTATTTTTAGTCATTTTTAATTTTCTGGAAAAACTAAGAAAAAGAATGAACAGGGCTAAAAACCAAGCTGCTTATCTGAATTAGTGAAAGGAATCTTCCAAAAAGAGAGAAAAAAAATGGAAGTTAGGGGACATGGAGGGCAAATCCAGAACCTCTCGGCTTTAATAGTTTTAGAAGCAGGAACAGATAGTTAAGAGGAAGAAAGTATCAATAAATAACACAAGAAAATTTCTTTGAGCTGAAGAACGAGTCCTCAGCATGAGCTAGGATAGACCAAAAAAAAAAAAGACCTACACCTAGACATCCTGGTTGAATTTTTAAAGTTAAAGAGGAAGTCCTAAAAATGTTCTAATTCTGGTAACAGACCTCAGATAATTTGTAAGTAATATTGGATGCTAGATGAAAAATGAATATTGTCTCTAAAGTTTTGAAGGGAAGTTGTGTTCAAGCTATAATTTTGTACCCAGGCAAATCATTAATTGTGGAGAAAAATGGAGGTTTT
This sequence comes from Pteropus alecto, assembly GCF_000325575.1. NCBI lineage: Eukaryota > Metazoa > Chordata > Mammalia > Chiroptera > Pteropodidae > Pteropus > Pteropus alecto. Next base: position 10,505,281 of record NW_006436811.1, read on the forward strand.
TAGTTTTGCAAAGATTGAGGAAATTTTACTTTATATACTCTATTTTAATGGTGGAAAGAAAGTAAGAGCCATGAGATCTGGAAAACAGTGGCCACGAAGATGACCTAGGAGAAGCCAAGAAAGATGACGTAAGAAAATTAGTTGAGGCTGAAGGCTCGTGGTGTTCTTCACTTAGTAGTTAAGGTCTAGTGCCATACAGTTACTTTTCTTTCACAAAATTCAGTTTCTCAGTTAATGATACTTATTGCATCCAAATACTGAAAAGACACATTTATGTGGTTTACCGTTTAATGACCAATTTAAAGCTGCCCTAGTCACAGCTATAGAACGAAATGAAAACACAATAAACCTTAACAAAGTAAAATAGAACTGTCAGATCTGGAGATGGAAGTGGAAGGTAAGAGGCTGCGTGTGTACTAAATGTCTAACCTTTCCACTGGGGAGTCGGCTACCAACAAGGTGGTATCAGTTGTTTACTTAATGTTACACTTATATACTCATTATATAATTGTCTCTAATTCTAAAATAAAACTGCTGGAAAGTGGGTCTGGCTGTTTCAGACTTTTATTTATATTTTAATGTTCTTTGTGCAGGCATTGTGATAAAGTCATGAAAGTGGTTAGTTTTAGGGCCCCCCAAAAGGTTGTGTTTTTTGTTTTTGTTTTTGTTTTTATCAAAACCCTTAAATTTATGTTTACTACCTCTCAAGATTAGTGGGTCATAGCCCTTCTCTGCCACTGAAATATAAGTCACGTGCATTGCGTCCCTTGCTAGAAGAACAGTATTTAGCCCAGGTCGTGCTGAATAGGAAGGATTGTTCAAATCCCATTTCCATCACTCTTCTATTCAGCAGCTTCTAGTGCTTTCCAGCAGCCTGCTGGGCTTGAATTTGCTGCTGCACTGTACATGGTGAAGGGCAGGGACTCTTACTGGTTATCTAGTCTACCCTTAGTTCCAGGCAGGGAAAACCCACTCTTTTCAGACATGAGGTGACCTAGCCTATTTCTTCATAGACTTCGATTCCGTAGTGTCTTTCTTACCTCACAATGGTAGTGTGGAACTTGGAAGTTCTTCCAGCTGGTTGTCACGGCGTGCATTGTGGCTGTCGTCTAAATTAAAAGCGGCTGTCGAGAATCTGCATGCCAGCATCACACCCTTGACAGACTGTTAGGTCACTTTTTTTCCCTTGTTCTTTTCAGGTTGAGTTATTTTAACACGGGGCCTCTTGTCACATTCTGTGGCTGTTTTCACTGTCCTTAAATTTGATTTAAGCCTTAGCAGTCAGGCCTAAGAGAGAAAAGGCTGATATAAAAGGGAATTGTAAAACATGCCTTTAAAATATAATTACTACCTTTTAAAAAAATATTCCTTATTAACTGCAGATGGGAAGTCTGATGATGACTTGTGAAGTTGTAGAGATCACTGGATAACATTGTTTGGTCTGTGTGGGCTTAAACTGGCAGCTTCTCCAGTTTGACCAGTGATTAAGTAGAAACAAGTTAACAGTCCAGAGGATTTCCCGTTTCCAGCCCTCATTTTCCAGCTTTACTTTTACTTTTGTCCTGGTTAGAAAAGACCCACAGAAGGATCCAGTAGTTGCAGTGAGAGGAGACTATTTGGCATGTGGTCTTGGGACTGGTTAAGGTCCGAGAAGTAGTAATGATTTAATGCTTTAATTACGATGACTAGATTATTTTAGCCAGTAAGATTATTTTAACTGTTAAGACCTAGGAAACATTTAACTTATTAAATTCAAGTGAACAATTTTAAAACTCTGATCCCTATGGAATAATTCTCAAATATTTATTAAATATTTACCTACCAATCATTGGAGGTATATAATCCCTTAGTTCCTTTCAAACTTACTACATTTTAAAACAATTCTAATGTTGAAAATGACTTTCTTGATAAGCTCTAGGTATTATTTAAATGAACTCATATGTTTCTTAACGGTAGTATGAAGTCATATTTTTATAAATTATACATTTTGAATACAACTGGAAGTTGAAATATTGAGTATCTGCTATGTTCTGGGGTTATGGGGGTGTATGTATATGTTTCATGGTTACTAATTTTAAGTCATTACATTTGTCATAGGTTGAATGAACTGTGGGAAGATCAAATTAACGTAGCAGGTTTTTCTAGCTACAATTTGAAGATTGAGAGACTTGATTATGACTAACTTACCCTGATTAAATGGACCCTAAGTATACCAATTAGGAACATCATTTACTAGTTCCTTGGTCCTTCTCCTTATGTGAATACACTAGCAAATAAATGCCTAATAGTTGACTCTTCTTTACTTCGTGTCTGTCTCGGTAAGAGCACTCTGAACACCTGTTTCACAGTAGTAGTAGGACTTCCTAGAACCCATATGCTTATTTATCAGGTCATGGAGAGCTGTGGAGAAATTAATGCTACTCAAGTTTACCCAATAAAACTAGTGGATCAGATAAGCTGCAAACCATATGCTACTACTCCAGGGGGCTTGCTCAAGTTGGAGTCAAGTCAGCAGTGCTTGCTTAACATAAACATGGGGCCTCTGCAGAAAACTTATACCTCAGTCTCTACAGAGTTTGTAAGAGTGAACCAGTAAAATACTACCTTTGCCTAAGGTTTATAGTTCCTTTGTTTAAGCCTAGTCCAAACACCTGAGTGTATCCGTGTGCCAAGCATTTTCTGTAGGCTCTAGGTATGTAAAGATGTAACATCACCTAGGAAGTTTATGCTAGAGAGGATTATTGTGAAAATGGAGGTCTTTCTGCCCTGGTGGTTTGTGGTTTAGGTCAGAATGGTGTGTTCTGGATAAAACTTCCTGCCAATATAGGGAGAGTAAAAAGTGTTAGAAAGAGCTGATATCTCCCTTCCCTGATCGCAGACCACTCTGTAAGTGGTGTTAGTCAAGGGCCATATAGTTGAGTTCCTCCCATGGTTTGGCTTAGTGCTGAGGGCTGCCTACCCTCTGTATAAAGAAAGAATAAAAGGAGAAGGATTGAAAGCTTGCTTCCTTTTATCTTACTTTTAGGACTTTGTGGTAAAGAATATAATATAAGAGTCAAGGATATGACCTGAGGACCCTGTGTTTTGAAGAAACCATATTTCTTAAAAATGTGGCATTTGCAACATTTATTTCTTCTGAGATAGTCTTTGGATAAGTGAGAACTGTTGACTTATTCCAGTAAAATTGTTGAAGGTTCAGGTTCAGTAATTTGCTTCTGAGTTGGTAACATCTGAGTTAATTTAGTCTGAGATTGTTTCAATAACATGACTTCAAAAAGTGCATCTTTTTGAGAAAACAGGTTAAGCTGCCTAAGAATTAGGAAAATTCCTACCTAGCGTCTAGAACATTTTTCCTCAGAATTTAGAGAATGCTTCTGCTACAGCTTGCTGTAACTTTTCAGTAGTTTTTTTTTTTTTTAAGTGCTTTATAGTTTGAGAATGTATGCTGCAAACTTCTGTCTTATATTCGCCACTGCTCTGCATATTATCCTCTGACAAACTTACCTTTTTTTCAGGTAGGAACCCTGCAGCCGCACGGTGCTAGATTGTCAGGCTCCAGCTCTCGGAACAAGTGTTTGGCAGGGTGGAGACTGGAGCTCTGGCATCTAGATTCTTAGTCCAGTCGGTCTTTCTTGGTCTTTAGTCTTTCGTTGGTCTTTATTACAATGTTAGGAGAAACTGCAGTAAAGAAATATGCCATCGGCCATTATTATGTCTCATACCTGAAATACCGGTGTGGTAGAATTCTAATCCTCTGCATGTTTCAGAGTGAGCATCATAAAATGGGTCTGTATGTTAGCCCAGGAGTTGGCGAATGAATGCTATATCTGGTCTTCTACTTGTTTTTATATGGTTCCTTTCACATTTTTAAGAGGTTGACAAAAATCGAAAGAATAGTATTTCATGATCCATAATTTTTATGAAATTCAATTTATAGTATATATAAAGTTTTACTGGAGCATAACCACATTCATTCATGTATTGTGTATGGCTGCTTTAATGCTTTGATGGCAGAGCTGAGTAGTTGCAACAGAGACCATATGGCCAGCAAAGCCTGAAATATTTACTAGCTGGCCCTTTACAGAACATGTCTGCCAACCCTTGTACCCTTGTGTTAGCCCGTTGCTGTGATCTTTGACTTTCATTGGCATTGAATGCATCCATCTAACCCTTCTAGACCCCCGTCTAACTCAACTCACCAAGATCTTACCCTAGATCTCTAAAATTCCCCAGTGGCAAATAAGCTTCAGTCACTAGGGGTTTTTGTTTTGTTTTTAATTGTTTATAACAAAGTTTACTTTGACATGTCTGTGAACAGTACAGCCACCACACTTCATCTGCCTAAACTGAAATCCATAGGACATAAATGCTCTTTACAGAATCATAATACAGACATTGCTAGTATCTTCATGTTTTGTTTAGGCTTACACATCGAGATTGGTATTGTTACAGAGATATATTCTCCAGACCTCCTAGGCAATCACTTTTACTTGTCCCACTGGTGGCCGGGCTATTACTACTTCACAGGTTCTTTAGTCTCTGCCTTCTCAGCATATTTATTGCCTTCTAACTTACAGATAAGAGAGGCCATAAAACCCATCTTCATCTCATATATCCTCTATATTCTATCTTAGTCTGTGTTTCAGAGGAAGAAATAACCCTCCCTTTTCCTAGCCTGTCCCCTCTACCTTACCTCTTCCTTCTAACTCCTCTCGCTCATGCCTTTTGATCTCCAGGATCTTACTTTCTCTTTTCTGTAGACTCCTCTCCATTGGTTCTGTTCTCCTTGTTCTATAAATATGCAGGTCCCCTTTATCATTAAAACTCCTTCCCTGAGTTTCATACTCCAGCTGCAACCTTCTTTCTTCTTTAATAGCCAAGTCTCTAGAGAGAGTAATTTCTTCCTCATCTTATATCTACTTGACCTGTTTATTAATACTGGCTTCTGTTTTAACTCCTCTGTTTAATCTACTCTCATCAATGACCAGTTTTCCTAGCCAGTAGCCTT
>NW_006436811.1:10510372-10564243 GCF_000325575.1 Pteropus alecto
ACTTCTCTGCAGTAATTCCCACTTTTAACTGTTTCTTCCATGTCAAAACTCTTCTTCTTCATCTTTGTTCTTTTTGGACTCCACTGATCCTTGAGCCTCCACAGTTCTCTCTGAATGACCTTTCTCCCTTTATCCTCTCTTAAATGTTCCTTACTTATGCCCCTTCTCTTTTCTTTCTTTATGTTCTCCTTGGGTGACTTCTTTGATGCCTGTAGCTTCATTTGTTGCTATGCACTGATCTCTTTCTCTTTGCCCTCTTCCCTGAACTCTAACTCTTTACTGGACACCAGCGGATAGGCATGTCCTATAATGATCTTACATTCATTTTTTTTCCATTTAAGCATGCTGATCTCATGTTCCTTGTCTTAATGGATGGCATTGGTGTTTTAGAAACCATGGTTTTAGCTTCGGCTTCCTTTTCTCCACGTCTTGTATTCATAGAGTCACTGGTTATCTCCACTTTAGCTCAGATGTGGCTTAACATGTTCTCACCAAATATTCTGCTAATACTTTATCCAATACCTTGTGATGTCTCACCAGCTCTACTGAGAAGCCTCCTAGTTAGTCTCCCAGTCATCAGCCTCTGCCCAGTTAGTCTGTAATCTACATGGCTGTTTATGTCTTCATAAAATACATACTTGGTCATGTCTCCTTCTCAAAGTTAAAGCACTAATTGAATATTAAAGCTTATATTATATACAACAGTGCAGAAATTGATCCTGCCAATCTCCAGCCCTAACCCTTCTTCTGTATACCTGATGCTTCAGTCCTAACTATATTTGCAATTTCCTGACTATGCACTGCTCTTTTCATACCTCCATAGCTTTATGTGTGTTATTTCTATCTAGAATGGCATTGAACCCTGTGAGATAGACTCCTCAGCCTTCAAGGGCCATGTTAAATGTCATGTCTTCTGGTGAAGTCTTTAGATTCCCTCAAAATGAGCCACGGTCTTCCCCTTGCTGAGTGTACTTCATGGTGCTTTCATTGCACTTACCATAACTCATCATGCTTATATCTTAACGTGGCTGTCTTCAGCTCTAGCTGGTCTTTAGAAATTGGAACAGGAAGGAGGGGAGAAGAGTAACCATATTTTACACATCTCTGTCTTCAGCATCTGGTACTTTATAGCCACCATGGTGGATGCCTACTCAAATGAATACAGAAATGATTTTTAAAAAGCAGGTGGGAGCATAGGGGCAGGCAGATTTCCCAGAATGACTGTAGAGCAAGGAAGTAACTATGTGCTGTGTGTATCTATGAAAGATATTTGGATAACTGCTGGAAACTGGTCTTTTTTAATTTTTTTTTTTTTGGTATCTGTTGGAAAATGTTAAATGAATGACCGCATGTGGTTTATAAATGTCGAGTGTCTGAATTCTGGAGCACTTCACTTTTTTTTTTTTTTTGCCTCGGGGTACACAGGGTTTTGCCTTTAAAGATTTAAGTGATAGTTGGACAGTTCCTCAATGCAGAACCTGGGATCGGGAACGATGGAGAATATGAATTTGGGAAGCTGAGAAGAGAGACGTGAGTAAGGTGATACAGAACTGCGACTTATTTAGAGAGTTCTATGAATTTTAGTAAAACAAATTTAAAATTTGCTCTTAATGAATTTTCATCAGACTTAAAATCTGAAGAAAGAAAACATTTATAGGGGTGCTTTAGACTGATTTCTTCTGCCACAATCAGTCCATCCATGTGGGGTGATGATCCTGGATCACCTGCTTTGCGTGAGAGACAGGATGTGACAGAGTGAGACATCGTCTCTGTAAGCTACAATTTTGCCTTATAGAGCCTTATTCTTAGAAAGGAGAAAAAGGATAGAAGTAGGGCTTGTTTTCTAAAATAACTTGCCCCTGTGTCTTAGTCTGTTCGGGCTGCTGTGATAAAATTCTACAGACTGGGTGGCTTATAACCAGCAGAAAGTCGTTGTGCACAGCTCTGGAGGCTGGACGTCTGAGATCAGGGTGCCGGCATGGCCTGGTGAGCGCCCCCTCCTGGGTTGCGGGCCTCTCGTAGTGTCCTCATATGATAGAAGGGGCGAGGGAGCCCTGGGGGCCTCTTGTCTAAGGGCACTAATCCCATTCGTGAGGGCTCTGCCCGCCTGACTTAAGCACCTCCTAAAGGCCCCACCTCCTAATACTGTCATCTTCGGACATTACCGTGTTAACATAAATTCAGAGGGGGAGGGGGACACAAAAATTCAGACCATAGCACCCTGATTAGAAATGTGGTTGCAATGTTAGAAGCTACTAGAAAGGGTCAGAGCACTGAAAGACCTCCTCAGCCAGCTCAAACCAACTCACATGCTACATACAGTACTGATGGTAAGGGTTATGGAAATTTCGCTGAACTCTCTCAGATGTTTTATGAATGGTTTCTTTGGTTGAAAGAAATGGTAGCATTTCAGAAATTTGAGGAAGCTTTGTTGCCTTCCCACATGGCTTACTGCCAACTAGTTTTCTTGGTACAGCCGCTCACTTTACCTGTGCAGCCCAGCATTGCAGGAACTAGCTCATCCTAGACAGTAACTCCTGTTTAACTGTTTTTGTTTTTTTTTTTTTTTAGGCAAGGCAACCTTTGCAAGGACTTTGTCAGCTTACAATCCTTTATTTTTAACGCCTACAGCACAGGTCTTCCTAGGTGGTCTCCCATCTAAGTACTCACCAGGCCCGACCCTGCTTAGCTTCCAAGATCAAATGGGATCGGGCTTGTTCAGGGTGGCATGGCCGTAGACTGTTTAACTATTCTTGATGTTACCGCAGTCACAAGGCCTGGCCGTTAGTAACACAGTCATTTAGCTGGAAACCAGAAGATGCGCACACAGAAGGGTCGGCAACTTGGACGTATTAACGAAGTGCTCCTACAGGTGCATTTCTTTCGTGAGCCTCTAGCTGGGATGAAATGTCTAGACTAACCTTTGTCCTCAAATGTATTATACTAAATTATAGTTGTAGTAAATTTAAGAAATTGGACAAAATCATTTAGATGTCAAGGTAAGAATGGTAGAACGATTTGAAATAAGGAAATATTGGTGAACTTATCAAGATTTTGACTACATTCGACATTTACTGATTGCATATTATGTGCCAGACATAGGTAGGTACTGAACTGGCTTTCTGTAGTGAAGAGAAAAGAGTGAAAACAGTTATTTCCAGAATATATTACAGTGTTGCTTTAGTTTTGAACTCTTAGTTTGATGCAGTACTGACCTTTTGAGGATTATCATTAAGATTTTCATTAGATAAGTTACTTTTTCCTTTTATGTGAATTATCATACTGCTTTCTTAAATTTGATTTTGATTATACGCAGGAACAAATTTAACAAAAATTTGGATATTTATTATATTTACTATAGGTAAAGATGATCAAGGCATGGTAGGAATGTCATTGTTTCTGGGAACCTTTTTGTGGCCAAAAGAGTAATTTTCAGTGTGGAGAATTAAATAAGTTTAGATTCTTCCTTAAACCTATCATGTCAACTTGTCTTAATTTTTCATTACTTGATATTATCACTGGAGCATTTATCAAATCCATTTGAGGAGTCATACTTTGCTTAACGATGTACAAAAATAATTATACAAATGTGTTGTTATTTTTTTTAATTTTTTTACTGTTTACAGCACCTGGTCTTCCTAGGTGGTCTCATGAATGTGTTATTTTTTAAGTCAAGAAACTTAGAAGATGTACAGAAAATAAATTAATAGACCTTTAGACATTCTCAAATTATTTTTGACAGAAAGATGAGGGGTCAGTTCACAAATTAGTAATTTATAACATTTATGTCAATAGAAAATGCTCATTAGACAAGGGAGACAAAGTAGAAAGTTTAACCAGTGCAAGTATATTCTTAACAAGGAAGTTTCAGGAGCACTAGAGGTGGGCATGGGACACACAATAGTGGATAAGGGTGCTAGTGATGACCGGCAGTACCTTTCAGGTCTTGTATTTGATGAAAAGCCACTGTAGCACTCCAATGGAACAAAGTAACACAGTTAAGATAATATGACTAACAGCTTTGGGAGTGATGTTCAGAACAGGCTTGCTGAGGATAATGCTGGTGGCTGGAAGTTCATTGAACAGATTGCAGTAATCTGATGAGAGGTGGCAAGTGTCTTGATTAAGAAAGATGCAGTGGGGAAAAAAAAAAAGCAATAGTATGTAAACCAGACTGCATTATATGATGTGAGCTATGTGAGCTATTTAATTTCTTCCCTGTATGCACATACATCACACTGGCATTTCTAAATCATATCTGAAGCTCAGGATGTTTTAATATTCAAGGTTTGTTAACATATTCAAAACTATTTAGTGGATATCTGACAGGAACAAAATTTTCTTCAGTCCATGCCTCCCTAGGTCAAGGATTTCTCATAGGAAATCAATTGACTTGTAGACTTAATGTGACTATAGGGGACTGGCTTATTTTGCCTTTTGTCTGAGCATTCATCATTTTAGACCACTGAGACAAGGACGTGGCAAATCTCGTAAACAACAGGTTGTCAGATAATGTAGTGGTTACACCGAAGTTTTAGAATGTGTAATGGCTTTGAGCTGTCAAGTTATGATTCAAGTGGGATTTCTGTAAATTTGCTTTAGTTTGTGCTTCTCTAGGTGCATGCTTATGATTAAGGGAAAATAATAAAAAGAAATAAAGATGTAGAAAATTAATAAAATAATTTTTAAAAGTTGCAGTAGCACTATAGAGAGCATGCAGAAAGCAGAGAGCATACAGGAGGCAGTTTAACTTAAGGCACTTGAGAAAGAAAACCTTTGCCAAGTGTGATAGGAAGTTTAATCAGTGTATCATGTTTAGGCCCAACTCTCTGCTATCCGAGGTGTTGAAATTAAATGAAGAAACATATAGTCCACGGCATCTCTGAGTTTGAGAAGCCCTTTCCTTAGAGCTAGAACTTTGGAGTACAGATATAGGAAAATGTACCTTGTTCAGAAGTTTATCACTCATTTTCTTCTGTAGTAAATTTGTCTTCTTTCTTAGGGTCATTTTGATCATCATTGAGCCTCAAATAATTTAACATCCTTATAGGAAAAGAACCCATTAAATTGATTGGAAAGCATAGAATTGCCCTATGAAAAGTTCTTGTTTGTTTTATTCGCTATAAAAATGCTTCCTGTTACAATTCGTCAGCTATGTAGTGGGGAATAGTAGGATGTGATTGGCTTCCGCTCCTTTTCTCTCTCCTTCTCCACCACAGCCTTGGGCACCGATGTAGCATAGTTGTTTTGTTAGCTTTGCCTCCACAATAATCCTCCTCCCTCTTCTTAAAAGCCTCCATGCCAAAGGACAATGTAGAGCATTCTTTCTTGCAATAGATGCTAATTGTGTGCTTAGTCGGGATCTTGCTGTCATAGCCACAATCACTGTGCCATTGTGCTGGGAGGCTGGGTCACAGCAGTCATTGTGCAGAGTGGTGAATGCTGTTTACTTGTGATGCGCTGCCGCCTGCATCTGTGGCTGAGAACACGCAGTCACTGTAATTTGCCTGGCGAATGATCAAACTGGTATAAAATAACATTGTCTGTTAAGCAAGTTAGCAATCACAAAGAACTATTGATCTTTTCTTTTTTTTTCAGTATAGAATTTTTCATGAGAAACTTTTGAGTAATAGATGTTGAAAATGTGAGAACAGCTCCCTAGTTTGTGTTGCGTTTTTCCCTTATTTGTCAGTGTGTTTTGGAATCAGGTGTACATATTAGGAGCTAGGAAGCTGGGAGTGCCAGCTCTGAAAGTCTCCGCTCTGGCTGCTTAACCACAGTTGCATTTCGGATATGTGGTGTGACTGCAGTCAGTTCGGAATGAGGCTTCATGGCAGTGCCCCCTTCATGAAACTTATGAAAATTCTGAAAGTGGAATCATTGTGTATGCTGATGTTTCCTTGTCTAGTTCTTTCACCTACATAAGGAAAAGATTTTTTTTTTTTTTTTATGTAGTTGTTGTAATGGGGTGGTACTTAAATCTCAAGAATTCTTGCTCAAGTTAAAGGAAATATTTTGCTCTTTTCAGTAACCCTGATTATACTTTACAAGGCTTTTAAAGGTCCCAATTTAGAGCTGATTATTTTCATGACTACCCACATCCATTGTTTTTCTCTACCCCACTGCCCATTTTTAAACATTTTTCATCTGTTTGCTCATTAGCATTGCTCATTAAGTGATTTGGGGAATGTTTCAAATCGGTCCTTTTTATATGTGTTTCTTCAAGTTTTATCAAATTTTCAGCAAATGTAAATGTATTTATTGCTTAAAGTGAAGTTTATCCTAATTTATATTTTTTATTTATTCCCTCTCATCCCGCATTAGTTATATATCTAAATGATTGCTTGTTTAGGAAAGTGAATTTTTACAAGCACAGTAATTTATATCCCTTGAAGGGAGGGTAAGCAATGTTTGGTGTGATGTACTCAAGTTTTTACAGTTTGGGGTCTTTTTCATGATTCCAAGAACTTAGAAAAAGCAAGGGGTTGGTAATTTTGGAGGAGAGAAATACATTAATTAGGCCAGGTAAGATAATGTAAGAATTAGATCATCTGACTATTGCAGGTAAAATTTTTTGGTTTCTTATTTTATAGTAGTAAAGTAATATGTATAATCCTGCCTTTAAATGTTACGTAAATATATGTTCAATATGGAAACTTTGGAAAATATATTTTATAAAGAGAAAAAAGTCCAACAGATCACCACTTAGTCTCTATGCCTGTCGTCAAAAATGCTGTCATTAAATTTTGGCATACATCCTTCCGTGATTTTGTATCATTTTTCCATAGATCTTGTTTTAGACTCAATGCAATAGTCACTTTAAGTTTCTTTCATAATTTAAGAGTAGGTTTCCATAAAAACTTTTGAACAACATTTTCTGATATTAAATGGGTTGAAAATTAATGTTAGGAAAAAATATAGGACTGTGTATAGATAATATTGAGAACATTTTCCACAATTTCTAAAGATTATAATTTTTTTACACTAGCTTTATATTATTACAAAATACTTAAGTCTTTGCACAGAAATAGAAAATGTAATGTAAAAATTCAAAACGAATTTTTATTGTTTTCAGGCATATTGGCTTTAATCAAGATGAGACTGATTTACTTTTTTTAATGGATGTGTAAATAGGACCCTAATTCACAAATAGCTCCTCTCCTTTTTTTTTGACACGTTTTCCCCTAGATAAGTGGAAGTCAGTTAAGATGTTCTTATGAAAAGTTGCTTTGTCTTTTCACTTTTTTTTTTAAACCTCTTCCCTTTCTCCCTCTGACAAATCAGCGTCTGCCTCTGTCACAGCTAACTGCTGCTGTTTGTTTTCTGCTTTTATGACAGCTAGCCGATGGCGGAGTCTCTTCTCTTCAAATGTCTCACTGGCTTTTCCTTATAGTCCTGTTGCAAGACTCAGCCCTTATAGCAATGGCATTAATACTCCCAGCTTCTCTAAAACCTCAAATAAAGCAATACTAACACCTGAAAGAACAGGTAATATTTCAACTCCTTGACTAGCCGCTTGCTTTGTCATTCAGTCACTAAACACAGCTTAAATATCCATCTGTCATTGAAAAACTTGAGGGTAATCTTATCATAATGGGGAGTTTGTGCTGCATACTTTCTTTGGGTACAAAAAAAAGTGAACATTGTTGTACTTTAATTAACCTGCTGCTTTCAGTTGTGTGTAGTACGTGGTCTTCCTTAGCAATAATTTATGCATATTGTTATGTTTCCAAATGCCTAACATGCTTTTAAAATTAAATGCCAAACACAATTCAAGTACTTTTTATTATGATTCATGAATATAAGCCTATTATATATCTTGTTCTTTTAAATTTTATTTTTCTGGTAGCTTTTTATGTTAGGGTTACATAGAAAAAATAGTCGTGGTAGATTTTTGAGTTGAAGGTCTCACCATTTCCTTATTTGTCTCAGCATCGGTGTAATTCCATTCCTACAGTTTTCTGCCTTCAGGTCCTTTCTTCCTTGGTTCTTATTTCAGGCCATTGATTTTTCACTTTCATGGGTTATTACAAGTCTCATGTGATATTCTGCTCTCAATTAGGAAGGTTTTGTATATGCTTTGGTGTGTGTATGTGTGCCTTTTATATGTGATATTCATATTTGTAGCACTATTTGTACCTGTTTAAAAAATGGACATTAAAATTCAATTTTAAAATATGTAATAATTACTACCAGAGATAGGCATATCTGATTATTAATCGAAAGTGAACATGTATTCTGCACAGTGCCTTTAGATGTATGCTTATGTAGTGAAATGCCAATTTTAACATTAATAATTTTTTCTTATTGTGAAAAAAGATCTGTTATCTTAACAGTTTTTTTAGTATATAGCACAGATTTTTTTTAATTGTGAAAACTGAATTTGAGAAAAAAGAAAATGGTATTGTATATATGAATTATGAACACGTGCAGATGTGTATTTCATGACAGTAGGACAAAAATTTGTGTCGTGAAAACTGGACAAAAATTGTCGATAACATGAATTATAAAGCATAAATAGATATTAGTTCTTTAGACCAAACAATAAATGTATTTCCTTTGTTTTTTAGGGTACACCTCGAGGGGCTCCCCTCTCAGCCCCCAGTCATCTATAGACAGTGAGCTGAGCACTTCAGAATTGGAGGATGATTCTATCTCCATGGGCTATAAGTTACAGGACCTCACAGATGTGCAGATCATGGCTCGTCTGCAAGAAGAAAGTATGTTCTTTTTACTGGAAAACTTTTTAAATTAGAAGCTTCTCCTTGAAATATGAGGGTGTGGAGAGTCGTCAGGTATTTCTTCTCAAGTGGTGGGCAGACGATTAGATTATTTCTCTCATACTGGCCTACCTCGCAGATGGAGCAGTTAAATGCTTCTCACACTGTCATGGGTGTCGGCAAGGTGTTTGGACTTACTCTGATCAAAACACATTGGTGTTAAGAAATTACTGGTATAGCCACTGTGGCAAACAGTTTGTCAGTGTCTTAACTAAACATGCCCTTTTCATAAAGTCCAGTAAGTTTCACTCTTGGGCATTTATCTCAATGCAATGGAAATTTATGTTTATATAAAACCTGTACATGAATGTTCACAGTAGCTTTATTTGTAACAGCCAGAAACTAGAATGAACTCAGATGTCCTTCAGTAGGAGAAACAGTGGTTCCTCCATATCATGGAGTACTACTTAGTGATAAAAAGGAACAAGCTGTGGATGAATGTGGCATCTTGGGTGATCTCCTGGGAATTATGCTGAGTTGAAAAAAGATGATCCCAAGAGATTCTACACTGTACAATTCCATTTATATAACATTTTGGAATGACAGAATTTTAGAGACGGAGGACGGTTTAGTAGTAGTGGCTACAGGTTAGGGATAGGGTGTGGGATCTCGGGAGGGAGGTGGATGGTGTTACAAAAGGGGAGCACAAAGGATTTCTGTGTTTTATTTTTGTAGGTTTTTGGAACTGTGCAGTATTTTGACACTGGTGGCAGATATTTGATCCTACAGGTGATAAACCTGTGTAAAACTTAATACTAACACATACACACATACATGAGTAAAACTGGGAAAATCCAAATAAAATGGGTTTGTATCATTGCCAGTGTCCTGGTCGTCATGTTATTCTATAATTTTGTAAAACGTATCCATTGGGGGAAACTGGGCATAGTGCGCAGAGGACCTTTCTGTATGGTTTCATACAACTGCATGTGAGTGTATAATTATCTTAATAAAATTCAATTAAAATGCATCGATATACTTCTCAAGGTAAATAATTATGGAAGACAAGGTTATTGGAAATGGGACAGTTTACCACTGGCTCTGCAATAAAGTTACAACAAATAACATGGGAGTGAACTACTTCAAGGATATTAATGGCATCAAAAGGCACAAGATGTAAATCACAGAACTGAACAGAGCTTGTTTTGGAGTTATCTTTTCAGGCCAACATAAGCTGAAACAGCCAAGTTTCATTTAAGCATAACAATTTCCTGCTTTCAGAATTAGTCAAGGCTACTATGAGAAACTTAATAATGCTTATACAGAACTTAGGATACATTTGGGGGGAAAGTGGTCATATTATGTCATTATTTAGTAACAGTAGACTAACAGTAACTCTTTCTAAATCTGTATGGCTAAAAGATCGGATGTCAGTTTTCAAAAGTTAAATAGTCAGGGATAGACTTTTAAAACTGTGGTATTAGTAGTGAGATGAATAACTAGAAACTTCCAATTTTACTGTTTTTGATGGTTGTCATTTAAGATGACCCAAAACTAGTGCAGCATTGAAATGTCAGTATGCTATGAAAAAGATAATATTAGGAACAAAAAGAACAAAAGAGAGGTGACCCCATTAGAAGATACTCACACCGCAGGCTTTGAGCTTTCCTTTGACTGAGAGTGGGGTGGGAGTCAGGAGGGGTTCCTGCTGGGGCAGAGATTGGATTATTTTAATTGTTTAGCTCATAGCAAACTTTTTATAATGATGATGAATAGTTTTTCCTAAGTAGCCTTTCTAAGTAACTCTCCAGAGTTCAGAAGGGATCATTTGGGAAAATTGACAGACATTGGTTGGTGGTGAACTGTAGCAGTACTATATTTAATCTTCACTGCAATTGGGGCAATCTTTTTGCAAAACAATAGTCTAATTTTAGACATCTACTTAGTAGATAAATGTATCTATTTTCTTGGGATTTAATAAACTAAGAACATAATGGGTCTCCATTTGAATCATTTGGCACAAATTTTTGTCTAATATTTAATAAATTGGAACTTTTCACTAGTTTGAAAAGTCTCATAATATGATTACGTGTTATTTTATAGGTCTCAGGCAAGATTATGCTTCCACTTCAGCATCTGTGTCAAGACATAGTTCCAGTGTGTCATTGAGTTCAGGAAAAAAGGGGACATGTAGTGATCAAGAATATGATCGATTCAGTCTGGAGGATGAGGAAGAATTTGATCATTTGCCACCACCTCAGCCTCGTCTTCCAAGATGCTCACCTTTCCAAAGAGGAATTCCCCATTCACAGACTTTCTCCAGCATTCGGGAGTGTAGGAGGAGCCCCAGTTCCCAGTATTTCCCTTCAAATAATTACCAGCAGCAACAGTATTATTCACCTCAAGCCCAGACTCCAGATCAGCAACCAAATAGGACCAGTGGAGGTAAGTTAGGATGCCCTTTTGGTATTTGATCTTTCATAGGTACTCAAGGTCATATGTGCTTTAAGGTCAGTGCAAATAATTGGTAAATGTTGCCCAGATTTATTAAGTACATCCTCAAGACCTTGTCAATTTGGTTTAAATTTAAATCTGTAAATGACCAACTTCTGATAATGTGACCTTGATTTATTGACGTATAGCTTTGAGAAAACCACTGTGAAGTAGCTGGCTCAGAATGTGTCATAAATGTGGAACACCTTTATGTTGTTCTGGTTTAGCCGTAGGATGGGCAGGGTTGTGAATTTGTAGTGGAGCTCCACGCAGCCCAGGGCACTTTGCTGCATCTTTCCGCATCTTTCTCCCAACCTTCCATCTTTTACTGCCTGTTCTTGGCACAGAATGATGGATGGACAGTGATGCCTGGAGAGGATGCTGCTTGTTACATCCAGGTTTAGGCGGATTTGGGATGTGTCTTTCCCTCTGATTCCCGATGTCTAGAATTAAGACCTGGGTAGCAGTAAGGCAATGGCGGCTGATATTTGGGGTGTTAATGGACGGTTTATCTGCCATAATGTCAACATGGGTTGGAATATGTGTTATTCTCTTTGTGTGTGTTTTTTTTTTCCTATCTTCGTCTTCATTATTTATCTTCCTTCTCCACTCCCAGGAGTTATACTCTTTGACTCCCAACAAACTATAGGGAAAAGTCATGTAATATTCTCAGCCCAGTATGTTTTTGTACTAATGATCAGTCACACACAAATCCGTGTAATGGAGAGAAACAAACCATATTTATGCAGGTATAGTGCCATTTCTCAGCTGGAGACAGAAGTGCTCAAGCAGGTTATTTTATAATATTGCAAAACCAAATTATATTTGTCATCATGTTACCATGTTTTTAGTTTTTACCTTTTCTTCCTCTGTACTTGTCTCATTCATGCTAATTGAGAGGTCATTTGAAAATTCTAAAAATTTTAGTCACAATTTCTCTTATCTTCAGAGTTCAAATTTAAAAGAAACTTTGGCAGCCAAAGAATGTCACAGTGACTAATTAAAGCTCATAATATCAGAAAGACATTGTATTCCCTGTGCTTAATGAAAGTCATAGCTTTATTTTACAGTTAAGGGAAAGGGCACGTAGACTTGTTTCTTAAGAGTTTTTTTGTCAAGTGTCTTAGAACATCGTATTCTAGTTGTCAGACAGATGCCAGGTCTGCACCTTGATTGGTATTGTCGACGGGATGATTGTCTTACCTTAGGAAAGTGGTTTTAACTTACATTAAGCACCATTATGAAAAGGGTTAGATTTCCCTGTACCTGGGAAAATGGAGAAGATCACAGCTTAGTGTCCAACTGTGGTGGTTTTATTGTTCCTAAAATGTCTGAGCTCCTACAAAGGAGGATGGAATACAATAGCAGTTTTCTGAATTAGACTTTGACAAATTAACCTAGTGGTTGAGAGAGCAGGCTCTGACATCCAGTAGACCCCGAGTTCTAGTCCTGTCCTACCCTCATACCTTTCACAGGTTTCTCGTGGCTCCAAGCATTGATTTTCTTGACTATAAATTGTGAACAAAATATTTTTCTTAGAAAACCTAGGCATAATTTTACATTATACCATCTGGTACATATTCTTCCAACTTAAGGGAAAAATGAGATGATGACCATGCCAGGAGTAAAAGTGCTGAAGAAAGTGAATAAATGTCTCTCTCCTCTGCCATCCCCTTAAAAAAAAAAAGCAAAAAACTTCTTAACAAGACTCAGATAACAGAGCCTTCAGTTGTTACCATGGAATGTTATTTGAACAAAATTATGAAATAAAAATGGTAACTTTGAAACTAATCTATCAAATATTTTTCTAAATTACTAAAATAATAGGAGGAAATAATTGTTAAATCATTGATGCATTTAAAAATAATTAAAAACAAACCAGAAATGCATTATTTATATTTATTGCCTCCATAGCTCCTATACTGTCTAGGTTCAGAAGAGATGGTTTTTAAAAGTTCTTGGGATTTCTAGGGGTCGTAGAATTAAAAGAATCATGTTTGGAGTAGTTTGCCAGATGACTAAATCTTGCAGGATTCTTTCTAACTAATTTTAGGGCGTGGCAGAAGTTATTGGTGGCATGCATCATCAGCGTCAGCCTGAGGACCCCTCAAACCCTGTCTAGACTGGAGGGCTGAATCTAACTGTTGTGGTGACCAGGGATCTCCTGATTCCCTCGGACTCTTTAGTCTTTGTTCCAGGGACTTCGATGCTGCTTTCATATGAGAAAACTCCTCGAAATCTTTCCTTGGGTGGTTCTTCCAGTTCCCTGCTGCATTCCAGTCCTTGAGCAAAAATTTCTGATTTCTTTGTGAAGATAGAAATAAAACATTATTTTTGATTCCTGGAATGTTTAAAGTAGGTTTGGCCATTGAAATATTCCAAATTGTTTGACAGGATAGGGTACCTCATTTCCAGATGGTCCCCGATACCTCCTGCAGACCGCAGCTTAGCTCCCAGAGAAGAGTTCTAAATATTTACACTTGCAAACCTTTATTTTTAAGAGCACATTGCAGATTTAAAGCTCTGTGAAACTCGATGCTTAAGTAGGAGTAATGATAGGTTTTTAAAGATGGATACATCTGGATTAACAGAGATTAGAGACGTAACAACCAAGTCTAATGTGTGCACCTTGACTGGAGTGTGATTTAGTGGTTTAGGGGGAAAATATGAAAGACATTCTTGAGATGTCTGGAAAATTTTGTGTATGGATTATTAAAAGCTGTTGTTAATTTACTTGCATATCAGGACAATATTGTGATTCTATAGTATTTTTTTATTCTTAGGAGATTCCTAAGATTTCAAAGTGTCCGAGTACCTTCAGGTTTTAAATTTAAAAGAAAAACAGGAATGATAGTGCCTAATTTATTAAAGCTCATAATATCAGGAAGACGGTGTATTCCCTGTGCTTAATGAAAGTCATAGCCTCATATTAAAGTTGAGGGAGATGGCATTTAGGGTTAAAGTGTCGAGGTCTGTGGCTTTTATGTCACTTAACAACAAACAAATGTACATATACATATGGAAATGAATATGGCAAAATGAAAACTAGTATACCTAGGTGGAATACACACAGATGTTTATGATACTACTTTACAGCACTTCTATATATATGAAAACTTTTGTAGTAAATGGGAAAATTTTAAGAATAAACTCAATTCATTTTCTAAATAACATAATTATTTTTCCTTGCCTCCCTGCTGCTTAAATAGATACAGTCTAAGTAATTTAGTCTTGTATTGATAGAGGCTCACTTTTTAATGCCAGTCATTGTGATATTCGAAGGATCCAGTTGTTGTTAAGAGTAGGCCTCACTCAAGGAACTAATAAGGAAAATAGTCAAGAAATCTAATAGTCACTGGCAGTATTTGAGCACATTGAGTAAGGAAATGTGTAGGTGGTCGATCCCTCAGCTAGGTGGAATACAGAAAACCTCTAAGGAGTGGTTAGTTGTGCTAATTCTTAAAGAATTAGTAAAAAATTAGATGGATATAATACTCTTTCTGGTCTTATATCTTAGTAGTCTTCACAATTTCTTAAACTTTCTCATGCTTATCATATAAGTATACTTACTATACTTGTTTAATTTTCTGTATTTTCCCTAGGCCACCCCAAGGAGGCTAAAGTTGCTGGACAGGGCACAGCAAGTGGGCGCAAGCAGAGTAGAATGAGCAGTATGTGAACAGGAAAAAAAAAGATGAGCTTAGTTTTGCCCTTGAGCACATTTTTGGATTGTTATTTACATATATCATTTGTTTTCTGATTTAGCTTGAAAGAAAATGACCATGAACGTGAGTGACCTGATTAGTGTTTTAGGGTATATTATTAATAAAGATAAAAATATCTAATAGAGTTAGGGGTATGTGAAAAATGTGCGATGTTACAATGTTTTGTGGTTCTCCAAAGTTCAATGCAATCTTTTCAAAATGTTATTCTTTAATATTAATTTCTCTAGTTTGGGAGAAACTAAACTAAATGTTAAATTTAGTTTTCTTCCTTAGGATCAGTAATGGAAACATAGATTGAGAAACACTGGTCAAAGCTATAAACTCAGTGACAGTCAAGGACTGTATCTAATACACTCTGGTAGCCCTAACATCTTCTAGAGCACCTGGCATGTAGTAAATACACAATATTTGTTCCCTTACTTATTCATTTCACAACGTAGGGAAGTGTGTCCAGGTGGGGGACAAGCATGCTCACAGGTACGAGAGCGTGGAGTACTTGGGAACCTCATTTGTCCACTGTGGTTGGAGAGTGGCTAAGAGGCAGGGGTAGCAAGAGATGAGGCTGGAGAAGTATGTATGTAGAGCTGATGATACCTTGAAGAGTCTCACCTAGGCCATGCCCAGAGTTGGGCTTTCAGGTGAAGGTGAGGAGTAATGGGAGGGTTTTAAGGTGGTGACTAGAGAGAGTCTCACCTAGGCCACGCCCAGAGTTGAGCTTTCAGGTGAAGGTGAGGAGGAGTAATGGGAGGGTTTTAAGGTGGTGACTAGATGTGTGTTTGTGCTCCGAGCAGTGGAACTGGCTCTATGGAAGATAGATTGGAGGAACAAGACAAGGCACATGGAGACCAGTTAAGAGGATTTAGTGAAAATGTGATGAATAATGAGGTCTGAACTAGGGGTTAGTGGAAGATTCATTAAATATTTGAGACAAAATTATGAGGACTCGGAGTCAAGCGTGTAGAAGAGACACGAACCTTAGGAGAGTCTCCAGATTTCTGGATTAGGTGACTTGCTGGTTAGAGCTACAGTCAGATCTAAATAATGTAAAAGGAGCTGTGTGTGAAGGGCAGAAAGAAATGAATTCGGTTTTGTACTTGAATGGGTTTTTGCGTAGTATGCAGATACATCCTTTGTGTCCTGATCTTGAGTGACCTGATATACCTTAGGTTTTTGTTTTGTTTTTTTGTGGAGGGTAGGGGTGTCTGTTAATAAAAAGAAAATTATATAGTTGCAGTCTTGTGGCTCATTTTACTTTTCAGCAACACTGAGCTCTGTGTGTGACTCTCTGCTGCCCCTTAGTGGCAGAAAATGTACCTAGCAAGGAGAAGGAAACGGAAGCATTTTCTTCAAGTCTCCAAAGGTTTGGTGGCATATACTCATGATAGTTAAAACGTTTTGGGAAGTTAATGTGGTACTGTCGATGTGATTACTGAATATCTCAAAACATCTTATAATTTAATTTTAATAATTTCCACCTTGATATGTTAGCAAAAGAGTCAGTGTTGGTTTTGACTCTTCTAGGTTTTTTATTAGCATGTAACAATTTCTAGTGTTTTTTAGAAAAACTAAATAGCTGTAAGATCATTTTCTAATCTCACTGTAATACAATTTTATCTACTTATTGTATAGGAACAAATAGCTAATGATTAGACTATCCCTCGTGTTTTAAGTCTGGAGATATTGAGTGTTTTCCTATACAGGAGTTTAATTCCATTAGTTTGTTATAATTCATAATGCACACAATAATTCTTGTTATTGAGCAAAATACGACTTATATTTATATTTACTTTTGAAAGCTAGTGTTTTAATATGCATGAAATTTGTGATTTTTAACTCAGTTAAATTTTCTCTTCTAGACAAGCTCCGAAGAAGTATGCCTAATCTAGCTCGGATGCCAAGTACAACTGCTGTTAGTAGCAACGTTAGTTCTCCAGTAACCGTGCGAAATAGTCAGAGTTTTGACTCAAGCTTACATGGAGCTGGAAATGGAATGTCAAGAGTACAATCTTGTAGTAAGTATACAATTTTTATTTTTATTTTGTAATTTTTAATTAGTTGTAACATCATTAGGAAAATATCTTACTATTCTATTTTTTTCCTTGAGAACACTACAAAATGCTTTTCTCCTGGTGACTTTTTTTTTGTAATTCATCATTATAATTGAGCAATATTTTTACCAGTGCCTCTTACCAATTAATAATTAGTAAATTATATGTAATCCTTTGTATCCAAGGATAGCACTAAATAGTGATTAATTTGTCCACTCATCATACAAAATAATCTGTTTTCTTTGTAGATCTACCTCTTTCTGTCTAACTGATACCTTTACTCTGAAGAAAGCACACTACCTGTTACTTTGGTGGTGTTTTTCACCAAAGTTTTTTCCCCTACAAAATGAAGTTTGATTATAGCTAAAGTAGTATTTATCTACTCCATTTGAGCTCACCACAAATGAGCATGAGCAGGGCCGTGAGCGTCACTCTGGTGTTTTGTGTTTTCCCTTTGTCTGGGAATTGTTTTTTCCATGTCCAGCGCCCCCCTCCCCCATTCCTTTTAATGCTGTCTATACAGATAGTTGGAGTTAAGTCCGAGGCTGACCCCTGGGATGCAAACTCAGGGTCACAGTCCCAGGATTGATAAGCCCAAACCTGGGAGGCCTGAGTGTGTTCAGAGCGTGCTGGCAGGGGTCGCCAACCAGACGTCTGATCTGCACCCAGAGTGGTTTGTGGCCTTTCTCCCTTGACAGATCCAATTTTGGGACTCAAGTGGTATTTCCCCAACATGTGATAGTCCTTCATTTCTTTATGTCATAGTTCCCAAAGACAAAATGATAACCTTTACTCTGCATGAGAAAGTATGCTGACTGGTTCATATTCATTTCTCATTTAGTTCTGCCAACAACTCCACGAGGTAGTTGTTCCCATTTCACAGGTGAGGAAAGTTTTAGACAGGTAGGTAACAGTTTGTCCAAGGTGACACAGGCAAAGGAACAGAGATGGAAAGAGTTCAGATTAACTACTGTGATATTCTGACGCCCACATGCTGTTCTTCTCACCCCTTCTTCAACCAGTTTACTCTTACTATCTTTATAATGCAGCCCAAATACCACTCACTTTGAAAAGATTCCATTGATGACCCCAATAGACTCCCCCATGTGCCCACAAAACATGTCTAGTATGGATTAGGTTTTCAGTGCTCACCTCTGTTACTCAGTTACTTCACTGTCACTATGCTTATCTTTCACTCTAGATTACGAGCTCCCTCTGGAATCGGACCATGGTTTACCTGACTTTATGTCCCCAGCACCTTGTATGCTGCCTGGCCCATACTGAGCTCTTAGTAAATGTTTGAATGAATGAATATAAAATGGTATAGCGTTGTATTTTAGGGCTTAACCTGTTAATATCAGATTTAATGACTTGTGTAAAAATAACAGATGACAGTCTATGAAATTTGCTGATGGGGGAAACCGAGAGGATTGCTAACACATTTTACGTCAGGAGGTTAGGACAATGGGCCAAATAGATCATGATGGAATCTAAGATAAATAGTTCTATACTTGAGCACGGAAGTCAACAGTATAAGCATAGAATGGGGAAATGATTTTGACAGTAGTGAATATGGTAATAATTAAGAATTTTGTTAACTCTAACTCAGTGTGGGTTAATAGCATGATTCGAGTGCCCAAAACATGTATTTAACTTAAACAGAATAGAATATACAGTACAAAGAATGGCTAGTTTTGATGGAAATAATCAAAAAATGAGAACACGTCTGAAGGATATAGGGAATAACTTGAAGAAGCTCCCACTGACCAACCAAACCTGGAACAGTTCGAGCCATTGAGTAATAAGTATATTAAAGGATTATAATCCATAGTTTACAATAAATAACCATGGGTCCATATTTCATTGAATAGAGAATTGGGGAAATTCTTTTTTACAGAACTCCAATTAATAAATGTAAAAGAAATGAAGAAAATGGAAATAATGAGAGGGAAAAAAACCTGAGAAGGGTGTTAATGTGTGGTAGAAGGTCAGCATAAACTTGATTCATACCTTAGGATTCTGCTCTCATTTACTTTTATTCTTAAGCATTCTAAGCAAATATTCTTTATACATTCTAAAACTATATGATGAAGATTTCTAGTTCTGGACCATTTTACTTTCAGGAAAGAACAAAGGTAGGATAGAGGAAGATGGAAAGGCAGCATCACAGAGAAAGAACATTGGATTTGTAGTGTTCAGTGCTTGAGTTTGGATCTTAATCATAAGCTTTTGGGCAAGTTATATATCCTGATTGTTTTCTTGTTTGTGAAATTAGGATTATGTCTATTTTAACTAGTTTTTTTTTTTAAATAATTTTTTTTTTACTTGTCTATTACAATTGGCATATAATAGTTTCAGGGCACATTCAGGGGGCATGAGCGAGCCTTCTGAGGTGCTGGTAATGTTTAATATCTTGATATGGATAGTGATTACGTGAGTGTGTTCGCTTTGAAATTTCATTGTACTCTAGACTTAACATTTATGCACTTGATATTGTTTCATAAGAAATTGGGACAAATTCAAATATTGTTTATAATTACTTTGAGCAGTTTTAGGTTTACAGAAGAATTGAGCAAGAAGTAGAGTTCCCACGTATTCCCACATCCCACCCCCCGCCACGCCTGCCAATTTTCTGTTAACATCTTGCGCTAGTGTGGTACGTTTGTTAGAAATGAGAAGCCAATGTACCGAAACATTCATGGTTAAAAGCTACTAAATTAATTGTAGAATTGGTTAGAAAGGATCTTAGAGGTGATGTGTCAGCCCCAACACAGGATTTCTGTTTCCCAAAAACTTGATGGGGAGAACTACAGCAGAATCTTACATAGGCCTTATTTTTCATTGAATTTTTTGATGACTTTGCCTGTACAACAGCATTCTTAGATATAGATTTCACCTATATATACTTGAGCAAAACTAATTTTTAAGAGTTTCAAGAGATACTATAACTATAGACATTTTGTTTTTCTCCCCTCCTGTTTTTATTTCAGAAATATATATTCTGTGCTTAAGTTTATAATCAGCTAAACTATTTTAGAAAACAATATGTTCCTATTTAACTGAATGGTAAGTACTAGGCAGAGTTGTGTGCATAAGTTTCTGTTAAATTTATGATTGAATTTTTTCCCTTGGAGGATTGAAAAACTTTAAAAATTTCTGCTGAACAGTTTTTTTTGTTTTGTTTTGTTTTTTTTTAAATGGGAAATGGTACACACTGTTGGGCCAGTATGTTGATGAAGTTTTTAAGGGTTCTTACCCAGAGAGGTCCCTTCATTTTATAGATTTTACTATCATTATCAAGGTAATAATGGCTAGTGCTTGCTGAGTGGTTACTACATGCCAAGTGCCATTGTAAGGCTTCATGTGGATTAATTCAATCTTCCCACCAACTCTATGGGATAGGTAAATGTCATGATGAAAACTAAGAAATATATTTACAATAAGCTGTTTGTACCTACCAGTGTCACTTCTGTCTTCCTTTCTATAATCACAGCTAAATTTTCCCTTGTTTTATTTTCATGAAATCATCCCCAAAGCAACCATCAAGAAATCCTAATGTCTTCTAAGCAGGAAAGAAACTGTCCTGTGAAAACTCAAATTTGTTAAAGGAGGTCGTTCTGAGAATAGAATAATATAGTTAGGCACTCAGAAATGTAGTCGATTAACAGAATAGAAGACCCTCTTGTCAAGAATTATAATTTTCCAGTCCTAAATGCTGTCTGGAGCTTACATTTCATTTTTATATATATTTATAAGCTCGTACACCATATAGACTGTTGACTTTAACACACACTTTCTGAGTTGTATAGTAGTAGAGGTTTTCCCTCACTTGCATGTTTTCTTTTCTAGTTCCATCACCAGGACAGCTTCAACACAGAATCCACAGCGTGGGACATTTCCCAGTGTCTGTCCGACAGCCTCTTAAAGCTACAGCCTATGTGAGTCCCACCGTTCAAGGTAGCAGCAACATGCCTTTATCCAACGGCTTACAGTTATATTCCAATACTGGAATCCCCACACCAAACAAAGCTACAGCTTCTGGGATGATGGGCCGTAGTGCACTTCCAAGACCTTCTTTGGCAATAAATGGGAGTAACCTGCCTCGAAGCAAAATTGCACAACCCGTTAGAAGGTAAGAATCTTTGGTCCTTGGTCTAACTTCATTTGCAGTTGGAAATTCGAAACTGCTCCCAGCACCATCTTGCCTTTTCTCACCCTAGTAGGTCACGCTACTCTGGCCTGACTTGCGCTCTCCTCTTTCTAAAAAGGTGATGGGGTGGGTCGTCCTGTGTGGTCAGGTCCCCTCCTCCCTCATCAGTTGATTCTTGGTTCAGTTTGCTTTTGTTTACCAGGTAAGCTCCATCTCCAGAGCTCTTGCATTTCCTTCCCCCAGGGCGTTTGCATGGCCTGTTTCCCTCCTTCTCCAGGGCTTTGCTCAGGTGACACCTCTGTTCAAAACTGCAGCTCCTGCAAGAGTTGTAACGCCTCCTTCCCCTTCTCTGTTTTCCCCCCATAGCATTTGTCACCATGTGCTGGACTATACATTCTACTTATTTGTTCATGGTCTGACTCTCCTCACAAGAATGCAGGTTTCCTGAGTGGGGGTGGGGGCGATGGCAGTTGGCCTTTGGTTCACTGCTCTCTATCCCTGATGCCAAGGCCAAGGCCAGCACAGAGTAGGAGTGCAAATGTTTTTTGAATCAATTTTTTTGTTTTTATCAAAGGGAGCAAAACGTAGGTACATGTGCGCACACACACTTTTCCTTTACGCTCATGGTTTAAAAAGCATCTTAGTGATATTTAGCTTATGTTGTTTTAAGTTCAGTATGATCTAGGTAGCATTTTCCCCTCAAATTCTAGATTACTTGTATAACACAATTTAGATGAACTCATGGTTATGAGGTACCCTTCTTGAACCTGGATATCCTGGAGTGTTTTAAAATCTATAAAAGTGGGCTGAGCTTGGAGGATGAGACAATAGAGGCAGTAAATATGGACAGCTCGTACAGGAAGTGAAGATATGGAGGAGGAGAGGGAGCGAACCATCGTAAAGTTTGAAAGGGATATGGGAACAAGTAATTTTTTTATATTTATGCTTTGGTATGTATAAATCTCTTTGCTTTTTATTTTCTGATTAGAAGTAATAGGTGCTCTGATCAAAAATTTGGAAACTGGAAAAATAAAGGCTGACCTATGATCCTACTACTTATACAGAAATAATTTTGGTGCATATTTGTTTAATAAATTCTGGCTTATCCTCCCCTAGTAAATGCACAGCTGTGTTATGTTTACATCTGAGTAGGGTATGTGTCTCCAGACTAACCTCCTGGAAAGATTGCCACTGCTAGACTACATGAGAGGATCCATTCTCCCACATGTAGGCAAACACTGGGAATTACTCTTTATAAACTCTTTGCCAATCCATTAGGCAAATCTTTGATTATTTATAAAGTTGAAAAGTTCTTCATGTTAATTTGCTATTTGTAGTCAGTGAAGTAACCACTTGTTTTTAGGCTACTTTTCTATTGAGTTTATCTTGTTCTTTCTGATTTAAAAATATTCTTTATGCATTAAGGATATTGATCATTTTTCACTTATGTTGCTAATCTTGTGCACATAGCAACGTGCATGGCACTGCAGAGAACTGGGTTGCCAGCAGATGAGCATGTTGCACAACTCCAGAAGTGTGAAACACAAAGTACACCTGGGAAAGTGCCAACAGGTTGTCATTACCGGAGTGGAGGAGCACATATAGGAGAGCAGTAAGTGATGTGACTCATGGGGTTATTAACAATCTGGTTCCTTTTTTCTTACCTTTATAGTTTCCTTCAGCCTCCAAAGCCACTGTCTTCACTCAGCACTCTGAGAGATGGAAATTGGAGAGATGGTTGCTACTGATGTGGTTTTATATACCCTTGAAGAATGGGAAAGAAATGGAAATGAGGGTCGTGTTACCTAGCTGGCTGGGTAACAGTGGATGTCGGCATAGTCTTTCCCCACTTTGCATTTTAACCTACTTACTGCATTGTTTTTCAATGGACCAATCTCCAGAGACTAATTATTGCACTTAAATATTTGCCTGAGATACTGCACCATTCTCAAATCCATGGTTGCAGTATTGTGACACTTAGATCTAGGAAGTTTTTGTAGAACTGCTATGTACCTGAACACTTTTTTGAGAATTGAGATGTATCAATAATGCTTTCTTTGCCATATCAATTTTTTAAAGTAACTTGTTCAATTTACTTATGTGTTCTAAACATCTTCTCATGTTCTGTATTTTAATACATTGCATATTTGCAACTGTGTTCTATAACGTATGCTTTGAAATTTACTTTTTATAGTTTACAGGAATTTTATTTTTTGTGCCTATTTCTTTTTACACCTATGTGAGCCACTATGGAACAACTTAAATTTTGTGCCATAAAAATATTTTTGTGGTAAGGTACTATTTTTTTAGCTCTAGGGATATATCAGCAAAAATCCACCATACAATTTGAGAGACATAATTTTATGTTGAATGAGCACAATGTAATCTGAAGCATTGCAAGGAGATAGCCAGA
Organism: Pteropus alecto; assembly: GCF_000325575.1. Taxonomy (NCBI): domain Eukaryota; kingdom Metazoa; phylum Chordata; class Mammalia; order Chiroptera; family Pteropodidae; genus Pteropus; species Pteropus alecto. The sequence continues at coordinate 10,533,922 of NW_006436811.1, forward strand.
CAGCAAGTTAAATGGTGTCTTTTTCATTGTTAATTTATTGTCATACATGGGTTTCATATTTATAATGGCATCACAAGCTCATTGCACTTAATACCTGCAATGTTTGCTACTGTACCACAATTGATTTTCAATAACTTTATTACAGAAGATGAAACTGTAATGTTTTATTAACAATGCTTCTGGAAATGAATGCATTTTAAAGCAAATAAATCTTTTTGATAGACCTTTTACAAAATCCATTTGCACTAATGAATGCTTTTCTTATGGTATATGACTTAATATTTGTTACTGTGTGTACACTGCTGTTTTGGAATGTTCAGAAATAAAGACTATTTCAGCAATATCAGGTCACGCATGAATGTGCAGCATAAACCTTATGAACACCGTAGATATATTTCACTGTAATGTTGCTATGCTCTTGTATAGGGCATTTATATCTAAAGCAGGTAGATGCAATATCTACATTTATAAAAATTATTTCTTTCTCTAAAATACTTATGAAGTTTAGTTGTAGTCCCATTTAGAAGGGCTATTAGAACTCAAGTAGCCTGTTACCCAGAAACACATTTATTATGGATGAACACATTAGATTTTAGTATTTTATGAGGATTGGACTTGAAATACTTAGTATCAGCAAGTGATCATTCCATATTATATTTGACAGATATTAGTAAACTTTTCACCTAAAGGTACTAATATAGAAAGGTAACGCAATGTTTTTAATGCTAAGTTCAAAAATAGAGTTCTACCTCAGGGCATTAGAGAGTTTTATTTTTAAAAAAGTGTGCCTTTATACATAATTCTATCTAGAATTAAAACATTGGCTTTAAAGTAGCTTGTGCTTTAAATGTGAGTGGAGGAGGGGACAACAAAAGGAAGTAATATTTATGAGGCACTTCTTTTGTGACAAGACTGGGCTAGATATTGTATACAATCATCAACTGGTATCACCATTTTGAAAATGATATTGAGCCTGAGAGATGTGACAGTAACCTTGCACACACATTTAGCTAGTAAATAGTGAAGCTGACTTTTGAATCCAAGTTTACCTGATCTCAAAAATCTTTCTCCCACTACTGTTTTCTCCTCTTACGAACACATGTAGTTAGTACATTTTTAAAAAAATGAGTTTTTATTCTATGGAGGAAATTAAAGAGTTAATTTTCAATTCAGATGTTTCATTTATATTCAAAAAAGTCTATTCAGCCCTTGGAATAAACAAGATCCTTGCATCTTAGATTGTACAGTCTAATTGGGAGGAGAGAAACTAAACCATAAACAAGTAACTTACCATGTGTTAGGTCCTAAGTACTATGGGAGAAAAAGAATAAAGGAGATAAAGGGGAACTGAAATGGAGAAAATAGAGATGGAGAGAGAGAACACAAATAGGTCATCTGCATAGATCTCGTTAAGGAGTTGAACAAAGACTTTGAAGATGGAGTTAGTCCTGAATCTGTTTCACAGCCTCTTTCACCTGGGGTTCTATATGACACAAAGTGGTGTTAGTGATTATTTTTCCTAGGATGGTATATAGCAATTATTCTAGATGCATTGGAGAGAGTTTAAAATAGGACATAAAACAGATGCGCTAGGGTAGTTCTCAAAGTGCTCCCCACTTCGGCAGCATCAGCATCTTATTAGAACTTAATAGAAACACATTTTCTCAAGCCCCTCCTTAGGCCTTACTAAATCAGCCGTCTAGATGATTTGCAGACCCTTGGAGAAAGGCTGCTGGAAAGGAAGAAAAGCTTATGCAGAGGCTTGGGCAAAGCATGCCTGGTGTGTTTGAGAAAGAGCAAAGAGGACATTGGGACCACAAGCAGAACAAGGAGGAAAGTAGAAGAGACGGGTTGGAAAAGCAACGGGGTAGGATCACATAGGGCACTAGGCCCCAGTAAGAACTGATTTTACTCAGGAATGGGAGCTGTTCATGGTTTTGAGTAGTGGTGCTTTGACTTAAAAGTATCATCCTGGAATTTGGTGGGGATAAACTAAAAAATGGCAAATGTAGTTTAAACTATATAAGTAATCCAGGTAAGAGATAAGGAATTGGATCAGGATGGCGATGGAAGTGGTAAAAATGGCCAACTTCAGGATATATTCTAAAAGTACAGCAATCAGGATTTCTTTATGGTTGGATGTCCTATGTTCAAAATCAAGAAAAATTCCAAGCATTTGGGATGGCAACTAAAAGGATGGAGTTCCTTCAACCGAGATGGGCAGGGCTGTGGTGGAGTATGTTTGAAAGCCATGACTCTGGCTGAAATCACCAAAGTGAGTTTCGATAAAAGAAGATTTGAAGACTGAGACTTGAGACACCTATGCCTTCCATCTTATGTTAGATTCTCGTACTGGGTAACAAAGTGACTCAGAAAAGAGATCCTGAGCAGCTTAGTATAGTTTCCATTTGTATTAGTTAACTATTGCTGCATGACAATTTACCACAATAATCAATGGCTGAAAACAATATTATCTCAGTTTCTATGGGTCTGGATTCTGGCCACAGCCTAGCTGTCCCTGGCTCAGATGACTACAGTCATCTCGCAATCCAGCCGGGGAAGAATGTTTCTAAGCTAAGCTCACTCACGTGGTTGTGGGCAGGATTCATTTCCTTGTGTGCTGTAAACCAGCAGTGATCCTCAATTTCTTGCCACATGGACCTCTTCTTGGACACTTAGAACAGTGACTTGCTTCATCAGAATGAGCAAATGAGAAGACCGAGAGAGTGAGTGCCAGAAAGATGGAAATCACAGTCTTCTATGACCTAATCTTGGAAGCGATATCCCATCCCTTTTGCCATATTCTATTCATTGGAAGCAACTCGTTAGGTTCGGCTCTCAAAAGGTGGGGTGTCACACAAGAATGTTAATGCCAGGAAACAAGGGTCATTGGGGCCATCTTAGAAGCTAACTGCAAAACACTGCCATCAACTTTGTTAGATAATGCTAACATGATTTCCACATTGTACATGTCTGTGAGCAGTGTGTGAGAATGCCTGTTGCTACATACCTATTGGTATGTGAAACTGTCTTGTGGTTTTAATTTGCATTTCCTTGGTTGCTAGTGAGATTGAATACCTTTTCCTTTGTTTATTGAACATTTGCATATTCTCTTTTATGGGTTCCTGTTCAGATCCTTTGCCTGTTCTCTTGTTGAGGTTTTCTTACTAATATGTAGTGGTTCTTTCTATAGTCTGCTATAAGGCTTTTGTCAGTTATATTTGTTATAAATATACTTTCATACTATGTAGGTTGCCTTTTAATTCTCTTTATGGGTTTTTCAATTAAATTTATCAGAGCATTGGTTAATAACAATTTTCAGGTGTACAAGACTATAATTTGACATCTGTGTATATGGGATGTTTTGATAAATTATACCGTATTAAAATTAGTAATTCTATCATTTTTAAGGTTACTCATTTTATATCTTGTTTAAAGAATATTTCTCTAGCCTGGATCATGAATACACACACGTATACACCTATATATACATATATGTATACACTTATATTGTGTTCTCAAAGTTTTATTTTGCTTTTCACCTATAGGTTTATAATCCATCTGGATTTGATTTTTGTATAAAGAATGAGATACTTTTACAATTGTATCTTATATTGTCCATGTGAATATCTAATTATCCTAGTAACACTTATTGAAAACTTCATCTTTACCCTATTTCTCTTTGTCATAAAGCAGTTGTCTTTATGTGTGTCTGTATGCCTATTTCAGAACTATTTTTGCATGAGAATTTATTGTTTTAATCACTATAGCCTTATAATTAAGTTTTGCTAAATAGCAGGGCAGCTCTGCTATCTTGTTTTCCCTCAAGAGTGTCTTGGCTGTTCTTGTCCCTTTGGCTTGAATAAGCTGGTCAACTTCCAGAAAAATGTCCTGCTGAGTCTTAGAATCCATGAATATTGTGCACCTCTTCTATTTAATCTCAGTAAAATTATGCAGGTTCTTCATAGAAGACTTGCACACATTTTGCCAGATTAATTTCTAGATATTTTATTTTTTACACTATCGTAAATTATATTTTTTAAAATTTCATTTCCAATGGTTGGTTTGAAATGTTTTATTCGAAAGCCTTAAATTTGTTAGTTATACTAATTTGTCTTTAGTTTTTACATACAGTCAAATGTATGAATGTTAATTTCATATCTTCCTTTCCTATTATATCTACTCTATTTTTCTTGCCTATTGTCTTCAATGAACTATTAAATATAAATGATGATAATAGATATCTTTATTAATTTAAAAAGAGATTTCTATATTTTTGCCATTAAGTTTTAAGTTTGTAAGAGTATTTTTTATTGTAAAAATGGGAATTTTAACAAACTTTTCTGCATCTATTAAAATGATTATCTCATTTAACCTGTTAATATGCTGACTCAATGATAGGTTTCTCTAATGTTGAATCAATCTTGAATTATTGAGATAAATCCAACTTGGTCATGAAGTTTTTTTTTAAAGATAGATGGATTTGATTTATTAATATTTCACAAGTTTTTTGGTCCAATTTTGGAAAAATGGGTCTACGACTTTTTTCTTAAACTGTCCCTATTAAGTGTTGGAATTAAGATAGTGTTAGACTCACAAAATGAGTTAGGGATGTGGATTCTGACTAAGTAGGAAGATTCTGGGCTCATCTCTTTCCATAACACACTAGAACTACAACTACCTCTAGAGCAACTATCTCTGAAGATAACCTGAGGACTAGCAGAACTGATTCTCTACAACTGAAGATATAAAGAAAAAGCCACATTGAGAAGGGCAGGAGGGTCAAAGATAATGATCTGGTTAGGACCCACACTCTCAGTGCAGCATTCCATGGGAGGGATATTACAGCTAAGGCAATTTTCTCTCTTAAGAGTGAAGGATCTGAGACCCACATCAGGCTTTCTGACCCTAGGGACCAGCATCGGGAAAAGGAGCCTACATAACATCTGTTTTTGAGGACTAGTAAGGCTTAACATCTGTCAGAGTCATGGGGCTTTGGGAAACCAAGTCTCTGTTCTTAAAGGGCCCATGCTCAAACTCACTCACTCTGAGTCCCAACACAGAGGCAACAGTTTGAAAAGTGTCTGGGTCATATGTGAAGCAGATAAACTGACTGATTTGGGGACATGTGCTGGAGGGGCTGGGATCTGTTGGAGCTTTCTTTGGGAATGGAGGCACTGGTGAGCACCATGTTCTCTATATTTGGTTTACTTTGCTTTCTTCCACCCAGTAGTCCCATACTAGTGGATGACAGTTCTGGCACTCAACATTAACTTACTAACAGTTTGCCCCACCCCCAGCCTTCCTCTGAGAATCTTCCCAGCCCAACATGCCCCTTCTGGCCAGCACACCCCTAAGCCACTTCAATGTGGCACCCTACCCCCAGCTCCCAGCCCCTCCAAAGCAGCACCTGCCACATCCCAGCACCTGGAAGGAGGGCCTTAGTTCTCAATCAACATGGAAAAAAAATGGACAAAATACAACATCTCTTCATGATAAAAAACCTAGTGGGGTATAGAAGGAACGTATGTCACATGATAAAGGCCATATACAAAAACGGCAACAACAACAAAACCCAACATCTCTTCATGATAAAAAACCTAATAGATGGAGTATGGAAGGAACATATCTCACATGATAAAGGCCATATACAAAAACAACAACAACAACACCCAACAGCTAACATTATACTCAATGGAAGCAAATTGAAAGCTTTTCCTTTAAAGTCAGGAACAAGAGAAGATGCCTGCTTTCACTACTACTGCTATTTAACATAGTACCATAAATCCTAGTGAGAGCAATTAGGCAAGACAAATAAAAGGCCTCAAAACTGCAAAAGAAATAATATTGTCACTATTTGCCGATGACATGATCTTATCTTACAAAATCTCAAAGACTCAACCAAAAAACTATCAGAACTAATGATTTCAGTAATGTTGCAGGATACAAAATCAACATGCAGAAATCATGGTACATTTTTTAAGATAGACCGACCACATGTTAGGCTACAAAACAAGTCTCAAGAAATTGAAGATTGAAATCATATCAAGCATCTTCTCCGACCACAATGTTATAAAACTAGACATCAATTACAAGAGAAAAACTGAAAAATACAAACACATGGAGGCTAAATAACATGCTACTAAACAATGAATGGGCTAATAAATGAGGTCAAGAAAGATCAAAAAGGTACCTTGAGACAAATGAAAATGAACACACAATGACACAAAAATCTATGGGACATGGCAAAAACAGTCCTAAGAGGGAAATTCATAGCAATACAGGCCAACCTCAAGAAACAATGAAAAAAAATCTCAAATAAACCATGTAACCTTACAACTAAAGGAACTAAAAAGAACAGCAAACAAAGCCCAATGTGAGTAGAAGGAAGGAAATAATAATCAGAGCAGAAATAAATGAAATAGATTCTAAAAAAAAAAAAAATACAAAAGATTAATGAAACCAAGAGCTGGTTCTTTGCAAAGATAAACAAAATTGACAAACTTTTAATCAGACTCACTCATCAAGAAAAAGAGAACCCAAATAAATAAAATCAGAAATGAAAGAGAAGTAACAACTGACTCCATGGAAATACAAAGGTTATAAGAAAATTCTATGAGCAATTAATTATATGCCAACAAATTGGACAATCTAGAATAAATGGACACATTCCTAGAAACATACAATCTTCCAAGACTGAGTCAAGAAGAAACAAAATCTGAACCAACTGATTACTACAAATGAAATCAAATGAGTAATTTAAAAAACTCCAAAAAAAAGTCCTGGACCTTCACAGATGAATTTTACGAAACATTCAAAGAATTAACACCGATTCTTCTCAAACTATTCCAAAATATTCAAGAGGAGAAAAAGCTACTGAGCTCATTTTACAAGGCCATGGTAACCCCGATTCCAAAACCAGACAATGACATTATAAAAAAGAAAATTATACGCTGATGTCCTTGATGAACAGATGCAAAAATTATCAACAAAATATTAGCAAACCAAATTCTGCTATACATTTAAAATATCATATTACCATGATCAAGTTGGATTTATTCCTTGGATGCAAGTTTAGTCCAATATCTGCAAATCAATTGATATGATATACATTAACAAACTGAAAAATAAATATCATATGATCATTTATAGGCTGATGTCCTTGATGAACAGATGCAAAAATCATCAACAAAATATTAGCAAACCAAATTCTGCTATACATTTAAAATATCATATTACCATGATCAAGTTGGATTTATTCCTTGGATGCAAGTTTAGTCCAATATCTGCAAATCAATTGATATGATATACATTAACAAACTGAAAAATAAATATCATATGATCATAATAGATGCAGAAAAAGCATTTGACTAAATCTAGCATCTGTTTATGATAAAAACTCTCAGCAAAGTGGGAACTGAGGAAACATACCTCAATAATAAAGGCCATATATGACCATCTCACAACTAACATTATACTCAATGAGAAGCTAAAAGTATTTTCCTTAAGATCAGGAACAAGACAAAAATGTCCAGTTTCATCACTTTTATTCAATACAGTATTGGAAGTCCTAGCCACAGCAATGACAAGAAATAAAATGTATCTAAATTAAAAAGAAGTAAAATTATCATTTGCAAATGATACAGTATTATAGAGAACACTAAAGATTCTACCATAGAACTCTTAGAACTGATAAACGAATTCAGTAAAGTAGCAGGATATAAAATTAATATTCAGAAATTGATTACACTTTTATACACTAATAATTAACTATCAGAAAGAGAAATTAACAATCCAATTTACAGTTGCATCAAAAAAACAATAAAATACCTAGAAATAAATTTAACCAAGTAGGTAAAAGATCTGTACTCAGAAAATTATAGGTCTTTAAAGAATGAAAGCGAAGAAGATACAAAGAAATGGAAACATATATTGTGCTCATGGAAAGGAAGAACTAACATCATTAAAATGTTCATACTTCCCAAATCAGATTCGATGCAATCACTATCAAAATAGCAATGGCGTTTTGCATAGAACTAGAACAAATAATCCTAAAATTTATATGAAACCACAAAAGACCCTGAATAGCCACAGCAATCTTGAGAAAGAAGAACAAAGTTGGAGGTATCACATTACCTGATATCAAACTGTATGACAAGGCTATAGTAATCAAAGAGCATGGTACTGGCATAGAAAGAGACACATAGATGAAGAATAGAATAGAATAGAATAGAATAGAATAGAATAGAGAGCACACTGATATGGTCATTTATGACAAAGGAGGCAAAACTATACAATGGGTTAAAGACAGTCTATTCAATAAATGGTGTTGGGAAAACTGGACAGATACATGCAAAAAAAAAAAAAGAAACTGGACCACTTTATTACACTATATATAAGAGTAGGCTCAAAATAGATTAAAGACTTAAATGTAAGACCTGAAATCATAAAACTCCTAGAAGAAAACAGGCAGTAAACTTTGACATTGCACTTAGTAATATATATATATATATATCTCCTTCGGCAAGAGAAAATAAAAAATAAACAAATGAGACAACATCAAACTAAAAAGTTTTTGCAAAGCAAAGGAAACCATCAACAAAATGAAAAGATAATCTGAATGGGAGAAGATATTTGCCACTGATATATCTGATAAGTGGTTAACATCCAAAATTTATAAAGAACTCATGTGACTCAACGCACGCACAAAAATACAATCCAATTAAAAAATGAGCAGAGGACCTGAACAGGCATTTCTCCAAAGAGGACATACAGGTGGCCGATAAACATGAAAAGATGCTCAATGTCATTAAGAATCAGAGAAATGCAAATTAAAACCATAATGAGATCACCTCACACCTGTCCTGATGGCTATCATAAATAAATCAAAAAGTGTTGGCAAGGATGTGGATAAAGGGGAAACTCATGCACTGTTAGTGAGATTGTAAATTGGTGTAGCCATTATGGAAAACAGTATTGATGTTCCTCAAAAAATTAAAAATAGAACTACCTTATGATCCTGCAATTCCACTTCTCAGTATTTATCTGAAGAAATTCAAAACACTAATTCGAAAAGATAATATACACCCCTGTGTTCATTGCAGCATTATTTACAATAGCCAAGATAGGAAAGCAACTTAAGTGCCCATCAATAGACAATTGGAAAAAGAAGAGGTGGTACATATATACAATGGAATATTACTCAGCCATAAAAAATGAAATCTTACCACTTACAATAATATGGAGGGATCTAGATGGTATTATGCTGGGTGAAATAAGTCAGGCAAAGAAAGATAAATACCTTATTTCACTTATATGTGGAATCTAAGGAACAAAATAAACAAATAAACAAAATGAAAATAGACTCACAGATACAGAGAACAAACAGGTGATTGCCAAATGGGAGGGGAGTTGCGGGGCTGGGTGAAAAGGTAAAGGGAGTAAGAAGTACAAATTGGCAGTTACACAATAGTCAAAGGGATATGGAAGTACAGCATAGGGAATATAGTCAATAATATTGTAATAACTATGTATAGTGCCAGGTGGGTCCTAGACTAATTGGGGGGTCACTTTGCAGATTATATGAATGTCTGACCACTATGCTGTATACCTGAAACTAATAATATTGAATGTCAACTCTAATTAAAAAGTAAAAATTAAAAAAAAATTACTACGAAGTGCTTTGGAAACATCAACTGTAATAAAAATGCTAAATATTGCGTAAAAAAAAAAAAAAGACACATAAGACCAGATGGACTTAACAGCTATATATAGAAAATTTCATCCTAAATGCATAGAATATACATTCTTAAATGCATATGGAAAATTTTCCAGTATAGATTATACGTGAGGCAACAAAACAAATCTTAATGAAATTGAAATCATATCAAGCATCTTTTCTGACCACTAAGGTATAAAACTAGAAATCAATTACACAAAGAAAACTGAAAAATTCACAAATATATAGAGATTAAACAACATGCTATGATGGGTCAAAGAAGAAATCAAGAGAGAAGTAAAAAAATACTTTGAGACAAATGAAATGAAAATGCAACATATCAAAACACGAGATACAGCAAAACCAGTTTGAAGAGGGAAGTTCACAGCAATAAATACTAACATCAAGAAATAAGAAACATTTCGAATAAAAAAAACAAACTTTATATCTCAAAGAACTAGAAGAATAAAGCCTAAAGTTAGTAGAAAGAAGGAAAAAAACAAAGATCAGAACAAAAATAAATGAAATTAAGACTAAGAAGACAATAGAAAAGGTCAATGAAATAGCTGCCTCTTTGAAAAGATAAATAAAATTGACAAACCTATAGACACACCAAGAAAAAAAGAGAAAGGACTCAAAAATGAAACAGGAGACATTTCAACTGGTACCATAGAAATACAAAGAATCATAAGAGACAAACAGAAGAAATTACTAGAAAAATATAACCTATCAAACTGAATTATAAAGAAATAGAAAACCTGAACAGACCAATTACTAGTAAGGAAATTGAATCAATAATCAAAAACCTCCCCACAAACAAAAGTCCAAAGCAGAAGGCTTCACTGATTTCTACCGAACATTTAAAGAAAAATTAATGCCAATCCTTCTCAAACTCTTTCAAAAAATAGAAAAGGAGGAAACACTCCCAAACACATTTTATGAATCCAGCATTATCTGGATACCAATGCCAAACAAGAACACTCCACGAAAATTACAGAACAACATCCCTGGTGAACATAGATGCCAAAATTCTCAACAAAAATATTAGCAAACCAAATTCGACAGTACATTAAAAGGATCATACATAAAGTGAGATTTATTCCAGGGATTCAAGAATAGTTCAATATTGGCAAATCAATTTGATATACCACATTAATAAAGGATAAAAATCATATGATCATCTTGATAGATGTAGAAAAAGCATTTGACAAAATTCAACATCCATTTATGATAAAAACTCTCAATAAAGTGGGTTTTGAGGGACTATACTTTAATATAATAAAGGTTGTATATATGACAAGCCCACAGCTAACCATACTCAATGGTGAAAAGCTGAAATGTTTTTCTGTAAGATCAGAAGCAAGACATGATGCCCATTCTTATCATTTTTATTTAACATAATATTAGAAATCTTAGCATAGAAATTGGGAATTAAAACCGTCACTACTTGCAGATGACATCATGTTATATATAGAAATTCTTAAAGACTCCTTCAAAAACTGCTAAAATAAATGAATTCAGTAAAGTTGTAGGATACAAAATCAATATACAAAATTTTGTTGCATTTTTATATGCTAATAATTAACTATCAAAAATTTGTTGTAGTTTTATATACTAATAATAAACTATCAGAAAGAGAAAGGAAGAAAACAATCCCATTTACAATTGCACTGAAAAAACAACAACAACAACAACAAAAAAACCTAAGAATAAATTTAACCAAGTAGGTGGAAGACTTGTACACTGATATGCTAATAAAACATTAGTGAAAGAAACAGAAGACACAAAGAAATGAAAAGATATTCCAGGCTCATTGATTGGAAGAATTAATATTGTTAAAATGTCCATGGTACCTAAAGCAATCTACAGATTCAATGCACTCTCTATAAATATTTCATAGCATTTTTCTCAGTAATAGAATAAACAATTCTAAAATTTGTATGGAACCAACCACAGAAGCCCCAAAATAGTCAAAGCAATCTTGAAAACAAAGCAAGAGACATCACGTTCTCTAATTTAAACTATATTACAAAGCTATAGTAATCAAACTGTATGGTATTGGCATAAAAATAGGCACACAGATCAATGAAACAGAATAAAGAGCCCAGAAATAAACCCATGTGTGATATTCAATGAACTTACAACAAAGGAGCCAAGAATATACAATGGGACAAAAACCATCTCTTAAACTGTATTGAGAAAATTGGGCAGCCACATACAAAGGAATGAAACTGAACCACTATCTTACAGAAAAAATTAACTCACAATAGACTAAAGACTTGAATGTAGAAGTGAAATTGTAAAACTCCTAGAAGAAAACTTAGATGGTGAGCTACTTGACATCAGTCTTGGCAATCATTTTTGGATTTGACACCAAAAGCAAAGGTAATAATAGCAAAAACAAACTAGTGGGACAACGTCAAACTAAAAAATTTCTGCACCTAAATCATCAACAAAATGAAAAGGCAATTTATACCGAAAGAGAAAAAAAATCTGCAAATCATATATCTGAAAAGGAATTAATAGTCAAAATATTTAAAGAACTCATGCAATTCAATAGCAAAACAAAATGAAAAACCCAAATGATTTGATTAAAAAACGGACAGAGGATCTGAACAGACATTTTTCTAAAGATGGCCAACAGGTATATGAAAAGGGACTCAATATCACTAATTACAGGGAAAGGTAAACAAAAATCACAATGGGATATCACATCACACCTGTTAGAATCACTATTATCAAAAAGACAAGAAATAACAAGGGTTGGTGAGGACGTGGAGAAAAGGGAACACCTTGTACCCTGTTGATGGGATGGTAAATTGGTGCAACCGCTTATGGAAAGCAGTATGGAAATTCTTCAAGAAATTAGAAATAGAATTACCATATGATCCAGCAATTCCACTTCTGTGCATTTATCCAAAGAAAATTTCGTTCATTCAAAAAGATATATGCACCCCTATGTTCATTATAGAGCTATTTACAATAGCCAGGATTTAGAAACATCCAAAGTGTTCATTGATGGATGAATGGATAAGAAAAATGTGGTGTGTATATATGTATACATAATGGAATATTATTCAGCGACAAAAAAGAATGAAATCTTGCCATTTGTGACAATATGGATGGAACCTGAGGGCATTACACTAAGTGAAATAAGTCAGAATGAAAAATATATGATCTCTCTTATATGTGGACTCTAAAAAATTCCAAAAAACATAATAACAACAAAAAACTGAGTTCACAGGTACAGAGCTCAGATTAATGGTTGCCAGAGGTGGGGGCTGGGAATTGGGAAGTGGGTGAAATGGGTGAAGAGGGTCAAAAGGTACAAGCTTCTAGTTATAAAATAAATAAGTCATGGGATGTAATGTACAGCATGGTGACTATTATTAATACTGTATTGCATATTTGAATACAAAATATTCATTGAAAAGTAAAAATATTTGGTTAACAAAATAGACATAAGAGAGTAGAGCTTAAAAGTTCTCATCACAAGAAAAAAAATTGTAACTGTGTGGTGATGAATATTAACTAGATTTATTGTGGAGATTATTTCACAATATGTACAAATAAGAAATTATTATGTTGTATACCTGAAACTGATTTAATGGTATATATCAATTATACCTCAATAAAAAAAAGCCTAAAATTTGCCAATATAAGAATAAATTAGGAAATCTTTGACCTAATAGGAAGAACTGACTGATCAAAAATTCATTTAAATCCATTCATATCACGCTTATTAAACAGGTAGTAATAGTATAATGTTTTGTATTTTTTAAGTATAGTCGGTAATAGTCTTTGAATTTATCAATAAAACTTCCCCTTTATTCTTAATCTAAAAAGAGGATATATTTGTTATGTTATAATAATTATGATATACTTAGTTTGCAGTGTAAATGAATAACCTGGTTATTCTGTTTAAATGAATAAACAAGGTACAATGATTTATTTCTCTTTGGAGAAAATTAAATTTAATTCAATAATTGATTTCGGATTTTGAAGTTACATGAATTTTTATCTTAATATTCTTTATTTTCAGATTTCTCTTCTATAAAGTAATGATTAAAAGTTTGAGACTGAGATGTGAGAAATAACACTCATTTTACTTTGCTCAACTTGTCTTAATAATATTCTCATGAATATGTTGCAATAATATGGAGAAGTATAGTAACTTAGATAATTACTTGTTAAGTCTTGGTTGACATAACAAAGTTTTTTTGACATTTTTGACATTTTTAGACATTTTTCTCTTGTAATCTCAAATTTTACTCATTAAAAGTGTTTAAAACATTACCAAATATGTCTATTTTGTTACTCGAATATTTTGCTTTTCAATGAAGAAAAAAGGTGTATTCTGTATCAATTTCACATGTTCTGCTGTCCCTTTTGACAATCAAAAAACTTTAATGTGATTCAGTAAGTGGTTATGGTTAGTTGTAATCTCTGAATAAAAAGGGGAGGAAGGCTATTCAGTGAATCTCTTAATAAACTTAACAGATTTCACTGGCTCTCAATATACTGTGGCAGTCAGAATTCCTTTAGATGCTAAAGGAATGTGATTCCAAATGGCATTCTTATTAACAGCTTAGGACATTTTTTAATACTTCTGTACCATTTCCGATTATATCTATTGCTCTATCAGTAGATCTAAAACAAAAGCAAACCAAGCTCATAGATACAGAGAACAGACTGATGGTTGGCAGAGGGTAGGTTGTGGGAGAATTGGGTGAGGGAGGAAAAAAGGTAAAAAAATAAAATAGAGATATGGCTTTTTATATATCAGCTTATTTTGTATGAGAATTCATATAAAACATATGTACACCTGTCAGAAAAATTTTATTTTGCCACCTGTTCTTCTTTCCTTTACCATATGATATACTTTTAAATAGTGCGAAGCTTTCTAATTAATAGTTGTAGGTTGGCTAAGAAATAATTCCAATAGCCTTATTAGTTTTCTTTTTGATAATATACAAAGGACTTAATAAATCCACATTTTGTGTTTCTAGTTGTCTGCTTAATTTCTAAATGAGTAAGCTTTCAGTTTTAAAACTATTTTAAAGATTATACCTCTTGGATTTTTATTTTCATTGCATAATAAAACAAAAATGAGATATTTTAAAATTTTGCACTTTTTTCCTTTCATAATGAAACTCAACTGAAATCAAAATTTGCTGATTAGGGTCAACGTTTTTCTTATGATACATATTTTAAACTTTTAGATCTGGCAGTTAATCTGAACTTGATAATATCTCTGTATTTTGCATGTCGCTGTTCCTTTTACCTTTTAATAAGTTATCAATTTGAGACAATTGGACTATTATCATGAAGAACTTAAAATTGTCAAAAACTTACAATATGTGATATGCAACCTGGAATAAACACTGAAAGTTCATAAACCAAACCCAGGGGAACGTCCGAACATTTTTGTAGCCAGAGGATGAAGTTATGCTGCATTTTGCTTTACAATTAATTGTAAAATAGAAAATTAGATTGTGGAACATTAACTGTATTCGTTTTCAATAGCTGCATAACAAATTACTGTAAACTTAGGGACTTAGAACAACACAAATTTATTATCTTACTGTTTGTGTAGGTCAGAAGTCTGAGTTCTCTGCTCAGGGTTTCTCAAGGCTGAAATCAAGATGTCCCATGGCCGGCCTGGCTTTCTGAAACTTGGGGTATTCTTACACGATCATTCGTACTGTTGACTGAATTTACTTCAGTGGTAGGACTGGCACCCTGTTCTGTCGGCTGTCAGTTTGGGGGCCCATCTCAGTTCCTAAATGTCCTACTTTTCATTTGGCTTTTTCCTTATGCCTCAAAGCTCTTTAAGGAGGTGCCTCGATGTTTCTAAGGGCTGACTTAATTAGATTTGGCCCACCTGTATAACCTCCCTTTTGATCAGCTGGAAAGGCAACAACAGGTTAGTAATCTAATAAGCACAAGAGTGAGACTCCATTTTACGCAGGTGTCTGGAATGCACCCAAGAAGGAATTACACAAAGTGTGTCCACCGGGGTCAGGAATCTTGGGGGCCACCTTAGAATTCTGCCTAATACACTGGTCTATTACAGGTGCAGATGAGTCCACAAATGCATTATCTTCAAAAGTTTACTTAAAATTATTACAGGATAATTAGCAATATCACTATAGTCCACAGGAGGGCAGCATCTGTACTAGTTATAGTTTAGGCTTAACTCAAATATGCTGTTTTCTAATGACTAGAAATTTTCTGGTAAGTGAATTATTTATCATGTACTAGTATAAGCAAAAACTGTTTATGCTTGACAATTGTGAATCAGTCCTGTCAAAACCAAAGGAGCTACAATTTATTTTTTGTCTGATCCAAGAGAATCAGTTGAATTCTTTTATTCCTTCTTTCTTTCCTCTTGTACTTCTTCCACTCCATTTTCCTTTTCCCTGCCTTTTCTGTTTTGTTCTCTTTCCATCTTGGGTCTATAATCTTGCACAGGTGGTCCATGTAAGGCCCAATAACCATGGGCCCTGAGGAAATGGCCCTCATTACATTTGAAGCCCCATTAGATTCATTATAAAGTCACTCTCTTGATTTCTATACTGAATCTGACCTCCAACACCTCTCTTGCTACCTTTGCTAACTAGTGGCTCTTGTGATGTCACTTTTGTGAACTGATACCACTTTCTTAACTAGTATGAGAGAGGACCAAAGATGTGTCAGGACACCTGGCCGAATGTTCTTAGACTGTTAGGCCTTTTGAGGCTTAAATCTAATTATAAATATAGAAAGAAATGTACTATTTTGAATCCCTTCTCACTTTTGGACTCACTAGGACCTTATCTTAAAATCGTGGTCTGATTTCACATCACCCTGTGACTCGATCAGTAGGAAATGGGCAGGAGGACCTGAATGTTCTAGGTAGATATGGAGTGAATAGCCTGCCCTTTGTTTTCCTTAGGTCTCTATGGTCACAGGTGATAACACTGACCCTTAGTGTGTATTTGTTTCAGATGATTCTATTTTGGGAGGATGGGTTAACCAGATTATGTTTCTACATTTTTAAAGGGCCTGAAGTGCACTGTGTACAGCTACTACGTGACTTTCACATTTTTAATTCTTACCAGTGTGCCACTCATAGAGGTTTCGCAGTTGACCTGCTTTCTCTTGTGTTTGGGCTTCTGCTTGTGTTGCTTGCTCTGCTTAACATAATATTCCCACAACTTCTCCTTTGTCTTCATTCCCTGCTTCAGGAGTCAGCTGAAGCCACTTCTGGAAAATCTGGTCTGTGGCTGGTGTGTCTTGTAGCCCTCATCATCTGGTATTGTAGGTGCCTGCTGACTAATCAGTCTTTCTCAATAGACTGTACCCCTTTAAGACCAGGACTGTACCCTCTTCTTAGACCTGTTGTGATGGCTGGCACCTAGGAGGCACATACAAAGCTCTTTGTATAAATTAAATCAGATAATTGCTGATGTTGTCAATCTTGAATTGATAGATGAAGTAACTGATAGACAAGTTGGTAGACAGGTCTCAGGTAGAAAGAGGCCAGCATACAGGGGTATGAAGGATTAGATGTGTTTACATGGGAGAAGTGTCCAATACAGGGTGAGACAAAGTCAAGAAATTGTGGGGAATGAGAAATAAGCTGATGATGGACATGTCGAGTCTGAAGAGGTTTTGGGAGGTGTGGTTTGCGAATATAGCTGAATGTTTTGGTTCTGGGAGGGTCAGGCAACAGGTCTTCTGCTTAGCATCCTTCATTCTGGTGCCATGAGAAAGCACAGGAGAACTGCCGGCCGCTTGGGGTTGGGAGGAGGTGCCAATTTAGAAGGTTGGTACTAGAAAGAGCTCTGGATCATGGGCACTTAACTCGGATGCTGAATAGAATTTGGAGACGATGAGCCTCATATTCTGGAGGAGAGGAGAAGCAGCACACTGTCTGGTGGAAAAAAAAAAAAACCCGAACTACAAGATTGCTAGCACTATGGCCTACTTTTGGTGGAGAGCAGTTCAGAAGCTGCCACGAGAGGAACATAGAATGGCGTATATTTCCATAGTTATGGATCCCAGAATCAACCATTTTAAACCACATTTAAAGATCCCTTAGAAAAACTCTCATTACTGAAACCCTAAAATGAGCTATATTTTGGAAATTGGATAGTTTCTCTCCCGTGAATGCA
Organism: Pteropus alecto; assembly: GCF_000325575.1. Classification (NCBI taxonomy): domain Eukaryota; kingdom Metazoa; phylum Chordata; class Mammalia; order Chiroptera; family Pteropodidae; genus Pteropus; species Pteropus alecto. The sequence continues at coordinate 10,551,799 of NW_006436811.1, forward strand.
GATCCTCTCCGTTTGGTCATGGAAACCTTTAGAAAATAACAACTCTCAGAAAATTAATGGATAAAGTGCTGAGTTGCTTTGCTGCCATTACAGGTAAAACTACAGTTGATGAAAACAAGCTAAGTTTTTCTTAATTTAGAACAAGTTTTGGGGAAGTGTTAATTCAGAAGGTTGTTAGTTATAGATGCATATGTGAACATTAGCATGAGGAATAAGCTGAACATTTCTCCTTTAAATTTCTTTTTTAGATTTTATTTAAAAATTAAAAATTAATTTTATTTTTCAATTATAGTTTACATTTAATATTGATTAGTTTCAGATATACAGCATAGTGGTTAGACATTTACATAACTTAAGTGATCACAAAAATCTAGTACCCACCTGACACCATACATAGTTATTACAATATTATTGACTATATTCTCTGTGCTGTATTTTACATCCCCATGACTATTTTGTAACTGTCAATTTGTACTTTTTGGTCCCTTCACCTTTTTTACCCAGCCTTCCAACACCTCTCCCATCTGGCAACCATCAGTTCTCTGTATCTATGAGTCTGTTTCTGTTTTGTTTGTGCATTTATTTTGTTTTTTAGATTCTATGTAAATTTTTTTTGTTTTTCATAACTATACATAAAAGGAGGACACTGATAAAATAGATATCTTAAAAGCAAGGTATATGTATGATGGATGAAAAGATCCAAGTACAAGAACCCTCACGTAGGTATTTTTTATAATGGTGAAAAATAAGAGATAATCTAGACGAGCATCAATAGAAATATGGGTAAAAAAATCATGGGGCATAGTGGAAGATTGTATCATGATAAAACTGAATGAGCTAAATTATATGAAATAACATGAAAAATTCTTGAAAACAAATATTTTCAAGTTATAGAGACAACTGACATATAATAAAAACATAATTTTGAATGAAGAAAGCAAGTGCAAAATGTGCAAAATGTGTAGCATTTATATAAATAGTAATATTGAAACAAAATGATAAAACAAAACTTGAAAATGCTAAAAAGGAAGGATAAATTCAGGATATCGATTTTCTGGGGAGTGGGAAGGGAAGGAGACAGAGGACGAAGGTTATAGCTGAAACAATAATGTCATATTTTTAAAAATAAAATTCTGAGGCCAATATAGCACAATGTTCAAATTTATTAAATTTCTGTTATAGATACACGGATGTCTGTTGTATTTTGTTCTTTTTGGTAATGTTGAACTGTAAAAATAAAATTAAAGAGATGTGAATGGAACTACAAATTAAGCCTCAGTTAAGAACTATTGTCAAAAGACTCAGTTTACCAGCTTACAAACAGAAACCCATTTCATTAAATTATGCCTAACCAATACTGCGGCCTCTGTGAGATCTCCACCCCACTGGGGGAAAGGAGAAGATGCAAGAGGGAGAGGGAATGTAAATGAACACAAGCATTTGGCTACTGGGAGGTTTTTGTTTCCTCCTCAATGGGGACTCTTTCAAGGGAAGAATAGTCTTTGATCTTTCTGTACCAATCCAGCACATCCAGCCAAATATTAGGAACATAAAGGCAGCTGAAAGTATCAATAACAAAACTTTTAGTTGTTCTTTCAAACAGTTAAAGCAGGTTCACATGGATTCCCTCATGCTGTCATGCTGGGGTCCTGGGAATCTGATTCGGATCGAATTACCAGTGCCACTCTGCCTCATCATAACAGTTTTGTTCTGCCAATATGGAACCAGAAGGGCTTTGTTCTAAGAAAGATGACCTGGGAGGTCCTGCTGAGCTAGGTTAGTCTGGATTGCTTTTGGCTCATCTTGTTTACTGGAGGGATAAATGATGAGAACAATGACAGTGTGTTTCTCTGCTAAATTTTTCTGAAAGGAACTTGCATTTGAGACTTCTGTGACAGCCTTAGCATATTTTCTCCCAGTGCTGGCCATAAAATTTCTGAGGGTTTTCATGATTTCTGTCTATAAACCAACATTTTGAGGGTTCTCTGTATGAAAGATGTAGTAAGAGTTGTGTCAAGGTGATTCCGGGAAACTAGAAATTGGTGCTCCTTGGGCCCAAGTTAGTCATTCTCTCTAGGCAAGAGAAGACAGAAATGCAAGTTTAGCACTGTCCTATTAGAGCTGATTATTTATATCACAGTTTAGCTATTAAAATAGAGAGCCTAGAGCACCAGCACATTGTGTGTTTTGTTTACTCTGCAGAGACCTTTCTACCATTATCATTCTAATTTCTGATAACTATCTTTGCTTCAGAGCCAATGATTTGTTTCTAAAGAAAGAAAACATCCTGGATATTATAATGTAAGTTTTACAGCTTCTTTAGGCTGTTGAGTGGTGGTCATAAGGGTGTGGATTCCATTCTAAGTTCAGCTACCTCATCAAAAAAATGATTCTAAAGAGCTCAGAGAAATTAAAGACATCAGTCAATCTCTTCACTGATAATAGGTAGCAAATTATGATGTAGAGAATTATATCTGTGGGGCCCAGAGTGGATGCTAAGGAGGTAGAAATGAAGAGTGAAATCCCTGAGCCCTTATGGTAGAAGCACCACTGTATGGTTTCTAGTCTGAGTGATGAGGTCAGGTAGCCTGGTGAGCAGTGAGTGGGAAGGAAGAAGAGAGAGAATTTGGAAGATGGGAAAGTTCCACTGTTGCTCATTGCTATAGATGTGACATTTCAGTTAGACTTGACTTTTAATTTTGGTGGAAAGGAAAGAGAAAGACAGTTTTAGAGCTCTTATAATGTTTTAAGCACTTCATTGAACATTTTAAAATAAGTTTTAAATCCACTTGTCAAAGATGTAGTTGTATATTATTATGTTAATTATTTTAAAAGAGAAAACCAAGCTGGAGAGATTAACTTCCTTAAGGTCACATGTCTAGTAAATGGAGGAGATGAAATTAAATCAAGGATTGTACTTGACTTCAAAGCTATTTTTATTTTACTATTCAACATTTGGATCATGAAGTGGATCATAATGCAAATGAGAGCATCTATGCGCACAAAAACAGTATATTCTTCACTCACATGCTTTCACTGTGTTAACACAAGAAATTTCTATGGTGGGGTGTTAGCACCTGACTGACACGGTTCATCACACTCAACCCATGCACCAGCTCCAGCCTGAACCTCTTTCAGCGGCTGTTCCTTACAAGCTGCCAGCCTTGGCCTACACTGTGGACTTTCCTAAAATTTCTCAAAGCTCCACAAACCCCAAACAAGCAATGGCTGGTCTCAGCATGCCTTATACCTCTTGCTAAGCAGCCATTAGCCCAGTACAAGTGGCAGTTCAACAAAGGCACCTCGCTCAGGTGAACAGAAAGATTGTACCACTAGACCTCATTGGACACCTACTGCATAAGGCCACTCTGCCAAGACTGGGAGACATAGCAGCCTTACCTAATACATAGAAACAAACACAAGGAGGAAGCCAGAAAGAGGAAACAAAGAAACTTATCCCAAATGAAAGAAAAAACAAAACAAAACAAAACAGGATAAAACTTCAGGAAAAGAACTAAACAAAATGGAAGCAAGCAATCTACCAGATACAGAGCTCAAAATGCTGATTGTAAGGATGCTAAATGAACTTAGAAGAGTATGTGAAAACTTACACAGAGATAGAAACCATAAAAAGGACCACTCAAAAATGAAGAATATAGTAATTAAAATGAAGAATACATTAGATGGAATCAACAGCAGATTAGATGAAGCAGAGGATCGAATCAAGGTAGTGGAAAACACTCGATCAGAACAGCAAAAAAAAAAAAAAAAAGAAGATGGTTTAAGGAATCTCTGGGACAACATCAAGCATAACAACATTTGCATAATAGAAATACCAGAGTGAAGAGAGAGAGCAAGGGATTGAAAATCTGTTTGAAGAAATAATGACAGAAAACTTCTCTAACCTGGCAAAGGACATAAACACACAAGTCTAGGAAACACGGAGAGTTCCAAACAAGATGAATCCAAAGAGGCCAACAACTAGGCACAGCATAATTAAAATGCCAAAGGTTAAAGACAAAGAGAGACTCTTAAAAGCAGCAAAAGAAAGGCAGTTAGTTATATGCAAGGGAGCTCCCATGAGACTGTCAGCTGATTTATCAACAGAAACTTTGTAGGCCAGAAAAGACTGGCATGAAACATTCAAAGTGATGAAAAGCAAGGACCTACAATTAATACTCCTCTACCCAGTAGGGCCATCATTTAGAATTGAAGGAGAGAAAAAGACCTTCCCAGAAAAAGTTCCTAGGAGTTCATTGTCACCAAACCAGTATTACAAGAAATTTTAAAGGGATCAAGAAATGTCAAAGAGATCAAAAATAGGAATAATAAAATGGCAACGACTACATATCTATTAATAATTACTTTAAATGTAATAGATTAAATGCTCCAATCAAAAGACAGGATAGCTGAATGAATAAGAAAATAAGACTTATACCTATGCTGCCTATAAGAGACTTAACTTCAGATCGAAAAACACAACCAGACTGGAAGTAAAGAGATGGAAAATGACATTTTATGCAAATGATAATGAAAAAAGCCTGGAGTAGTAATACTTATATCAAGCAAAATAGACTTTAAAACAAAGGCTGTAACAAGAGACAAAGAAGGACATTTCATATTGAATAGCCAACATGTGGAAGCAAGCTAAGTGTCTATTGATAGACATTTGGATAAAGATGTGGTACATATATACAATGGAATATTAATCATAGAAAAGAATGAAAGCTTACCATTTGCAACAACATAGGTGAACCTAGAGGGTATTATGCAAAGTAAAATAAGTCAAAGACCAAAACTATATGATTTTGCTTATATGTGGAATCTAAAAAAAATAAATGAACAAACAAAACAGAAACAGACTCATAGATGCAAAGAACAAACTTATGGTTGCCAGATGGGAGGCAAATGGGGACTGTTTAGCTATATGCTGGTTCTAGATATATGCAGTTTTAAAATACTTCTTACTTTTTGGAGGAACACACTGACCTCTTCGTGAGTGGGATTTGGTTCAAAATAATAAGAGATAGAAAGAAGTGTCAGGGAAAGAAGGGAATAAACAGGAAACACAATAGGCCATAAGTTAATAATTGCTGCAATTTATAATTGTTGAATGTGGGTAATGGGTTCATTACACTATTCTTTCTACTTTTGTATGTGTTTAAAACTCTCTATTATAAAGTGTTTACTAAAAATGACATGCTAAAAAGTTTTGGTTGTTACATTTCCTCCTGATTTTATTTAATTATTGACTAAGAAAAATGTGTAATTGCTCCATTGTAAGATTCCCAGGAAGACAGAGCCCTCTGCCCATATGATAATTTATATCTACTGGTCCCTATAAATTATTCTCCTTCTACCCTCCCCTCACCCAGGTTGCAAATTCAGAGCTGGGAACCTTTGTTCACTCACACAGCAAGAACATTAAAACATTTACTATGTGAAATGTAGAATGATCTCCTGTTTTCAGTGAGGTGCTTCACCCTTGCCCCAGAAGAGCCTTTTGGTCCAACTTCTCCAGAGTCCTGCCTACTGTCTGTGTGGGAGGGAACAGTCACCCAGCTGAAAAAGTCGGGGAATGGATTTGGAAGTCTACCTGTTTCTTACAATGACTCCAATGAGTCCTGTTTTATCAGCCCCCTCCAGCATCCCTGCCTGACTGGCTGGGACGTGAGGTGAGAATTGACTTATGCAGGTGGAACCCTGTTTTCTGGACTCCACTGAGTCAGTTAAGACTAGTCCTCGGAATTTCTATCTTCTAAAATCTTATTGACATATCGTCTCATCTACGATTCCTTGTGTTCTTATTAATTGGTATTATTTTTATCCTTCTAAATTTTAAGGCTTAGTGGGTGCTAGGGATAAATACATTTATTTAATCTGGTCCCTTTAGCTGGAAATCCCTGCTTGAGTATGTCGACCCAGATCATTATAGCACCTTGTTTTCATAGAACCCATTTCTGGTACCTTACATGAATGGGCAGTTCATCCTTTCTTTCTCATATATTAATTAACTGGCAGTGTACCTTGAACAATGCCCGCCTGGACTTGCAGGGCCTGTCAGGCTCACCTGCTGAGCCAGAATCCTACTTTCAGAATCTTTTGATCATTCCTGTCCCTCCTGACACGAATGATGCTTCATTGGATAGAATTATTATTCTAGATTAACCAAATCCCTCCGAGTGATTATTACCATCAAAAGCATCAGATGCACTACAGAAGGGTACACTTATCTGTACATAAAAGTAAAAGCTAGACCAAGTCTACTATCTGGCAGGTTACAGTGCCAAATCCTATTTAAGCAATACAGGCAGCTACAGAGTTTGGTTGGGTATATTTGCAGGTCCAGAGGAATGGAATTGTCTTTTTCTCACAAGGATCAACAATTCCTTCAGTCATTTTCTTAGCAGTATGTAAAGAATCTTTGGGGTGAGTGAAACGCTTCCAGGGGTGATGTGACAGCTCCCTTCCATCCACCTTGCAGAATTTTGATAGAGAGGGAAGATCAGGAAAAGGAGGAGCCAGGGCATTGATAGGGACCGTGGGAAGTTTTGCAGGGTGTAGTGAAACGGGGCTCTCTTTCCCATCTCCTGTCTCACCTAGATCTGCAAGTGCACAATCCTGATTCTGTTGTGCTCTGAAAGAAATCGTGATCCTGTGCCGATCTGCAAAGCTGCAATTGGAGTGTGTACTTTAAAATCTTTGCTTCGATTTATATAGTTGCCAAATATTTAAATGAAGAAAGCCCCCAAATTCTGTGGACTCTTTTTTTTTTTTTACCTGTTTACTTCTCATTACAAGATAGGGATAGGACCTCTGATAATAACACTTATTGTTTTTCTTCACTTTCTTTTGTTTCTTTCTCCTTCTCTGCTTCTCCTCCTTAATTATTATTATTTACTATTCATTGATTTTTCTGATAGTCGAAATTAAAAATAAAGTGGTAAGACATAGCTCCTGTCTTCAAGGATCTTACAGTCAATACAATAGCATTTAACTTTGAGATTGTTATTCATTTGAGGAGAAAATATTTTTTAAAAATCCAGATTTTCATTTTCCACTTTTTCTTTATTTAGAATTGTATTCTCTATTCTGTGCTCTACTCTGTGCAAAAACATTGTCATTGTCATAGATGAGCCTCCAAATACATTTTCATATCTCACATGCCACCCACATTTGCTCAACTTCCTCTTTTCTTTTCACAGATGCACGTATCCTCTTTGGTTTGGGTTTGTTAGTCTTTAATTAGGATGTCTGCCTAAACCCACCCATCTTTTCTGTGGGGGTGGGGTCTTACTCTTTCTTTCCTCTGAAACACAACTGACTACAAATGAACTTCTCATCTGTTTCACATTTTTGTGTGCACGACTCATGGGGTTAGAGTTGGTTTCTTCCATTATCTTAATTGAATCCATCTTATACATGTAAACATTTTTAAAGGAAATATGAATTGTGCAAGGGAAGGCAAGAACCTGGAGTCCGAGGCCTATTTTTATTATTATTTAGCCAGGTTTCCTATGCTACTCAGGCATACTGTTGCCTCAGTTTCCCAATCTTGAGGATTCCTTTTAGAGTAACCGCTCTGTTTATTTTTTAAATCTGGAGATTTAAAAAAAGGGGGGGGGCTACATAAATAGGCCTGGGATATTGCCATTTCTGTTTAAACTACATTTGAGATTGTGGAATATCACAAAATATGGCTCCCCATTGCCACAATACAGAGCAAGAACATGTAATGTTTTATATTTCTTCTGTGTAGCTTAATGTTTGTTTTGAATTTATTAATCAGCTACATGCCTTCATTCTTATTCTAGGGGAAGATATATTGTTCTGATTAGATAAAATAAACTTAAATGAGTCCAGCTTTTGAAGACAACTTTCTTTGTTTTATAATTCTCTCTCTTGGTCTTTTCATACTATGCTTTTGCTTCTATATCCATATATGTTATTTTCCACCTGCTTGAGGTAAAAGTAACTTTAAAAAGTCTGAGAGTAATGTGAAGTATTTCTCCTCATTCAAACAAGCAATAAAAAAAGATTTAGGTCTATAAGTTTGCAGGGGACAAAAACGATGTGTAACTCTTCTTCCTCTCTCTATATTAAGATTTTTTTCTCTTAAATCTTAGTTCATAGCTGTAATTGTTTCCGCTCTTATTCCAAATTAAGAGAAAAATTTGTTCCCATAAAATAGATGGCAGTTCCATGGACCATGGATTCTTTATTTTATGAAATTCAGGATTACTATAATGCCTTAAGAATACTATTTAATTTGCCAAAATTTTATGTGCAAGATTTTCAAGAAATTGCATGAAATCATGCATATATCATTCTCCACATAACAGTCAATCATCTTGTAAAACATTAGTTAGATGATGTTTTGTCTCTCCTTAAGATCCTATGTAGGTTTTCTGCTGCATTTAGAGTACAATTCAAACTATTTCCTGTGGTCTTCAAGGCCCATGGTCACTTGACTCTAGGCTGCCTTTGCAATGTTTTCTCTCACCAATTTCCTTTTGCCAACTATATTCTCCTACTCTAACTTATTGATTCATTTATTCATTTGACAAATATTTTGGGGAACCTAATATGTGTTAGGCATGTTCTATATGCTATAAATACCACTGAGAACATGTACAGCAAAGTCTTTGTCCATATTAAAGTGGTCTCATACTGTGAGATAGAGAATAAACAAAAAATATGTAATATATTAGGAATATATCCAGTGAAATCAAATACAGTGTACCCCGTAGGGCAATGATGGAGAAAGATATCCTTGATTTGGGTGGTTAGGGGAGGACTCTTTAAAGAAATAACATTTTTAAAAAGGTGTCATTGAAATGAGAGGATGAATCATGGAATTTGGTGGAAAAGCATTCTAGGCAAAGGGAATAACAAATTCAAAAGCCCTGAGGTAGAAATGAGTTTGTGAGTGTGATGGTCAACAGGAAGAGATGTATTAGTAAAAAGGAAAAAGGAGGGAGAATGGGCAATAAGATCATAGAGGCAGGCAGAACAAGGTCATGTAGAAACTCATAGGCAAGGAGTTAGATTTTATTCTCTGTGTGTTGGGAATACACTCTGAAAGTGGGGGTTGTCTCAGTTGAATACATGGTGGTATCTGGGATTAGGAAAATGACAGTAGATAATGGAGAAGTGTTTGGATTCTAGACAAAAAATTTTAAGGTTGATCCAAAAGTATTACTGTTGGATTTGATATAAGTGTGTAAGGGGAAAATAACTTAAGGATGACTCCTGAGTTTTTAGTCAGAGCGATTGGATAAATGGAGGTTCCATTTATTAAAATTGGAAGGATTGATGGAAGATCAAGATTTGAGGGAAAAACAAGGGTTTTGTTTTGGTTATGTGGAGTTTGAGCTGTCTGTTAGATGTCCATTGGACGACGTCTCACCAATTCAAAATGTAAAGCTGGAGCTTATGGGAGAGTTTGTGACTAGGGCATCCAGGTGATGGTATTTGAAGTTGAAGCAGTGGGTAAAATCACTTAGGGAGTAGATGTGGATAGAGAAGAGGGTAGAAGAGGAAAAATTGCTTGCATAGGAGACTCTAGAGGATTATTAGCGGAGGCAGAAGGAAAACCAGACAGTGTAATGTTCTGGAAATCAAGTGAATTAAAGACTTTCAAAATGGAGGAAATAATTAACAGTGTCAAATGTTACTGACCAGATCAAGTGAGATGAGCACTGTTTTGACAATTGGATTTGACAATGTGGGACTAGTCGTCACCTTGGCCAGAGTTACTGAAGTGTAGTGGTGAGGTTGAATTGAACAAATTGATGTTATTTAGCAATTTAGCAGCTGGCTAAGAAATACATTCAATGCAAAAATCCCCAGTATTCTTATGTTTAGCAATGTATTAATGTTAAGATTAAAATAGCTGAGGTTGTCAGAGTTTCAAGTCTTTGTTAGGTTACATGAAATTTGAGTTTACAAAATAAAAGAACACAGGAGGTACGTTCTCGAGACACAGGTGCTCAGGCTCGCAGGCAGTGTGGAATAAATAGATGGTACATAATTTCCAGGGTTCTGCAGTCTGAGTTCAAATCCTTGCTCTTCCAGCTGTGTGACCTTCACTCAGTCAGCCTCTTGAGTTTTGGTTTCTTTGTATAAAGTAGAGATAATATTGACTATGCTAATAAATCACTCCTAGAATTTACTGGAATAACATATGCAAAGAGACCAGTGGTACAGTCACTTAGCTTCCTTCTCTAAGGAGTTATAAACAAGTCTTATCTATGTCATTAATGCTGAAGCTCATGCCAAAGGGAAGGGCTTTTATGTCCTTGGATTTCTTTTATCCTAGAGAAATAAAAATAGTTCAATTAAAAATGTCAGCTTTAGCTTTATTTAAGTGTGGGTAAAGTTAACAGTCATTGTACTGAGAATTAGTTCCCTGAAAGGGGCTGTTCTATTGTTTTCTTTTTAAAGAGAATCAATCTCAATCTCTCTCTCTCTCTCTCTTTCTTTCCTTTATCTTAAACCTTTTAAATATTTCTTTTTTCTTCCTGATTTCTACTTTCTTTTATTCTCTGATTTTACAAATAATGCCATTGATTTTAGAAGGAGGAAAGTACATTTTTAATTGTTAAAGAGACGGTTCAAACCAAAGATAGCAGTGTCGGGTGATTTTTCTTTAGTAACTTTCCACCTAGTGAAGTCTTGACTCTCCTCTGGCTGCTCCTGCTTCTGTGTGGTTAAGGGTAGAGAGAACTCATTCTCATTCTCATTTAGCAGATAGTGACTAAACAAGATAAAAGACCTCTGTGGAAACTCCTATGGATCTTAACTCTGTGATCTCTTTTAATTTCCTCCTTTTTCCCCACCACTTTTTTTCTTTCTGCTTAGTATCTTTTTAGCTGGGGAATTTGAGTAGTTAACTTGTGGAGCTTCTGAGTTCCTACCATTCATACCTGGTTTACCAGGGTGTTGTATAGCCCTAGAGACTTCCATGCCCAGCTCTGAGACACCTTTCAGCAGCTGGCCCTGTGGCTTAGCGCTATTACTCCACAGTCATTGCTCAGGAGATAGGAGACTTCTGTGCCCAGTGACAAATGGTGACATTTCAGACAGCTGAGTCTTAGAGTACTTGGGGAAGATATTGTCTGGAGAGAGCTGTGTGTTGGGCTGACTCTTTTGTTTATTTTTTCATGGAGGTAAATGAATCTGTACAGACAAGATGTCCCTTGAACAAGGTTAAAGACTCTGTTTTTGCCTAATTTGTGTTTGTCACACTCAGCTGCTGCTCTATGAAGAAGAAGGAGGCAAGCTTTGCTTAGGACTAATGAGAAGTGCAGAAGGAAATGGGACCCACACACTGATCAGAGCTGGGTATTTCCGCCTCTTGGAGCCAGGAAGGTTTTCTCTGCATGAGTTCCTGGGGAGCCTTCAAATGCTTACATGAACTTGACAAGCACCTGTGATTTATATTTTGAATCTTGCCCAAGTTTGTGCAGCAAGCTTTTGGTTTAGTCTATGGGGGAGATTTTGAGCTTATTATGAGAAAGCTTCTTGAAAACCAAATGATGTAAGTTGATATACAATTGCTTTGAGTCGTTTTAAATACACGGAATATGACATTTAAGGAAACATGTACTCAGAGTTGGTGTTGAAGTTCTTGCTTAGGAAGTAGACTGAGATGGGAGAAACTTATGAAATCTTATCTACCTGTATTTCGTTTTTCATCTATGCTTTGAAAAAGAAGTTTATTTGTCACATGAACCATGGAAGCCCATCAACATTACTAGGTCCCAGAGCTCACATCAGCTTGAGCAGCAGGGAAAAATCCAAGTGGCAGATGTTGGGTCTCATAATTTCAATATAGTTGTATTAGACTCATCTTTACAAATAAATTATATTTTTGAAAGAAATAACTTTTATTCTCACAATAAATTATAACAAAAGGAAATACCTCAAATTTTTAAAAAGTTGCAGCCTATTACAAACACAATCCTGAAGGTGTTAGCTTCTTGACATTTTGTGAAAGAGTCAAACAAATATATTTGTTGTTCTAGGTGAATCACTGGGTTACATGAAATTTTAAGGCTAGGTTTGGTCTTTTTAAAGTAGTATCAATAGTTTTAAATAAGCAAAGCAAATTCATTCAACCCTCTACAGAATGCTTATCAACAAAGGCTTGACTATTTTCAGAATCCCATAATAAATTAACTTTATGCCCCCCATGTGAAAGTTCTAAGGTTTTAGAGAATGTTAAAATTAAGATCTAAAGGGCCACTCTGGCTACTATTTTTCTACATAAAAGGAACAACAACAACAATAACAAAGAAATAAAACCAAAATTCCAAACTAAACTGCCCAACAATTGCCAGATGGTTCTCATCTCATAAAAACATATCAAGAGTCACATCAGAAGACAGGCCTATTGGTTTTTGTTCTTTGTCCTGTCTCCACCACTAATCTAAATTTTCCC
>NW_006436811.1:10564279-10566441 GCF_000325575.1 Pteropus alecto
TGGGGGGAATCCTGCCATATTTTCTCATGAGATTGTGAAGTGTGATGGCTGGTGAAAAATGCTCAGTTGCAGGGCATCAGATTCAACTAAATACCAGCAACAAAGCATATTTTGGCCTCTGAGATGCTGCTGTGGGAACAGGGTCGGGAATGCCTTCTACTGTGAAGTTCCTGGGGCCCTCAGGAAGAGACAAGCTTCTGTAGCCGGTAGTGGAACCATATAAAAGCAGTAGAGCCTTAATCGTGTTTGTTTGTTTTTTTTTTTCTGGGTTGAGATTAGAAGTTTTCTAACATAGAACATAGTCACCATTGGGAAAGCACACCCTGTTGATGGCAGAAAAAAAAAAAAATTGACCTAATTCTAGATGGCTCTGGTAGTTAGTTACACAGGTTTGGCTACTTGACTTTTCTCATTTAACAAAGAAAAGCCACTTGAGAGTTTGAGGCTATTCAGGATGCTGGCTATAGTTTAGAAGGTTTAAAATGATCAAAAGGCTTCGTGTTCTCCCAAAGCTGCCTTGCAGTTGTGTTAATTAATGTAATTTATAGCTATTGCTTTTCTAAAGGATTATTTTACATCGAATTTTCCAGACTTTCCCTGTTTACCCCCAAAGTTAGAGTGTTAGTAAAACATGGTGTGGAAAGTGTATTATTATTCAGCTTTTGCAGAGTAGTCATGATTCCTATTGCACTGTAGTAATTTTTTTGTGTGTATGTGTCTTCTCTTAGTAGATATCAAGCTCCTGAAAAGCAGAGGCTGTATTATGGTTCTCTTTTATTACCTTTACCAGATGGGGAAATGGAGCTTGGTTGGCTAGGGAATGTTATTACTTAAGGAGTGGGGCTAAGGACGAAACCACCTCAGCTCTCAGTCCTAGTTTTATATCTTCATCGAGAGTCAGAACTCTGTGTAAACTCCGGGGAGTGTATTGATGACACCTTTAAGCACCTTTACATGGCTCCTGCTTTATGCTCATGCTCAGAGAACAAACCCTGCCTTCCTCTTCAGGGAGCTAACATTGCCCTGCTTCATCCATCACCCTTCTTGTTTTCTGCTTTATGTCTTGGTTCACAGCAGAACTAAATGAAGCATTTTTTTTTCCTCCCAAGAATAGCAAAAATAACTTTAAGCAATCTTCATTTTCCAGTCTTTGCTTAAAAATGTTGCCTTGCAGTAATTGACATTTACTATATAAGAAGACTGTACTATATGCCAAGCACAGAGGGATATACCCTACGTGTACCTACATATCCTATATATAACTATATATCCTCTCTCTTTCTCCACCCTTCTGTCCTCACTCACCATACTCAGCATGGCAGCCTTTTTTCTGTTTGTTGGTGGGAACAAATGTGTTTCTATTTAACAGCGTTTGAATTTGCTAATGCTTTTGCCTGAAACACTTTGAAATGTTCCTTCCTCTGCTTCAAATAATTAATGTTAACCATGGTTCAGGTCTGAGCTCAATGTCACCTTCTCAAGAAAACCTGTATGACCAACTTTTCTATCACAGCATTCATAGTGTTTACTACCATCTGAAATTATTTTGTTTATTAGCTTATGTGTTTATTTTCTGCCTCCAGTCCTGAGAATATATACTTTAAAGAGAAGGAACCTTACCTATCTTGTTTTCTTCTCTGTCCTAACAGGCAGAACAGTTTGTAATATATGTGTGTATATAAATATGTGTGCGCATGTATATATATGTTTGTGTGTATATATATATATGTATATATAGTATAGTAGCTACTCTACTGGTTGAATAAGTAAGTGAATTGTCTCATCAAATATTCATACTAACTGTATGGAATATTATCTTTCTCATTAAATAAATAAATAAATAAATAAATAAATAAATAGAGAGACTCAGGGAAGTTAAGCAATTTCCTTGGTTATATATAGCCAGCAAATAGAATTTTCTATGTCAATGAATTTGCCAGATTTTCCCGACTATCAATAACTCTATCTTCATTCCCATCTTCATCCTTGTCACACTATCACATGAATTACCTAGGACTGTGAATAACTAATGTGCTTATCTCATTCATTTATTTATACCCTGACATGCTCTAATGATAGTTGAAGTGTCTCAGAAACACATACCCTGAAGCTAGATACTATTCATGGTCAAATAAGTGAAAAAGTGTTCTAAGGATAGGTAA
>NW_006436811.1:10566480-10608120 GCF_000325575.1 Pteropus alecto
TGCTAATCAGAAACTCTGGTGCATGTCCTAAGGGTGATGTGTAATTTTGGTTTTACATTGTCTAGAAGAGAAAGAACAATTACATTCTTCACAGTGTTCATAAAGTAAAAACTAAACAGTGATTCAAAAGTAGAACAATTCTGAGACCCCAGAGAGGTCTCTGGCTTTTCTCTCAATGAAGACGCTGTGTGATGTGAGAAACAATATTTTCAACAGCATCTATAGGGTTATTATAGGCAAAATTTTCATGGTGTTTTTTTTTTTTTTTTTTTACCTTATAATATGATAGCACACCAAAGTCTAACCGAGGAAGAAACAATTCTATGAGAACTCCAAAAGCAATTCTGTTTGGTTGTCCAGCTCAGTGAGGGGGTGGCTTAACCCAAGGGATACAGTGTAAACCATTTTGGGAGGATCAGGTTTATATCAGTTCATAAACACTGTTCTCTCTAACCAAGCTGATCAGTACCGATTAGCATTTGATGCAAGAAAGGTGGGACACACACACACACACACACACACACACACACACACACACACACACAACTTCTGGCCATTACCTAGAGTGCAAAGACTCTGATCCTTGTTATGTGTATAATCATAAACTTTGACAGTTAATGAAGCTCAGTATAAGTTAGTAGCCCTGCTGTATGTTATTAGATCTGGGGTAGAAAGTCTTATGGAATTGTATTTGAATTTCAAGAGTTATTAATGTTAATGTATTATTAACTTGTGTAATGGGAGTATTTTAGAGCAAGTTTCTGTGTTATACTCTTTTCTACCACCTTGTGGCAGATCTGAGACATGGGGGCCATCCACTTAGCCACTCTGTTTATGAATGATTACTTATTCCTGCCATAGTTTACAAAAGTAGAACATTTAATTGTGGGCTTGAACTGACACTTTATCAAATCTCATGTAAGCAGTGATTTAATTTTGTCTAAATTTATTGAATCACCTGAGTGGTTCAAAATATTAAATAGCTCTAATACGATTTCCACACACAAGCAAGTAATTTTCAACAGTGAATTGATTATACAAGATGGAAAACCTTTGGTGTGTCAAGCATATTTACAGTTGCTGGGAAATAAGGCAAGGAAACACTAATCAGTTCGTTTAGGAACTAACAACATCAGCCCCAAGGCTACAAGAGCCATTCAGACTGGACTTCCTTCATGAGGGGCACATGGTCTTTCTGAACTTAGTAGAGTGGATTTCATCAGATAAGCTGTCAAGTGCTTCATAGAACATGCCTTGGAGAATTAAGCTTCTACTGTTCATAGAATTTTATCAGACACTAGCAAAGTAGATTTTCCAGTAAAACAGGAAATTGCCCTAAGGCCATGCTTTTGAACATTTGTTCAAGATGTACTTTAAATGCTGTTTCAAAAAAAAATGGGCAGAAATATCTTTGCTTTTGTTGCAGATGAACAGTTTTCTTTAATCACAAAAATCAACTAAAGTGCAGAGAAAACAAAACTGTAAAATTAGAGTGCATGCAAGAAGGGATGATGGTAGGTAGGTTTTGATGCAAAAGCAATTCGAGATGACTTGGAATCATGATTGAGATCCTGAACTGGCAACAGAGAAATTTATAAATTTCTTTCTTTTAAAAAGATTAGTAAGATATATTATATTATAATGTATATAGAAGCAATATAATGTAGTTAAATGCATAAACTCTGGAGCCAGACTGCCTAGTTTCAAATACCAGTTCCAACACTTCTAACTTTTGGATTTTGAACAAGTTACTTAACTACTTTATGCTCAGTTTCCTCATCTGTAAAATAGGAATGGGGCTATTGAGCAGATTAAGTACAACACTTAGTCTGTAATTATTTGCTATTATTACTGTAGCTCTCTATAAAATCAATAAGAAGTCATATGAAAATTAGAATTCGAACATACTGACTCTAGAAACAGTTTAAAATATAAAAACTAATAACTTATAAAAGGTATATCAATATAAGATTTTAAGAATCCATGTAAAATTTCCAATTTTGTTTAGGAAATTCAGAGTGTGTGTCTCAGTAATATGGGATGAACAGATAGCAAAGGAAACACTCAATTTTCAAAGAGTAGAATGCAGGACAATTAAAATCTTCTCGTCTTTCAATAGGAAATGACCTCCTGGTAGATGGTAAATACATATAAAATGTTTTATTATGTAAAATATCCTTATCCTAGCCAGTAAATGAAAAAAAAAATAGTTATTTCCTATTTTATTACTTACGAATCCAAACCAGCATCACAGGAAATGACTGGCTGATCTCATGTGGCATTCATGTGGTCCTCTACTTTCTTCTAATCTGAAAATAGAAGAACCATTAATGTCTTTTGCCTCAAGTCATTTTCGAGGAGCATCAGTTCATTTCCTCAGTACAGTAAAAGAAAATGAAGTTGCCTCCTTGATGCTTGTCTTAAAAGGCAAATTTAATATTAAACCTTAGTCCAAATCTGTAAGATTTTTGCTACTAGAGAAGCGAACTGCTCCAGATCACTTGGACAGCCAGCATGGACAATGCAAGCATCACTGACCCCTGAATGACCAGCTATTTGTCTTTAAACAATGCACCATTGGACCTGTATACTTTATACAGAAATATTGACTTTCACTCAACTACTAAAGTCTTTCTACAGAACACAGAATATATCTGTTGACAAAGCTCAGTCTTTGATATGTAAAGAACATAACTTTATTATGAAGCTTATAAAAGCTCATTCCTCAGAGTTTATCAGAATGATTTTCATCTGGAATATTCACGTGGAACATTATCCAGTCTTCACACTGCACTTGTTCTTATCTTCATTATAGAGAATGTAAAGGAAGAGCAGAGTAAGCCTAAGTGATTTGCCTATATTACATCCAAAAAGGAGATCATAATCTATATTTCTGGTTCATAACCTCATACTGTCATTTTACTTCAGCTTTCTTTGGAAGCATTAATAAATGTATATTTATGTAGAACTTTCTGCCTATTTTTGAATATGAATCAATAATATTTCACACTGTATATGTAATATGGTAAGTCAGTTCTGCTGTAACACTTATTTTGAAAGTGTGAATTTGCACTTCATGATTGCTATATTAGAGAATGATTTGAGCATGACTGAATTTCAATTTTGTAGGTAAACACAATGCTGTTTTCACTAAATAAATGCAGAAAACTATACCCAGCTGGCCCTAGTAGGATGAGAATACATAAAACTCAGCCCCACATGCTTCAAGCATCTACTGTCTCTTTGGTCACTGGGTGCATTATGAGTCACTCCCACCCACAGCTACCTTTACAACTTTCTCTCGGATTTCAGAAAACCCTCCTTCCACCACTCCACGATGACTCATATGCTGCAATCTTTTCAGACTCCACTTCTGCCAGCAAACTTCAGGTCTCTTTCAAGTAAAGTGCCATATTTATTGTCATATTTTCATATTTCTTAACTACTTAACATGTGTAAAACTGTATTACTGTTTTTACCAAGTTCCTATATTGTTTTTATGTGTCACTGATGTGCTACGCCTAACCTCATAGTTTCCCACATGCCCTATGGTTCATGTTGGAAGATATTGCACAGCACAGTAATTTTATAGGAATGCAAATATCACATTACAGAACCATGTGTGGCATACAGATCACCACATTCCTAAACTCCACAGTTGTCCAGCACTTGCTATGTGTCAGGCATTGTTACCAGCCATGGCGGAAGATACAAAGATGACCCCTTTTGGTCCCTGCTGTATAGGATCACGGTCTGTCAGAGACCTTCACATATAAACATCTGTAATGGTAAGTCATACCTTGCTCATAAATGAAGAGTTACAATGGTAAGGTGGAGGAAGAAAATAATTCTACCTCAGAGGATCTAGGAAGGTTTTTTAGAAAATGTGAGATTTGACTTGGGTCTTGATGGATGAAAGGTGACTTTAGCAAGCAGGTAAGAAAGATATAGGAAAAAAGTTTTCTGGTGCTTCTGAATGACACAATTTAAAATGCCTCTATTAATGGCCAATGTTGAGTTCCTGATGGTAGAATCTTTGAGGAACAAACTGAGTACCAGGAAAGGATCTCTATGTATCACAGTTTTGGCTTCTTTGAAGGATCTGACAATAAGTTTGAAGTCTGAATTAGGTAAACCCAAGTTTTGATATCTATCTATTGTCTTTATGAACAAGCTTCTTCTCATTTCTGCTATTGCTCTTCCTCTAATTCCTAAAGGATTTTAGTTTCTAGTGGTTGGTTATTGCCTGAGTATTATTTAATAATAAAGCTGTCACCTAAAAAAAAAAATGGCCTTCCTCAGACAGACTGGCAATTTTAGAAGGGAAACTGGCAGAGAAGTAAGGCTATAGGATAAAATATTTGTTGAGTACCAACCAGGGGTCACTCAGTGTATAAGTCAATTTTATGTGTGTGGTATTATTTGATTGTCACAATAATCCCACGAGTTCTTCTAATTGATCATGTCCACTACAGAAGAGATAGAGATGTTTGCTGACACTCCAAAAGTAGTTATTAAGTGTGGCTGCACATTAGAATCTCTTGGGGGTGGAAAAAAGTTTTAAAAATCCCTTTGCCTAGACCACACTCAGCACAATGGAATCCGAATCTGTGGGTGAGAAACTTAAGTATTTTTTAATGCTCCACAGGTGGTGCCAATGTGGAACCCAAGTTGAGAACAACTGACCCAAAGAAAGGTCTCCTATCACTGCTATACCTGCATCATAGAGGGAAGTGCAAAAGGAAACTCTTTTGTTTGATTTAAATGCTGACTTTCATAGACTCTAACCTTCGTATTTTAATGTGAGAGAACAGGAACTCATAAAATTACTTTAACTTAGAAATTTTAGAAGGGCTATGATTCACAGGTATGTGTAGATGAATTGCTAGGTTCCTGTCAAAATAGATCCATAAATACTGAGGATAAATCTGTTATTGGACGTATTGAAACTGTTTCTAGTTTCTTAGCTGCTATAAGTAAAGCTGCAGAGAATACTTGTGTACAGCTCTTCATTAAAAAAAAAAAAGGAAAAACTGACTTAACATATCAATATCACTCTGACCAAGAGAAGCAAGATCAGCTTTTGAGCCTATAGCTCTTTTAACGATAGTGCTTCTATGCTAACCTTTAGGTAAATATACCTGAACACAGATTTCACCAACTCAATGAAGGTAGACTTCACAGTTATGGGGAAAAAAGACACATGCTTGTTTTATTTGTATTGTTTAAGAGAAAAAGCATTTTAAGTTTTCTTAGATTTAAACATTCATGCATTCTGAAAGTAATACTGGTTACTGGTGTAAGGATGAAAAGAAAAGACCAATGTAATGGCATATAGAGTGTAGAAACAGACCTTCCTGTATATAGTCATCTCATTTATGACAAGGAGACACTGCTATGTAATGGGTAAAGGAGGATCTTTTTTTTTCTTCTTCCTAGATGGTCTCCCTTCCAAGTACTAACCGGGCCCGATCCTGCTTAGCTTCTGAGATCAGACATTGGGCTTGTTCAGGGTGGAATGGCCATGGACCGTGGCTCCACTGGAGCGCGAACCCAGGACCTTCTGCATGTAAAGCAGACATGCTAACTGCTACACTATGGAACCACATCCAAGGATGATCTTTTGAATAAATGTTTCAGGGTGAACCTGATATCCACATATCAGAAAAAAATGAACTTGACTCTACCTCACATCATACACAAAAATCAATTTCCACACCAAGTTGAAAAAATAATAAAACTTCTAGAAAAAACATACCTTTATCACTTTGGAACAGATGCAAATATCTTAAAAAGGGACAAAAATCTCAAAAACATAAAGGGAAAATTGATAAATTTAATTAAATTAAAATTAAGAATTTCTATTTATCAGGAGACACCACTAAGAGAGTGAAAAGACAACCCACAGAGAGGGAGAAAATATTTTCAATCATATAATAAGAATACCTAAAAATTAATAAGAAATAAGTATAAAAATCAATAGAGGTGGGCAAAATAGTGGAAGTCACCTCATAAAAGTGAATATTCAGTCTATAGGTATATGAAACAGTGCTTAATTTTATTAGTCACTAGAAAAGTACACATCAAAACCATGGTATGATCTAATATACATCTACTAGAATGGCTAAAATGAAAAATAAAAAAACCCACAGAAATACAAAGTGCTGTTGAGTATGTAAAGCATCCAGAATGCTTGTGCACTGCTGGTTGCATATAAGTAGAAATAATCACTGGACTATTTAAAAAAAATATTTGATATATCAATATTCATATTACATGACCCAATGATTTCAGTTCTATTTATATTCCCCAAAGAAAAAATATGTACAAAATTCATAGTAGCATTATTTATATTATCCCCAAACTGGAAATTTCTTCAGTTGCTCACTAATAGTATTATTAATAATAAGTTGAAGTATATTCATGTAATATAATATTAAGCAGCAATGAGAATGAATACACTACATATATATGCAACAATATACAAGAATTTCAGAAGCATATTGTTGATAGAAATAAAGCAGTCACAAAATAGTGCATACTCTTTTTTCCACTTGCATAAAGTTTGAATCGGTTAAAGCTAATGTATGATAGAAACCATGATAGTGGTTACCCTTGAGTATGTTAGTAGTGACTGGAAATGGACACAGAGTAAATTCTGTGAGGGGCGATTATGTTCTGTATTTTGATCTGGATGTTGATAAATGGATGACATTCGCTGAGAAAATCCATTGAGCTGGACACTTATGATAAGAAGCTTTTTCTGTATGTATGTTTTACTTGAATAAACTTGTTTTAAAAAAGAATATCCTTACAAGTATGTAATATTCTGACTCAGATTTTGGCTTTAAGCAAATCTCTTGACGTTGTTTCTTCTAGGATCAATAAAAGTCTTAAATTCTTTGATATTAAACTATATTTAAAGATGACTAGTATATCAAAATGCCCATCAGACCAGAGGGTCTTAAGTTTCCTTTGAACTCATCATAGTACCATGTAGAAGCCATCCACATAATGCTGCAGAGTGTTTTGAAAAGAACAAGAGCTTTTACAGTCTAACATAGATCGTAGCCTAGGCTCCGATTTATGCACATTAATTAATCATTCTAAGATTCAGTTTTCTGATTTATAAAACAAGGCTACTAGCTTAAGCTACTGTTGTTATAGGGCCTAAATGAAATAATGCTTGCAAAGTACAAGGTGTACTTATTAAGCATTTTTCTCCTCTAGATGTTGTGGACTATACAAAATTGAATAACAACTACTTTTTTCTCTTATGATTATAGTCTTATGAGGTACATAAAATATGTAACTATAATATGAGCTAGAAAGTAATGAATCCCAAAAGAGGAACATATAGTGTCCTTTGACATCTCAGATAAGAGAAGGTGGTAGAGCATGGGGAATACTTATATTTATGAGCCACTGTATGCTGGATACTTTATAACTTTTTGAAATCTGAGGATGACAGAGAACATTTTGAAAAGGAAGTTACATTTGAGCAAGGCCATGAATTATTTGAATAATGGAAAAGAATTATTTGGAAAAATAAAGATGATAGGGTATTCATTACAGGAAACTCTTAGGAGCAGAAATACAAGGTATATTTAAGAAATAAATGGTAAATGAATGTTTGGCTGGAAATATTAGGTGGATGAAAGAAAAGCAATATGTAATAAAGTTGGAAAGGTAACTGGAGACCGGACCTTGATTACCATGGTAAGTAATTTTGTCTATAGTCTACAGGAGGTAAGAAGACTTAAGAGATATCTGAATGGGTGAATTCAGTGTTTATAGCTGAACTTCATTCAAGAAGATTAATATACCAGCATTATAATGTTAGATGAACTGGATGAAGGCAATAAAGGAAGTAAAAATAGACTTAAAGAAGAATAATAAGTGAGAATACAGGTAAGTGGCTAGAGAGAGCCAGAGCCATTTGAAATGGCCCCATGAATTTTCTAGTGAAAACTGCAAGGATTTATAATTTTCTTAGTAATGTTCTCTGAAGTGCAGATTTGGAGAAGACCTGTATAGGCCTGGGAGACTCTATACAGTTTTTTTTTTCCTTTCTTTGGGTTTTGCTGAATTTTGGTGGTTATGCCAGTTCTTCTCTGTTTGCCCTCCCTGCAAGCTCTTCTCTTCTCTGCCCCGCTTTGTGCCTCAGAAGGCTGATCCCTGGGAACTGCTGCTTTTCTGGATTCTGGTTGGGTTCAGCCAATGGGAAACACTGGCATAAGATAAAAGGGCTGGAGGAGAGATAATCTGAGTATTTCATCTCTATTCCCTCCCTTTGGTGGCCTGTCTTTGGCAATAGTTGAAATACAGTTCTTGCCTGGCGGATCCTCCCTCCCCTGTGGCTCCAATATTCATTGTGCTCTGATAGCACTATTTCCTCCCTTTGCTTCTTTACCCAAAGTAATAGGGATTACTTCCTTTGGTTGCTAATATTTCAGTGCCTCAACATCCCTTGTTGGTTCCCTTAATCACCTCTGTAATTATTCCCCTTATTAAAGTCTTGTTATTTGAACAATCTGGGTTTGACTTCTGTTTTTCGCTGGGATCCTGACTAATACAGCTGTTCTGAGGACAGATGGATACTGGTCTCAGTTCTCCCTTATTTCCAAGTGAGATTTCACAACCCAAATGAGCTCAGGATTTGAACAGAAGACTACTCCCTGCCATCAGGGATTCCAAAATTTGAGAATTTAGGTCATTTTACATAGTACCCAGATCTACTTTTATCTTTCCTGAGTATTCAATAGTATTCCTGAGTATTACAGTGTATCCAAGATAAATGTTAATGAAATTATTTATAGTTATAATCACATAAGGTTTAATAGATGATATACTCACCCTATAGACATAGATAGGATGGTTAAGAATCTAAAAGATCTTTTCAGTGACATATTTTATAGTGAACTAGACATTGAAAAACTATTAATATATTTACTTTTAATGATGTAGTTAATATTTTGAACTGAAGTCTTAGATTTCCAACCAGGCTTAGGCTTACCCAATATTTCTCCATAATGCTTATCGTAAATAAGTTATTCATCTTATTTGATCTAATAAAATGAGTTTCCCCCATATAATTATAGGCAGGAGCCTAATTGAATACTTTTATAGATTGGCCCTTTCTTGGGCTTTACCAAAATATGATATAACTCAATGCATTAATCAGTTAGGAATTGTAATTATATCACACAAGAGTTAGAACTTTATTTTTTTATGCTATAAAAATGTGTTGTTATACATTTAGAGTTGTGTAGAAGACTTAAAAATTTAAAAGAAATATATAAAAGTGACTAAAACACTGAAGTAAGAGAAATTCCTGGGGTTGTAAAAGAATTAGGAGAATGTAAAATGAAAATAGAAGATTGAGGGGTCAATTAATAAATACTTTATTTTGTGACAGGTACTGCTTATTCATTTCCACTGGGAAAATAACATGAGGTAAAAACCTCTACTGTCTCATCTCCTCTCTGATCCCTGGGCTGTAATTTCTCATATCCAAGGCATCTTTTTTATTTCAAGACTCTAATGGGTCAGACATGGCTGCAGGGTAGAGCAGGGCTTATCCTGAGGAACAAACATGACCAGATAATCCAACTGAGACATCAGTTAATAGGGGCTGAGCAGAGAAATCGACTCTAGCCCCCTGGCCATAGGATAAACTTAGTAGATAAAGAGTTTAGAACTGAGGGTAGCAAATTCTTTTACATCTGATGTATCTAACTCCCTGTGTTTGCTCTGCCTCTATCTACCCACAGTAAATTTCTTGAGGTCAGGAATTATGTCTTCATTTTAATACCCCACAGTACCTCATAAGGAACTTGATGCTTATATTCATAATTGACTTATAATTGACTCAAGGCTAAGCTATAGACACCAATTCTGACAAAAATAAATAGAATCTTATTTATTTATTTATTTATTGAGCATAAATTATCTTCATTTTATGTGACTGAGAAGGACAGTACTTGTGGGATAAAGTTTAAATTAGATTATTCAATAAGTTCCTTTCTATTTCTTTGATTCCAGAATTATGTGGCAATTAGTGAAGCCCCATAATGCTGATTGCCAAAAGAAGTAATAACTATGATGTAAGGTATATTATGGAGTAGACTACATGTTAGATACTGAATCCAGGTCTAGCCAGGCATTCTTTTCCTAGAAGTTTATACATGTCGTTTTGGGCGAGACTGGGCTAAGGGGCACAAGAGGCAAAAAGTAAAGTCTCCCTTCCAGTATTTGTGTAATTGTTACCGATCTTCAGGGCTCACAGCAATAAGCAGGCTGTAGAGTTGATGAGAGGGCTGATTGAAAAGCCCCATTAGAGGTGAACAGGGTCCTCTCCCTCTTATTCATTTGCTCTGCTGGTAGAGTTAATGTTTTGAGTCTGAAGGACACTATGACTGTTATCAGTTTTATTGGACAAGTGAATATAAAGGTAATTAAAGAGACCATGCCTAATAACCCAACTCTTACAATTTAAAAGTAAGAAAGAGGCCTGATAGGGTACCAGGGATATACCTATCATCCTAATTAAGTGCTAACAAGACAGTTGTCCTCACTTTGGTAACTTCAGTGTATTCCCTCTGTTAACTGTCTCCATCCAGTGGACTCATCTACAATTCTTAATTCTTATCCACGGTTACCCTTCTTCATTCTCCACATTAGCAATGTTTCTATAGGTTTCAGTGTTTAGCAGTTGGTGTCTCCAAAGCACTCACCCCAAATTGCCCATCCAGTTTATTCATCCATCCACCTTTTTACATCTTCCCCCTGCAGTACAGATTTGGCCAAATTGCCACACAGTTTGAACTTGTCATCTTTCCTAGCATTACTACTTATTAACCAAGCACATCTCATAAATGAAAACAAGAGGAGATGTGTGTCAAGCCCTCTCTCTTTTTATTTAAATTTAAAAAATCACCTAGCCAACTTGCATTGCTTTAAGGAAGTGAGTAGATAGATCAAATATTTAAATGAATCAGGTGAGAATGAACAAATGAACACACATAACTAAGTGGCAGTTTTCTAAATCAAAAGAGCCTTTTACTCTAGCTATATTCACACTCCTCAATATTTTGATTAAATGTGCCTAAAGATAGAAAATGCTGTTTTCAGCAATACAGAACAATGGTTTCTACGTTTGTCAAGTGCAAGTCAAAGAAAAACTCCTGTTGCATAATTACCTGAAGCCTCCCAATTTTGGAAGTTTGTTTAGCATCTTTTAAATTGTAACTCTGAATTCTAGAAATGGCTCTGTATTAATGTTTTCTGTGAAGTAGATTGAAATGATGATACCTAGACAGCCTGATTGATCTATCAATATTTGCTAAATAATAACTCTAAGAAGAAATGGGCTAGCTATTTCTGTATAGCCACAGATCCAGGTTCAGTTTTATGGACAAGATATTAGCTTAAATTGAGTAGTCTATAGTGAAATTACAGTAGTTTAGTCCTGCTAATACTTTACAAGAGATAATCTCTTTTAGGCATAATAAACTACTAGTGTATGCAACAACGTATGCTGTTTCATCAGGCTTAGATCCTACAAGGATCTTTCCATTCTTTTTTTTGTAAAGACATTCACTACCGTTCAATTTATGAATAGAAAGCATTTGAAGAAAAATGTTAGTTTGATAAATTGTTTTAACTATTAAAATGTTGGATTCATGGTAAAAGGTCATTTTTATTTTGGAATTAAGTTCTCCTTTGTTTAAGTAATTTTGATCCCTATTGTTTTTTCCTTTATTTAAAAAATTAGGAAATTAGTTGGGGCCCAGCAATTTTATACCTCTAATAAACTGTGAACTTACTGCTTTATCACCTGGTAGTTAATTGTAGGAGTGACTTGGTTTAAATGAATATTCTCTTATTTTCTTCCCAATAATAGGTGGTGTGCACCCACCTCCCACCAGCCAGATTGCAAACAAAATATGCTCTTTGCAGCTTCAATCAAAACGTATGTTGTTTTAACCTAAAAATGATATTTGGTAAAGTTCTCTAGCTTAAGGAAAAATATTTTATACTCTGTTGCACATACTAATAACTCCCACATGCTTGAGTCATGTCAATCACTTCAAGGATTTTTCAGAAGAGTTTGTTTTTCTATGACCATACTCAGTAACAAGATGTAGGAAAATGACTAGATTTTTAATCTGCTTTTTTTTTTCCATTGGAAGGCAAAATAAGATTCCAATGAAGGAAAAAATATTTTATTTGAATTTAATAGTGCTATAGCTGCTTGCATCTTGTATTTATTTTTATTTTTATACCTATAATGAGTATTTGTGTGTTAGCTATCTCAGAGGATAACTGCTAGAAGTCAAATACCTGGTTGATGTCATTCTTTGTATAGACCCAAGAACAATGAAGCACTTATTAAAGCTATTGTTTGTGATATCTAGAATTTTCAATCTAGAGCTATCATTTGAGATTCTTATGGATGCTTGAGCAGAGACTCTTGGGATAGTTTATTGATTGGGGTACTAAACAAAAATTTACCTGATTTCAGAAGTAATTTTGGCTGACTTAATCAAATCAATCTCAACTCTCATATGATATTCATATATGTCAGAATATCAACTAAATAATGAAAAAAATATATTTCCTTCCTTCCTTCTTCCTTTCCTTCTAAAACCAATTGGCACAGTTCTCCTACTTGTTTGAACTTTTATGTAGTCTCTTATTTATGGATGTATTCATTTTATTGATGAAAATATTTAAGTTCAAAATATTAAATAATTCATCCATGTTTACACAGCTCATATATATCAGAGCCCAGATATGATCTGAGGTCTGTATGGCTTCAAAGTTTCTGCTATTTTTAATGTATTTATCTTTACCATATTGGAATATATAGTTATCTGGTCAACTTACTGCTTAGAAGGAATTTTTATAGCGATAAAAATGTACGTTAAAAAAATTTAAATAAATAACCTAACTTTATTCCTTAAGTTGTAATTAAGCCCAAATTTAGCAGAAGGAAGAAAATAATAAAGTTTGGAAAAGCAATAAATGAAAAGAGAATAGAAAAACAATAGAAAAATTGACAAAACTAATGTTTTATTTTGAAAAGATAAAAATATTGAAAGACTCTTAGCTAGACTAAAACCGAAAAAGTGAAGACTCAAATAAATAAGATTAGAAATGAATGAAAAAAGAGACATTACAACCAATGCAACAGAGATAAATGAATTGCGCAACCTAAAAACATGGATAAGATTTTAGAAACGTATAACTTACCAAGACTGAACCAAGAAGAAATAGAAAGCCTGAACAGACCAATAACAAATAAAGAAATTAATCAGTAATCAAAAAACTCCCAACAAAGAAAAGCCCAGGATAAGATGTTTTCACAGGTGAATTCTACCAAACATTTAAAGATTAGTGCCAATTCTTTTCAAACTCTTCCAAAAAAAAAAAAAAAAAAAAAAAAGAAAGAAAGAAAGAAAAGAAAAGGAAACACTTCCAAATTTATTTTACAAGGCCAGCATTGCCCTGATACCAAAATCAGACAAGGACACTATAAGAAAAGAAAATTATGGGCCAATATTGCTGACGAACATAGATGTAAATAACTTCAACAAAATATTAGTGAACTGAATACAATAATATATAAAAAGGATTATACATCATGATCAAGGGAGATTTATTCCAGAGATCCAAGCATGGTTCAGTGCCCACAAATCAATCAATGTGATACGCCACATTAACAAAATGAAGAATAAAAATTATATGATTATCTGAATAGATTCAGAAAAAACATCTGACAAAAATTCAACATTCAGTCATAAAAATTCAGTAAACTGAGTATTGAGACAACATACCCCAACATGATAAAAGAGATATATGACAAGCCCACAGCTACTCTACTCAAAGATAAAAAACTGAAAGCTTTTCTTCTAAGATCAGGAAATAGACAAAGATGTCCACTGTTACCACTTTTATTCAACATATGACAGGAATTTCTAACCACGGCAATGAGGCAAGAAAAAAAAAGCCATCCAAATAGGAAAGGGAGAACTAAAACTGTCACTATTTGCAGATGACATTATGTTATATATAGAAAAACCTAAAGCCTCATCCAAAAAACTGTTGGAACTAATAAACAAATTCAGTCAAGCTACAGGATAAAAAAATCAATATAAAAAATCAGTTGCATTTCAACACACTAATTATTATCAAAAACAGAAATTAAGGAAGCAGTCCTATTTATAATTGTATCAAAAAGAATAAAATACTTAGGAATAAATTACATCAAGGTATAAGATCTGCACACTGAGAACTCTAAGACATTGATGAAAGAAATTGAAAAAGACAAATAAATGAGAAGATATTCTGTGCTCATATGTTGGAAGAATTAATATTGTTAAAATATCCATAGTACCCAAAGCAATCTGCAGATTCAATGTAGCCCCTAACAAAATCCAACTATATTTTCCACAGAAGGAGATAAAAGATCCTAAAATTTATATGGAACCATAAAAGACCCCAAATAGCCAAAGAAATCTTGAGAAAGAACAAAGCTGGAGGCATTACATTTTCTGATTTCAAAATACATTACAAAGCTATAGTAATCAAAAAAGCATGGTATGAGCATAAAAACAGATACATAGATCAATGAAACAGAATAGAGAGCCCAGGAATAAATCAATGCCTGTATGGTCGATGGATTTATGACAAGGAGCCAAAAATATATAATGGAGAAAGGATTGTCTCTTCAATAAGTGGTCTTGAAAAAACTGGACAACCACATGTAAAAGAATGAAACTGGACTCCTATCTTACATCATACATAAAAATTAACTCAAAATGGATTAAAAATTTGAAAGAAAGATATGAAACCATCAAACTCCTAGAAGAAAACATAATGGGGATTTTTTTGGATTTGACTCCAAAAATGAAGGGAACAAAGCAAAACTTAGCAAGTTAACTAAATCAAACTGAAAATCTTCTGCATGGCAAAGGAAACTATCAACAAAATGAAAAGACAACCTATGGAATGGCAGAAAATATTTGCAAATCATGTATCTGATAATATCCAAACTATATAAAGAAATATAACTCAATAGCAAAAAACAAAAACAAAAACGAAAACAAACACAAACTGATTAAAAAGTGGGCAGAGGAACTGAATAGATATTTTTCCAAAGAAGCCATACGAACATCCAAAAGTGATGTGAAATAGTGCTCAACATCACTAATCATTAGGTAAATGCAAATCAAAACCATGAGATATTACCTCACAATTGCTAGAATGGCTATTATTAATACACACACACACACACACACACACACACACTACAAGTGTTGGCAAGGATGTAGAGAAAAGGAAACTCCTGTACACTGTTGGTGGGAATGTGAATTGGTGCAGCCACTATGAAAAACAGTATGTTGTTTTCATAAAATTAAAATTTTTATGAAAGTTAAAAATAGAATTATCATTTGATCTAGCAATCCTAGATGTGAGTATATTCAAAGGATTTGAAATCAGGATCTCAAAGAGATATCGCACTCCAGTATTCATTGCAGCATTTTACAATAGCCATGATATGAAAACAACCTAAATGTCCATCTAGGGATGAATGGATAAAGAGAATGTGGTATATTCATATAGTAGAATAACATTCAGCCTTTAAAAAGAAGAGAATTCTGCTGTTTCCAGCAAAATGAATAGACCTGGTTGTCATTATGCTAATTGAAATAAGCCTGATGTAGAAGGACAAATATTGCATGGTCCCACTTTAATGAGAAATCAAAGAGTCAAACTCAGAAACAGCATATAATGGTGATTCCAGGGACTATTGGGAAGGGAAACGGGAAGGTGTCACTTACGAAAGATGAATAAATTCTGCAGATCTATTGTTCAACATAAGGCCTTTAGCTAACAGTGCTGTATTGTATACTTGAAAATTTGCTAAGAGGGTAAATCTTACGTTAAGTGCTCTTGACGCAAATTTTTTTTAAAAAAATCAAACAAATAAAAGGAATGGAAGGAAACTTTTGGAGGTGATGGATATGTTTATGGCTTTGATTGTGGTGATGGTTTCATGTTGTATACTTATCTCCAAACTCCTCTAGTTGTATACATTAAATATGTACAGCTTTTTGTATGTCAGTCATACCTCAATAAAGTGGTTAAAATATAAAAGAAGTGCTCTGGTCCCAGAGGCCAGCCTGGGGTCGTGCTCTTACAGTTTCCCTCTCACTTTACCCTTCTCCTGCCAGCCCCTGTGGAGCTGAGGAGTCTGTAGGACATAGTTTGAGAAATTCTTTCTTAAATGTTACCAAAGTCTTTCTAATCAAAACCTTATATGTTTCAACTACAGGGTGAGCTGTTCTCCCTCTATTGTTGAGTTAATACTGATTGAAGCTATTGTAACTACTGACCCATGAAAGCAAATAAATTTTATTAAAGAGGCATTTAAGTCATTTTGTTTACTCTTTAGACTTTATCCAGTGTTGAATATGTGGCTGCTTCAAATGTAAGTTTTCAGACTCTTCTGCTAAACTGCTGATCTCTCTTTACAAATGTTCCAACACAGAAGTGTTTGCCCACTTTTCACATAATGAAGCTTTTTAAGCCTGATACAAATGGTTGCTATTCTTATATTGGGGCGAAATAACCTGCTCACATCTCTTCTTTACGTCTGACCTAGCACTTGCCCTCTTCCTGAATGTGTGCATTGAAGTAAATGTGTAAAGTAAAAATAGGAATTCCGTTCCTAAAGAGATTTCTTTATGCTGGTTTTATATCAGTTTCTTACTCTGCTTGCAAGTTAAAGTAATAAAATGAATAGATGAGGCTTTTATTAAGCTTTGAAGATCTGCTGTGTTTCTATGTGAATATCATTTCATCTGCAGCATTTGAATTGGGAAAATCCTTTGTGTGATTTCAACAACCTTTTGTCTGGATAGTTAAATGCACTGACAGAGTCTTCTGACAGAGCCACAGAAAATTCTCTGCTGAATACTTAATCAGTTCCTAAGTTGGCTTACTTCCACTTTTCTTTCCTTCAAGTCATGTTGCTAGACTACCAGAGTTCTTTATTTGTGACTCTGAGAGTATAAGACTAAATAACTTTAGGCATAGTCTATATTGTATTATTTTCATCAGATATATTTACTTTTTTATATAAACACAATCATTGGGGTATGTTGAAATTTATGCTTATATTTTTGAGAAATTGGTTTATATTTTTACTAATAAAATTGGTTTATATTTTTACTAATATATTTATACTTTTACATTTGATAGCACAATTCTTAATTACTTTCCATAATAAAATTATTATGCTGTCTTTGAATATTAACACAGAACTCAATCAGATTGGATCCTATTTCTAGGGATCAAATAGAATAAGATTATTTGGTAATTCTATTAAAAAATTTATAGCAAATTGCTGTCAGACATACTGAATAAAGAATAATGGAGAAAAGCCAGTGGCATTCAAAATCTCTATCTTTTCTTTTTCTAGTGCTTCATAGCAGAAAATATTTCTGGCAGATTTTGTGAGCCAAGAAAGGCAATAATCTTCTGCTGTGAGTCCTCATTCATTAGATATCTGAAGTGAGTGGAGTAGAACTTGACTGGTTGACTACTTTTCCATCTACTAAAGTAATCAAATCAACCACATGTTTTACCATTGCGATCTATATATAGATAGTCTTCCCTTGAGTATTGTGGATCTTTTGAAGAAAAGTCAAATCTTGCTGAAGTTCCTTACTTACACACTTGGGAAATGCTAGTGTCCATTATAACGCCCTGAACTATTTATTCAGATCTTAATTTTAATATGGAGAAAGAATGTCACTTTTGTAAAACAGGGATTGAATTTTGAAGAAACGTTGCTTTGAGAGACACAACAAGCATTACAATATTATGATGTATTCAGCCTGATGTCTGTAAGACAGAAATCACATGACTAAGCAAGCCATGTGAATGCTCTCTAAAAAGAAAAAAATAGAAAAAAACAAACAAACATGTGTCAAATATTTCCTTTTTTGCAGTACATTATTCCAAATCATATGGATGCCTTATGTTTGTAATTTGTCAATTATGACTTTTTCCCTCATGTATATTAAACTCAGGGATCACTATATAATTTTGTCTTATATTACAATCTTGCTCTATTTGTTTGCATCTATTTACTTATGTGGTTACATGTGTATGTGGCTTCCAGGGCTCTTCAGCTATCTGTTAGGGCAGTTGTTAGAATATAGTGAGGAATTATTAATTGCCATTTATGGCAACTGTATATGGATCACATTTACTCTCCTGGGATCCCGGCCCATATAACTGAAAAGTATATGCACTTAATAATCCTGAGCAATACTGGAATCATTGAATTAATTTATCTTTTTTAATTTTTTTTCCTGTGTGGCAGTCACACTGTCAGTATGTCAATAAGTATTCACTAAGTGACCAGAGTAGATCATAGTTTCTCAGCCATACAAGACTGATGGGGTTTTGCAGGGATGTCCAGAGCACTTTTCAGGAAAGGGAAGGAAAATCCCCAATGGGAAAAATGGTCATGGGTTGACTGTCACTTCACTCTATTTTTAACAACCCAATCACTTCTCTGGTAACTGCTGTCCCACACAGCCTCTGGCATATGGTAAATGCCCAATGCATAATGGCTAAATGAAAAAATCTCAAGGGAATCCATTTTATTTTTTCTGTAGCTACACCATCGACTTGACAACAGCTCAGTCACTATATTATTTTAATAATTTTTTTCTTTTTTTCTTATGCTAGTTTCCATAAGGCAGTGGTCTATATAATTTTTAGTCCTAAATCGCTTTAATTAAGAAGTTTGGTCATACACTCCCCAAATAGGTTCTTTATAAATAAAATATTATGTTATATTAGAAAACATATTTAATAAGTGGAAGAATGAGATTAAATAAGTTAATAGAAGTTCTAATATTCTGATTCCTGCATTATAGTAGATTATTTTGTTTACCTTCCTTGTCTCCATTCTGGAGACTTGGTTATAAGGGATAAAAGAAGAAAAAAAAAATACAGTCCCTGCTTCATGGAGCTTAGCATCTTATCTGGTAGACCAGATTAATACAATGAAGTACGACACTAGAAAAGGCATTTTTTTTAATGGCATGGTGTACTAGAAGAAAGTTCCTGTACAAGATTTTCTTAAAATCACAAATTTTAAAATGTATTTCACTGTCTATAACTTTTGATCTGTAGTAGGATATTTCTTGTGCTGCAGTGTGCTGCACTTAGAACTTTTCAACAGATAAGCTCTACTCTCTTGGAGTCACTCATATTTAATATTAAGAGCATCTTTGTTACTTTAAGTTTCTCTTTTCTTCTATCCTGAAAAATCCGTCTACTTAAAATTGGTCTTCTAATCCCTTGGCCCAGTAAATTTTACTTTTTTATGGGACTTTTTTTAACTCGAATTTTGACTCCCAGGAAGGGAGAGCATATCGGGAAGTTCTACAAATACATTCTAGAGGTTCATTTACTTTTGGCATGCAGGATGATATAGCAAAATACAGATCACAAACACAAGCCCAGTAATTCTGTTAATAATCCAATTACCTCAATTTTCCTGGCCATCAATCTAGGTATTGATGTCATGGGAAATATCCTTTTAATTTGATGTATACATCTCTCTCCAGGGCTCCTTGTCTCTCATTACCTGATTGTCCAGTCCTTTCTTCATTCCCACTTCTTGTCTTCTATGACATTAAGTCATAAGTTCCTCTTTTCAGCACAATGTGACCCTTAAAATGTAGGAAAATGTAAGTCACTTAGAGAAAAACTAGTAAATATGCGCACAAAGCAGATTCATGTAATCATTTGTGAAAGAATCCACCTTAAGAAATGGTTTTAAAATACATTACTTCCAAGTTTCTACTGAGTCAGATATATTTGATATAACATTTATCTACTCACTGAGCTATAACTTGACTATTTAAAATAATTATATTAACAGGTTTTTGATCTGCATAGAATCTGCGGGAGAAAAGAACTCAAAAGCTAGGATAGGTGAATATGTCTCCAAGTGTAGTAATCCTGGGTACCCAAGACAGTATAATAGGCATACATGTCATAGTAAATTAATATGTTGGCATCGTGGCTTATAAATTTATCTCCTGTGAGCTTGCCTAATGTAAGTTAGATCATCTGATCAAATTAATTTCACATTCTTAATACAGCAGACCAGAACCTGTATTATGATGAATTTACTGAGATACCACACAATAGTAAGCTTTGTCTGAGCTGATCTCCTTGACATCGTTCTCTAATTTTGGTAGTAATCCCAAATCTCTATCTGCATTGACTTCTACAATAAGTACATTGTACAATTAATTTATTTTATATCTCATTTCCTCTCTTTGAATAATTATAACATATCTACCATATATTAGTTATGGTAATGGTGGATGCTATAAGACACAAATCCCCAGATTCTAGTCATTTAACAGGATAAACTGTTTCTTCTTGTTCATGTAGCACTCCAGTGCAGATGTTCCTGGTGAGAAGGAGGGTGCTTTACTCCATTCAGTTATACAAGGTCCAAGTGGATGGCAGATCTACCATCTTCAACATGTGGCTTCCTGGGTCTCCTTGAGTGTTGACACCTACCAGGGAAAGAAAGTGGGTGGGAAAAGCACACCCATTTCTTAATGACACCAGCAGGGCAGTAACATAAATCCCTCTTGCTGCCATTCCACTGGGGCAAGTCAGTCATATACCCATGTGTAGATGAAAGGAGGAAGGGACTAGGAAAGGTAGTCTCTAGCGGGGTAACCAAGCCCCAGAAACAACTCTCCACTAAGGGAAGAGAGTGTGAAGCCTTGAGGAACAGCTAGCCCTCTCTGCCATAATCCATAGCATTGTGGAATGTCAGGACAAAAGAAATGTTAATATAATCCTTAGAAATTCTTTGTTTTCCAAAGTAAACCTTTGATGCACTGTTTTATGCTTAAGATAAGGCAGCCGTGGTTCCATAGCATAGCGGTTAGCACATCTGCTTTACATGCAGAAGGTCCTGGGTTCACACCCCAGTGGAGCCACAGTCCGTGGTCTACGGCCATGATACTCTGAACAAGCTCGATGTCTGATCTTGGAAGCTAAGCAGGGTCGGGCCTGGCTAGTACTTGGAAGGGAGACCACCTAAGAAGACCAGGTGATGTAGGCATAAAAAAAATAAAGAAGAAAACAAGCACCTTATGCTAACAGTGAAAGTTTAAAATACGGAGCGCAATGTTTAAATTTGTTTCAATATACAAAGTAATGTCCAGATCTGACAATTAACTGCCAAATTTCATCGGTATAGACAACTGACTCATATAGACCTAACTTATGAATTTTTAATTTGAACCATCTAAATAGATTTATTACAATACAAAATAGATAAATATAATAAACTATTCCCTTGTTTTATATTAAATAAATATAATATTAATGTTTTTTTCTTAAAGAAGAAAATTGAATGAAAGAAACAGTTTGTCTTTTTTTTTCTGGATGTGTAATAGAGCAGGAAAAAACTTCAAATGTTATTTTCAGTTTTAGGATCTGTTCATAGAAATATTCAATGGTGTGGAAAGAGATTCCATGTGATGTATCAAGTTACAGAAAATATTACCCCAAAATAAATATATATATTCTTCAGCACATGATACTTTAGAAACACAGAAATATTTAGTGGGCAAAAGAAGGACTGAAGTCAATATTGAAGATAGTTTTCCATAAAACATCTCGAATTCTGTTTTAATATGTAATCTAGAAGATACCCAATCTTCTTGTTAATGTAACTTTTCTTGAAGGTGCTTTGACTATAAATTCTATAGTCAGTGAAAAAAAAAGTAAACACAAAACCTAACAAAATATTTAAAAACCAACTTTTAATTGCAATTATCTTTTTCTATTTTATTTTGTAAATTGATTTTTTTAAAAAACAATTTTTGTTCTAATAAACTGAATTTCTATCAGTCCTTTTAGTAGATCTTAAAGCTAAAGCCTTGAGCTGTAATATGGCCAGTTTGGTCCGGGAGAAGAGTCTCAAGGAAAGACTGATGTCACATCCAATCAAACAAGCTGTTGAGTTTTGTGTCAGGGTTTGATGGATGAAGAAAGATTATGCAAGAGTGCAAGAGAATATCCTATAAGATCCAGCTGGATGCTTTATTAATTTACAATTAGCAAGGGACATTAAGTCTTGGAACAGTGAACCTGAGTATGTTAAGGTGATCAGGGAAGATTCTGGTGCTGCTACCTTCTCCAAAACTACAAGTATTGAACAACGAGGGTTAGGATGGTGATACAATGATAGTTAACAGTCACCAATTATTAGGTTCCTATGCTAGGCCCTGTGTTGGATGAGTAAAATGTACT
Source organism: Pteropus alecto (assembly GCF_000325575.1). Classification (NCBI taxonomy): domain Eukaryota; kingdom Metazoa; phylum Chordata; class Mammalia; order Chiroptera; family Pteropodidae; genus Pteropus; species Pteropus alecto. The sequence continues at coordinate 10,588,861 of NW_006436811.1, forward strand.
TTCACTAAATTTCCAAACAACCTATGAGAAAGGTTTTATTATTCCCATTTTGTAGATATGGACCCTGAAGTTCAAGGATATTGAGTGATTTGCTCAAGGCCACATAATTATTTGCATGAGAGGGAGGATTCAACCCACCTATGTCTGATCTCAAAGCCCTTACCCTTTTCCCTAGGCTAATCCTTCTCTCTCAATGAGGTATCCACAACAAACTTTTTGGATCCTTAGACAAGTTTATGATCACACTTTTGCCGACTTCGATATTCCCCTTGCTCTGACATTAGTGCCTGCCCCAGGCACTAGCATTTCACTGCACACCAGAGCAATTATTTATGACTTGGAGATTTGCAGCCTGGGGCTGGTTTACTGGAACTGTTTTGAACAAAAACAAAAGGAACTCTTCTTTGTTGCTCCAGGATTCTTTGATTCTTTGATCCAAAGGAACTCTGTCTTCTATAGATGTGTAGGAAGAGTATACACACAGAAGAAAGGCCTTTTCCAGGCCAGTGGCCTTGCCTGTTTTGTATGAATCTAACTTTCATACTAAATCTCATCAACGTCAGCAATGTCTTTACGGTTACTTAAAATTCCCTGCAACTGTTGTGATGGAGCAGGAGTAGATAGAGATAACTGAGGGGTGAACAGGATGGTCTCCAGGCACTGGTAGGTGAAATATGCACCATCTTCCAAGTGAATTTACATTAAAACTTCATTCCTGGAATGTGGAGGGAAGTTAATACTGATCATGCACATGCCCCTATGCTGCCGCCTTCATCTCCCTTATTACTTTTCTAACTCTGATCCTTTCTTTAAGACTCAGCTAATGCTTGAACTTTTCCTGGAATCTTTTCTGATCTTTTCATGCCCAGGGCTAGGTGGCCAAAGTATACTCCCATTGGCACTCTGTTATTGCATTTACCAAATTAGTATTTTAATAAATATTTGTGTCTGATGAGAATATAAAACATAGGATAAGGACTATGTCTTATTCATCTTTGCACTGCCAAAACAGTAATAACAACCACAAAATCCTGAAAATTCTCAGTATTTGAGAAGATTTGAATTGAGTTTCATTTATTTATTAAATAATTATTTTATGAGTACTTATTATGTAGAGATTCAAGGAAGAGAAAAAATTAAACACTCTGCTTTCCCTTTTTGCTCCAAAGATCCAACAGTTATAAAGGGATAGTGACTTAAATAAAGTGAAAACCACAAGGCTGGTTTTTAGCAAAAAAAATAAAATAAAATAATAATATCATTACAATAATAACAATACTCTAGGAACCATTTTAGGGAAGTATTTTTTTATTGTGGTTTGCACATACTGAATTTAAAATCTGCATTGGAATTTGACTCCTGAAGCTATTCAATCTTGTCTATAGAATTAGTTTATTTCCTTCAGTAAAGCACAATCTTGCATAACCATCCCAACTGTAGACAACTGAGAAAAAGAATACTCAATAAAATATTATTCTTAATAAGCCCTTAAGGGCAATAATCAATGACCAGTTGTTACTGACATCTATGTACAAGTTTAAATATGAAAGTACTATAGAATGAAAATAAATTTAAACACTAAGATAAAAGAAGATCCCTCTCATGAAGTTCACTTATCCATTTCTTCCCCCTTGTCCCCAAGTCTAAGAAGATTTCCTGTGAACTTTTTTCTTATAGTCAAAATTTTCAGGGCATATATGCCACTTGAAATTTAATCTGATTGGCAGTATTAATCTCCTGTTTAAAATAAAATCATTGTCAGAATAAATTATAAAAATTTTTTTTGCATGAAATAAAAGACCCTACCCCATTTCTGCTCCTCTAGTCCCATCCTCTATCATTCTCTCTCTTCCATGCTATAAATGCACCATACCAAACTTCTTATATTTTACCAAAGCAACAGCAACTCATTTCTTAACACTCAGCAACAGTACTTCAGAATTTACTCTAATAAGCTTGGAGCCAGACAGAGCTGATTTAGAATCTACACCTTACCACTTACCCTTTATTCATTATCCAACCTCTTTGAGCCTTAATTTCCTTATCTGTAAAATGGGAATAATAATGTTGCCCTCATGAAGTCTTTTTTTTGAAAACATCAGAGGAGCCAATATAAATTCCTGAAATAGAGCCAGATTCTTGAACATACTGAACAAAATTCCTTTCTCTTCTTCAGACCTTTCAACTTCATCTTAATTAATTTTTACCGTATGTACACTATAATGTTTGAACCACAGGCTCTGGAATTAAGCTTCTTGCATACTCATCTCCTCTGGAAAAACTACTTGTAACTAAGTAACTTAGCAAACTAAGACTCAATTTTTGCTTCTCTGTAGATCAGAAATAATAAAAAATTATCACTGCATAGGGTTGTTGTGAAGACTAAAAGAAATAGTGTCTACTTCTTTAAGGATTTGTCATTTTGTTACGCTTTCTTACACCTGTACTTATATTTTAATAAAGAGTTTAAAAGAGCATCATGATATGTTTTCCTTTTTGCCTATATTGTTGTTTTTATTTTATTGAGTACTATCAAAAAGGCTGATTTCTGATATTTTCATGTTTAAAGAGATTTTTAAGCATTATAAACATATTTTGTTTGCCCAGTGCCCCTATTCTTCTGTGGAACAGCTATCTTGCTTTGTCAGTCACGTATTTCAAGTTGTGTTTGTCAATCACAGAGACCTGCCTATTGGCCATAGTGATTTGTCCAGGGTGCGGAACAGATGATCCAAAATAGACCAATAGATGTTTTTCCTTGGAATCGTATCTGAGCCAGTTCTTCTCTTCAGGCAAAACTGTGAGTTATAAGATTCCAGAAAACTATATTCTCTGCCATATAGAAAGAGTCAAGCTCAGAGAATGAAGGTGACCTCAGAACCACAGAGATGGGGGCAGGGTATTCTGGCATCCCTTAGTCTCTGGTTCTAGCCACGGCTTTGACCCAGTTATGCCCTGCCCTTCATCTGGTTACTTAGCATTTCCACGAAATTCTCCTGGTAGCATGTTCAGTTTCAACCTGGGCTTCTATCGTTCATAACTAGTGTCAGCTAACACAAAAGCAAATTGGTATGCTTGCTGATTCACCTACATATTTTCCTCTCTTAAAGTAAATATTTAAACATTTTTATGCAGTCATTAATCTGGAATTTATTTTCTCGAAAATATCTAGTTAGTTGTCTGAAGACTAATTATTGAATAATCCATTCTTTTAATCATTGAACTACAATAAGATCAAATCACATAGCATACTAAATAGTCTATGTATATAAAAGTTATTGTTCATAAATACCAACTATCTGTATATCATCTTTCTTTTTAGTTCTCTATGATTTTATTTGTTATATTTTTGTATGTTTTTGTAAAAAAATACTCATAGCTAATACATATTGAATGCTTGTCTACTGTGCAGCACACATAGTAATATATAATTTTCATTTATTATAATTTTTAAGTCTCTCAAAAACATGAATTTTTCAGAAATCCTCTTAATTGCTCTTCTTTTGGAAATTATCACTAGTTACTCTTGCCTTTCAGACGAATTCCAGAATTATTTTGTGAATTTCTGCAATTTTTCTTTGGAATTGTCAATTGACATTTTTATAACTACTGTCAAGAAACCCATCTGGATGAGTGAAGCAGGGTTGGCTGGGGATAGAATACTGGGAGCAGAGGCTCGGCAGAGGCATATGAGGAGCCACTCCATAGCTAGAGAGCAAGGGAAGAAGGAGGCTTGATTAATAAAGCATAGAGCAGTGCCGTCCAATAGAAATATAATATAAAATTACACAGGTAATGATGAAATTTCCAAGAGCCACATTAAAAAAGTAAAAAGAAACAGATGAAATTAATTTTAAGAATATATTTTATTTAACTCAAGCTATCCCAAATATTACCATTTCAGTAAGTTATCAATATAAGAACTATAAATGAGATATTGTAATTCTCTTTTTCATACTAATTATTTGAAATTTGGAGAGTATTTTACACTTATAGTCCATATCAACCTGGACTAGTTACATTACAGGTGCTCAAGAGCCCTCTGGGGCTAGTGGTTACAGTATTGGTCAGCACATGCCTAGAGAAAATCTCCAAGCTTGGGAGGATGACAGGGAGGACAAAGGTACACTAGGGAAAGGAACAAATCTGCAATGTGAAATCTGCAGTTGTTCCACAGGGCAAATAGGGAGTGAACTTAGATTTCCCAAAAAGAGAAAGCCTAAACCTAGACCCTCTTTTTTTAAGAGTCTACAGAGCTAGGGTTGAGAAGTGGTGCTAACAGGGTGCTGATCCCAATTGGACAATACTGAATCTTCCTGTATATTGACTAACTTTGGTGTGAACAAATAATAGGTAATATGCAACTAGAGAAGAAAAAACTGACATATTTTTAAAACAGACTTTTTATTTTGTATATACTTATGTGTTTTTAGAATTGTCATAGGAATGTGAAATGAAAAGTTTGAAAAGCTTGTTCCAGAGATGTGAGGATATTTGAGAGAAAAAGTTACCTTCTTTTTTACTTAGGAAAGAATTTTGAACTGTTTATCAATAATAGAACATAGGACAATACTTCTCTGTGGAGGAGCATGACAAAATAGAAGACTGGTTTACTTACTGTGAATCTAGAAGTTCATGAAAACATATCCAGAATTAAGAGAATAAGTGTGGAGCTTTATACTTATAAAGTAATAAACAACGTTTTCAAGAAACAATGGTGATCAATTATGATATCACTGAAAATGAAAACTCTTAATGATGTAGTCTTCATTGCCTCTGGTTAGCAATCACCCATCTATTTCTGTTGAAAATGATGAAAAGAGGCAAAGCAGATATCTTCAGAGATACTAATGAAAAGATCTAAAAAGAGAAAATGATAAGACATGAAAAGCAGCAGGTTATATAGGCAGCAATATTTGGGGTAGGCTATTTGAATAGGACCATTTATAGTCACTGTATAAAAAACCTAAAGACTTTATGGAATTGGTGGTAATAGGAAGATAATGCATGAATCTTTTTATGAGAATGTTTTAGAATCTAAGATAGCATGTACTTGACTATGGGCTCTTGTTTCAGAAACTTAAAAAAATAGTTATGACTGAAACACATGAAACTGCCATTTTTTGAGGTCATTGAATGGTCCACTATCAGCAATTTCAGACAGTTAAATATATAAGGAGTAGGAAACTACATATTATCAAGAGTATAAGAAAAAATAGAGAATGCTTTAAAACTCATTAAACTTAATAAGTCAGCTGAAGTAATCAGGATGGCTATTTTATTGGGAGATAGTACATGTGCAGTGTTTTAGAAATGGAAATCTGAAGCCAGGCTGTGTGGGTCCTGGCTCCACCAGTTACTAGTCACATGTTTTTAGGCAAATAATTTAACCCCTGTTTGATTCAGTTTCTTCATTCATAAAATAGGGGAAGTAATAAATTACACTTTTTTCCATGGGTTTCATAAACATTAATTTGTGTGTATGTGTGTGTGAAATAATTCAAAAAATTTGTCTATGTTTTAACTAGAGTTATTTGTCTCTTAACTATTGACTTATAAATTTTTTGTATATTCTAAATACAAATGGTTTATGAGCTATATGATTTGTAAATATTTTCTCCTAGACTGTGGTTTATCTTTTCATTTTCTTGATAGTGTCATTTGAAGAGAATAAGATTTTAATTTAAAGTTGAATTTATCAATCTTTTAAATGAATCTTGCTTTTTGTGTCATATCTAAGAAATTTATGTTAGTTGTGCAAGTTCCTTAAACTGTTTATTCTAGATATACTTGTTATTGTAATTAGATAGCTTAATTAAATATTTAATTTAATTTAAACATGTGAAAAGAGATTTTCTGTGGAAAATAAGTTCAGAGTATTAGAAAGATACCATGAAGGAGAGTGATTTCAAAAATTATATTGAATTAAATGGCAGTAAGATAGTTTTCAAACATTAAAAAAAAATAAAATTTATAATTCTGCACTAAGTTTGCTATCTGCAAGCACTGGTAAGTTCTAGTTTACTTAAAAGAATTAAAAAAAAAAATAGCCCTAAACTTCATAGATAAGTTTTTATGGGCTTGTACAGAGAATAGGTTCAATTAGCACACTCAAATTAAAAAATTTAAAAGACCTCATTCTACATCCGAAGATTGAAAAACAAGTGTACAACAATATTAAGTTAAAATACAATGTGTTTGTATATACACATATATCTCTTACATTAAATAACTTTTTCAATTAATATAAATCTCAACTGTGTCATTGTGTCAGATAAGAGTGTCACCGTTGGGACCAATCGGAGTTTGGTGTCACCCCAACAGTAGGGGCAGGGAGAAGGATAACGACAGTGCAGACATGTAGTTGGCATTTTTCCTCAGTTCTTCTTCAAATGACAGCAGTGAAGAAACTATTGAGATTTAATAGTTTTATTAAAAGTATATTTTAGAAAGACTAAGAATACCCCAAGGAGGCACATGGTCCCAGTTCTGTAACTGACACAAAGGAGCCAAAATGGCCACCAAAGGGCAAAAAGGCCACAAAAGGCCAACAAAAAGAGAGAGAACCTAGAAGGGCAAAAGAGAGGGGAGCCCAGAAGGGCAAAAGGGCCCAGAAGTGGGAATGTCTGCCTTGTACTTGGGCCGTGTTGGGTGGTTCCAAAGGCATTCCTAGGTGATTGGCAAGTGAGGACATTTTGATCGACACCTGGTTGCTGTATAACTTTGCCTACCACGCATGGACTTGCCCAGAATTCTACTACCATTGGGATATTCTTTGGGTGGTCTCTAGACTGGGCCCCAATCCTTTGTTCCCCTTTGTCGTTCACGTCTGACTAGCTACCTAAACTAAACCTCCAAACATCCCTATGGTTTGGAGGTTGGGGAAGTTGTTTAATTATTTCATATCTAGTTTGCTTTGGCTCCATAATATGCCTTTGGATTGGAACTAAGGCAATGATAGAGCGTGTGATTCAGAAAACATAAACTGTGCTATTTTACTTTGCTTCTATATTTGAATGTGAGGAAAACTATGTTAGGACAAGTAACTAACTTCCAACTTAGATGCAGCTATGTCCCTTTCAAGTTTAGGGTGTGGGAAGAGTTTAAGAATCATGATGACTTATTGAAGTTTCTTTGTGCAGTAATGGTTTCTGGGAACTGAGGTGGGGAATCAAATAAGAAGATGAAAAGATCTGATAGCATGAACAAATGTTAAGAGATAGGGTTAATTTTAAATTTGAAAAACAAGACTCTATGAAAACAAATTGCAAACCAAGTGTAAGTCAAGCTACTCATAGAAATGAATACACAGTGAGAAGGAGAGCTGGTCTAAGAATCCATTCTTGTATTGTTGCTCTATTGTGCAGAGAAGCATTCATCTGCAGCCAAAGTCCTATTTGGCTTTGCAGATTCTTTTTCTGGTAGTAATTTGGCCAAAGGCTTTTTGATAGGTGTACAAACTTGAGAAAAAGACCATTTTGTTAGATGATTTCTTTCCATTTAATTAGATATTGAGTCATTAGTCTCCTTGCAATCTGATTCGACTGCTGTCTTAATATGATAAAGATAGGAATTAATTGTTTAAAAAAAATGATAAATTGCTGGGGACAAGGAAAGACCCCCTTTGCCTCAGTTAAACCTCCATTAATATTGTGTGAAGGAACTGTAACAAAGCACAAAGCACTCAGTGTTCCCTCTAGAGGCTCCTTAGGAGACCAGTCTGTCTGTAAGAAGCTTTTTTTGCTAATGTGGGCTGAATGACGGCAAAGGCCAGTGTTAATGGTCTGCTTCAAGAATCTAATCCCTTGAAGGGCAGCATTTCCTTGGATAGCTTTCTAATGTGCCTGTCAAACATTCTAAACCATTTAACAGAAAGAAGCATTGTGATGACAAGACAAAACATGGCCAATTCTTTGGATACATCTGCCAACAGAGTAATGCGATGATCCTTTCAGGCTCCTGGGACTCAGGCGCAAAAGCAAACTCATGTGTGGAATACATCTTTTGACTCAGTTTTAATGTTTTGCCTACTAAATAATTAGTTTTGACTGGACTTATTGGCTTCTTTTGCATCTGTTTCCTTGCAGAATATAATATTAATGTTTTATCACAAATCATATCCCTTCTAGTTAATCTTAAACTTTTTTTGGAGGCTAAAAAAAAAAAATCACATTATTACAAGAGTGTCTTTTTGCAATCTCAAAACAACACTGGAACATTAAAAAAGAAAACCAGACAGAATCTCCCTTTCTTTTGTCAGTTGAAAATTCGTTTTCAGTTATGTCATTCCAAGCCAGATACAGTAAATATCCTGTTAGTTTATTTCCATTTAGAATACTGAATCTAATACTAATTTATTCAAGGGATTAATGGACCTATTGTTCTGATTTAGCAATGCATTTTCTTTATGACTGCCAAATACTGCTCCATAAAATCACACTAACCACACTATGTATCCATGATTATTGCCACGCTCAAAGGTACAGCTCGCCATATCAAATGGCACTCACCCCCAAGGACCAAGGATGATAAACACTTTTATACATCTTTTAAATAATTTGAAAGAGAAAAGTGAAAGAAAGAAAAAAGGCTTCACACTGAACTCAGACCAGGAGGAATTTAGCTCACTTAGATATCTATTACCTTGTTCATTCTCATGCCATCTGCAAGAACTTGGAGGGAGAAGTTAGCATTTATTACTTCTTGCCATTGGTTACAAAATGCAAAATTAGCAGTAGAGGAACGAGTTGAAGATGGTGGGGCTAGTAAACTTCAGAGGCACCGAGTTCTCAGAAATGCTCTAATATCTGCATCTTTTTCTTTTCTCTCTCCTTCCTCTCTCTTTTCTTCTTCCTCTCCTCCTTTTCCCTATTTTTTTCCTTCCCTTCTTTGGCTTTCTCACGCCCTTTATTCTCAATGGAGAATAAAGGGCGTGAGAAACCTCCACCGCCCCACCCCTGCCCTGCCCATGTTGCCCATGAGAAGTGAGTATTACTTAGTCCTTAGGAACACTTAAGACTCAAATAGCCACTGACCCTAGGGACTGGACAGGTCCTTGCCTTACTTCTCTTAGCCGAATAATCTGTCAGCATTCATTTCTGACGTGTTAGTTATCATTCCTGTAACTGAAAGGAATAGGAAAAAGTGTTCCGGGCTCTGGTGTTGCTAATAAAAGCTTTGTACAGATGTTGAAAAATATTTACAATTAAAGAATTATTAATGCTGTATGACTCACTAGTTTACTCTTGTTTCCCTGAATGGAGAAAGAACTAGAGCTTGAACACAATTCACAGTTGATTTTATCTAAGTTTGCAACCTTTAGAGAGCAAGTCACTAATCCCTGGCTTTGGGAATATCATATTTTAAAAAGAAGTCTGCAGATCTGTTAGCTTTATTCTCCAAATTTTACAAGAATGCCCTCAAAATCATAGGAAAGTGTCAAATAGGTATTCCCAGAACCCCAAATTGCTTCACATAATAGGTACTTAATACACATTAACTGATGAAAGAGTAAATTACAAAAAGATCATTATTCATCTGTTTTGGGGTGAGATACAAACATGGAGAACTCGTGCTCTATCTTTAACTTACATTCATGTTAATATCAATTTAATATTATCAAACTAGATTGATATTCCAGTGTTTCCAAAATGGGGATTGATAGCTCAGTGAACATGTCACTTGAGGATCATTCCTTCTGTCCCCATCACCCACCAGTGAGTGTGTGTGTGTGTGTGTGTGTGCACGCACGTGCACACATATCTGGTTCTTATGCACAGCCATAGGACCTGTATTTGCCTCTGTTGTGAATCCTTTCATGTTTCTTGGTAGGTCTCATTTGTTAGACACAGTGGCAGTTTGAGGGGGCAGGAGATGTCTCATTCTTGTATTCCCAAAACCTAGTATCCAAAAGGAACAGACGTTAGTGGTTCATAACTATTTTGGAGTCTCCTTGTAATATCATTGCATATGTATTTTAACGCATCTATACTCCACTTTGAAATGAATATTTTTGTGGTAATTTTTTAAAACAGTTTAAAATTACTTGCTTATAAATAACACATTTAATTTATGATTGGCTGTTATTTCTTGGCAATCACTGTGAATCATCAGAAAGTTATATGAAGTAGTGAAGTACAAAAACCTAACCTACAAGTTATTGTAACTATAATGAAATTTTTATGCATATCAATTTACTCAATGAACTAAATTAGAAACGGCAATTGAATAGAAGTGGGCATTTACTTAGATTATTATTTCAACTTTAGGGTTTTTTTTTGTTTTTTGTTTTTTTGAGTTTATAAGTTTTTTGCAGGGTCTTAAACATTTTTGTAGGTCTTGGCAAGTTCATTGGCCCTAGGCACTGAGCCCAGGTTCCTAATGAATAGAAGGGGCCTGCAATGCAGGGCTCAACAAATAGCTGACACCCAAGTAGATAACTAGCTGTCCGCCGAGGTAAAGCACTCATGTGTGGTTATTGCTTTTGAGCAGAGCATTTGGTATAAAGGCTACTCTCTGCAGTGCCTTTGAAGCTGAAAGTTTTCAAAGAGATAGCAATTAGGAATGAGAATGGGAACAGACTTCATTATCAGAGAAGCACAGCACAATTGCTGAGCATAGATATAATGAATAGGAAGGAGGTCTGAGGGTTTTTGGTTCCCATCAGGAAGCAATTCATATAACCATGTTTGGATAATTAAATGGAAATAATCATGCTATACAGAGAAAGGCCTTTCACAGCCATCATTGTTTATTTTAGCACCATCTGCTAGGTTCAAGATCAGGAGAACTAACTGGATGGGAAGTTTACACTGATGCTTTGGTATGCTTAGACTGTATTTTATACAAGCTCAATGACAAATATTAATTTAATAGTTATAAGAAATATAGTTCTATAGTTTGGAATATCCTTATCTCATATCTGGAGTGATATCATTTTCCCATCCTTTTTGTTTAGACTATAGATCTTCATCTATATGATGCCACACAATACTTTTAATAACTATGCATACTTACTATGTGCTGGGCATCACGACATGCCCTTTACATTTACTTATTTAATCATCACAGCAACCCCATGAAGTAAGCAATGTTATTATTCCCATTTTACCGGTAAGAGCGATTAAGTGGCTTAATAAGATCATATAACTAGGAAGTAGAAGCATTAAGGTAATGACCAGGCTGTCACTTGAAATTCCTCTTCCTAGCTTGCCTATAACACCAGACATCCTTTGTTGAAGTGGCTCCTATTTAAATGACATTAGCTATATGAGCTTCTTCAAAATAATTTTTTTTTGTTTCATGTTTTATTATTCTAGTCCTGTGTTGATAAAACTATTTTTTTTAAGATTCGAATATTTGTTGTTAAATTTTTGAAAAGAAACAAGTATTTGGAATTGCTTCTAAAATATTTAAAAACTATGTTAAAAGAAACAAAAGTTTTAATGTAATTTCAGTGTATTTTTAATATAGTAAGATAACATAAACCATTTTAAATTTGAACCTTACTAATTATAATAGCATGAAAATGTCATTCAGGTTCAGCTGGAGTTTACCCTTGTTGGACCCTTAAAAAAATGGATAAATAATAACAAATAAATAATACAATGAAAAATGATAATAGAAGATTTCTAAGAGAATAAATCCTTTTAGGTATGTTCAGTAAAATTTATTTGTATATTATTAAGTGATCTGTTAAAATTATAGAGTTCTAGAAACAGCAGAGTTCTAGAAACTAAATTTGTTGGCCTTCAGCTAATTACCATGTTTAAATGACGAAAACAGAAGTGTTTTACTTTAAAACATAATCTATAATTCAGACTGATTTTAGAAATCACTCTAGTGGTCAGCACATATAAATCAATTTCAAGATAGAATGTTTAATGAGAGGGTATCTCTTTTATTCATATTTTAAAAGAATTCAGAAGTTCTTTTAAAAAGTGGTTTACTGATGTGCTTCCTGAGGAATATTAGGCTCTTCCTATCCTTTGATCATTCTCATTAACCCCTACCCTATTCTCATCCTGCCAAAAAACAAGTGAAAGCCTCAAAAAGTGTGTTTTAATTTAGTGGATGTGTAAATGTTCAAAAAATTCACTAATTGTTTTTGCTTAGGCTTACTGTCATTTATTTGTTTCTCACTCTCACTCCTTTTTGCACTGTCTCCTACTCTCCTTTCTACAGTCTCCCAATAGGTGCAGTGTTGGTGGTTGACAATCACCTGGACCTCCTTTTGCCAAGAAACAGGCATTACCTTAAATTAGGTTGGTGAGACTCTTTAGCTCTAATATTTGTACCTAGGGCACAGTGATGGAAGGATAGAAAATCATTGGAAATATTATTCTACTTGGAAGGATGTGGCCATTGGTTTCTGCCCTCATTCCTGTCCTTCCCAAGTCTTGTATTCTAGGTTTTACTCACCATTCCGTGAACTGCTCATATGCTTCCAGTAATTTCCCTTTTCTGCTTAACTAGCTAGAGTCAGGTTCTGTTGCTTACAACCAGTGACGCTAACTGATTCATTACTCATCTACTTCCTTTCTGGTTTGCTTTCCTTCCTATTTCCTCCTCCTTCAGTCTCCCTCACCCCTCTTTCTTGCTAGTCTCATGTTCTTCTTTCTCTTGTTTGGAGGCTTTTAAGGTTGAATTTAGAATGAAAAAAACTAATATAAAAAATAGAAAAATGAAAATATTTTGAAGGTGTTTAATCATAACTTTTTTTCAATTTAAAATTGAGTTTTTCTGAGCATATACTGTATATAGTTCCAAGTCTTATCTGATTGTATACAAATACTATTATTAATAGCAAAAAAATATATAAGTAAAGAACTTAATTCTCCCCTCCCAAAAAAACAAAACTAAACAAAACAAAATGTAGTCTCTCCAACGATTTTATAGTTTTGGCCTCTTAAAACACATTTAGAGCTTGTCTAAAATAATTAGATGATTTGATCTCTGCAGTATTTATTTTCAAGGAATCTGCTGCCAGATCCATGTCTTATTAAAGTAATTAGCAAAGTTATTTTTGGAAGTAAGCATTTAGTGTTTTCTCTGCAGCAGGCTGAAAGAATTTAAGTTTGATGTCTAGTCTTTGGCTGTAATTAAAGGTAAATTTAAATATTTAACACAGCAGTAGAGGAGCTACAGCTACAAAGTTTACTTAAAAATGAAGTGAGTCATTTTATTGAGTCATTTATCTCTTTTGCTTGCATGTGTGATCAACAGAACTTTGTGTCTTGTCTTCAATTCCCTTTCCCAGATATCCGACAGCTGTTGCTACCCTCAAACTGTAAACTCCATCTTCCTGTTTTACCTTAACAGTTTTGTCCAAACTGCTTTAAATATAATCGCAATTCAAAATCTAAAAGTTTATAAATCACGGCAGTTACCATTGTGAGTAATAGCTGCTTAGGTGATTTTGGGAATTGAAGCTGAGTCTACGAACATCAACGCAGTTAATTAGGTAGCGTCTCCATAATATAAACCATTTAAAAAGGAAAAAATGAGGCTAGTCTGGAAATCAATCATACTTTTCAGAGAGGAATGAAATGATTTTTTTCTTTTGAGGGTAACAGACTAATATAGATGATATTTATCTAAATCTATAAATTACCCTCTTTATATTAGCAAACCTAATTCATCTACATCATACTCACTGCAAAAGTTAACAAGTACAGAGATTTTATTTCAGATTTTCAAAACAATATATCAGCATAGTGTTTATTCCCTCTGTAATTGTTTTTTGTTTTGTTATTGTTTTAATATCTTACACATTTATTGGTCATGTTCTAAATATTTTTGGCTTAGATTTTTGTCATTATAAAATAATAATTTTTTATAGATTTTCAAGGTCTCATACTTCCTTGCATATAAATATCTTCCTTTTCTGACAGAGGTTTCCAGTTGCCCTGGAGTACATGGTAAGTATTGTAGCAGAGACAACAAGAAAAAGTAGTAGCTAAGATTCATCACTTCAATTTTAAAATAGTGATTTGAACTAAAAGCAAAGAAAATAATTTCGAATTCTGAGGATCTCGATTTGCAATAACTGGGCTTTTTGATAGGTTTTTTGAGTAGTAAAAGTTTGTTTTTGAGTATCAAGAGCAAAGCCCTAGAGGAATTGGAAAATAAAGTTAATGGGTTCAGGACTCTCTTTGGAAGAGAGCAGATAAGGAGCCAGATAATCTCTCCCAGAATTGCTTTTGGGGAGATAAGAGATAGGGAGGAATCCCACATTCAGCCCTGTTCTTCTCCCCCCTGGCCAGAAAATACACTCTGCTGATGCTGGTAGGGACTACTTGAATCCAAAGAAAATGTGGAGATCATATCATGGTGGTTTATAAAAAAATGGGAGTTCTCATGTATTTTTTGCACATCTCATAATTTTCTCTGTGAAATAGTATATGCTAATGTGACAGTGTAGATTAAGAGATAATAGTCTGCTAGTTTTTCTTATTTATAGGATATATTAAGGAATATTGTGGAAGATTTTGAAATGTACAGAAAAAATAGCTGGGTATCTTGTCTAGTGCACTCTTTTGGATTATTTATGCCTTTCATTGTCTTTAAGCAAATTTACAATCTGATTTGTATACTAATATACATAACTTTTGGCCATAGAAATGCAAATGAATTTTATCAATGGAAATGCAATTTGTTATTTTCCTATGGATATTAACCAATTTTGAATCTATTTGTACATTCATTTTAGCATTCCTGATTGCCTATATATGTGTATGTATTTTTTTTGAACTGGTTGTAACATTGCCAGTCCCATCATTCATTAATGAGTTAAAGAAATTCTTTGACACATTTTAATTTTACTTTTGTATAAGAGTTATGATTATACCCTTCAAAATTATCTTTTAACATGTATTTTCTAATGAATAGGAAATCTCTGGAGATATATTGACTTACTTTAAATCTATGTATAACAATAGACATCTTAGGCATCTCCCCCAAACAGCAGGGAAAATAGTTTGTAGAACAATAAGTAGTAGTTACCTACTGTCACTCCTCGATGGTTCTATCTAGATATTGTGCTGAGGGACTAACTTCTTTCTCTTGGCTTTATGTTTGCATAGAGAGTTTTCCATTGGGAATAAACATTCTGTCTTCTCCATCCTTTTTACTCAGGCCTCATTGAGGGAGGGGAGGTGACTTATTTGATTGGGGAACTAGAAGAAGAAATTGGACAAAATTTGGAAGGAACATAGCTCAACCCCTTTTCCCTTGTTCTCTTTAGGATTAGCAGTTTTATCTTAGAAACTTTATAGGGGTAAGCACCCAAAATGAGAGTGCTATCATTTACCTGCATTGCCAGTGAAGTCTACTGGACTAATAGACTGAAAGCTCCATTTTTCCAAGAACTTGACAGTAATAAATCTGATATTTTGAGTTCCATAGCTTGCATCTATCTTACATGTTTAGAACATGAATGAGAATAAGGGAGTTATTTAGAACATGAATGAGAATAAAGGAGTTATTTTATTAGTCACTCAAACTCTGGACCCAAGGAAAGGAACTGCTCTATCAACCTTCCGCATATAAATACATAAATTGCTATTGGCATACTTTAATACCAATTAACAAGATATGTTCAAGGAATGGCTCAATAGAAATTGAGGTCATTTCAGAATAAAGTTATATGACAGAGCAATCTTGTGGAATAGAAATATCTAGAGAAGTCTTTCAGCATTCAATTTCAAAAGAGAAAAGTTTTGCGCTATTTACATTACATCAGAAAAAGTCTAGAATATTTTACTAGGCTATGAATTGTGGTATGGGGTGGAGTCCAGTGCCCTGTATACCTTATGAAAGCACAGGGACTTTTGCTTACTATGATAACTTAATCAAGTTAGAGAAGTTGCAGATTTCTTAATAGAGTTATACCAAAAGTTAGAAGAATAGCAGATAAAACAATCCCAGGCTGAAACAATGAAGAGTCTCCAATGGTTTTGTGGAATACTTAATAATCTATAAAAAATAATTAGATGATTTATCATTTTTTAAAGCTTCTATGTTACATTTGTCTACTTAGTCCAATAAAATACTAGAGAGTTATAATAGTAAATGTAGTACATAAATGAGAATAATGAACATAATATCATTGATTTTGTAACATACAGTAAGGTTATTTAAAGTTTGCCATGCCAATTACTATTTTATGAATCCCTGAAAAGTCTACCAAAGTAACTTGTTGATAAAGCAAAGCCAAGTTATTTGTTACTTCAGTAGAGAAACTCCTACCTTGAGAAACTTTGTAGCTTCTCAGAAGAGGAAATATAGGTAAAATATTTTTAAGAGTTTGAAGGTTCTGGTTAAAGGCACATCTTTCAGTATCGGGAAGGGGGCTGAGTGGGACTAAGGAAAGTTGTAACAAAATAGTTTAGAATTAGTGGACACAGTGAAGTGAGGGTTTTAAAGTGAGTCTTACAGAGTGGACAATTGATTGGAAAGTTTAGTGGGGCAATTCAATGTCCTGAGATGGGGTATTTACTCAAAAAAGGGCTGGCTGAATAGTCTGTTATTGGAGCAAATGGATTTTTGAAAAGTTCTTCCAAAAAACAATTAAGTTATTTGTAACTGCTTCTTCCTGGGCAAGAGTTTACTGGAATAGTCTTGTTAGAGAATTGTAAAGTCATTTTGATGAAAACAATGTGCTGTGTGGTGACAGATAATTTAGGTTCTCCACAGCAAGTTTTTTGTAATATAATTTTCAGTCACATTTAATTTTTTGGTCATTTGTTGATCATCTCAGAATACGAATGATTGAAATTTATTAGAAGAGGCAATTTAGAAAATATTGTTTAGTATTTTACAGCTGAAAGAAATGGAAGCAATAAAAATTTTGAAGTCCGTAAATACAAGAATAATCCTAAAAAGATGAGATGAAGACCTTTTTTTAGAGAGAATTATTTTGCTAGTTATTTTCCATGGAAGTAATTTGTAGTCTGCCTGTGATTTGTGGTGCTTCCAAAATAAATATTTCACTTTTATTATAGCTTACTCAAAAATATTTATAGACAGCAAGCTTATTTATGTATTTCTAAATTCATGTTTTGTTAGGAGTTAACATTAACTGGTGACATTATTAATGCTTCTGTAAATTTTAAATTGGTATTTTGACAAGTCATTTGTTTTTGGATCTAATTTTGTCATATCAATTGATGAATTTGACTGAAATTATTATTTCAGTATCACACAGATAGTTTTGGTATAAGGGTAGAAATAAAAACAACATAAAATATCTCAGAATAGTAAAATAGGATTCATGATCTTTCGGGAAAGGTTCCATTGGAATATTTTTAGCCACTATTTTGAGCATCACACTAGAAATTCCATTGCAGGTGTGTTTGGCTTGTGATCTCTGTCTCTCTTTCCTCTTTTTACAATCTAACTTGAAAATTTTCATTCTTTTCTTATCATTTTATTAAGTAGGTAGCATAATAACCCAGATTTTCACTTATTTTTCTAAGTGGGGAAAATCAACATTTTCAGAAGCTAACAAATTTAATAATAAAAATATATACCATGGGCTATGTTGTTTGTTTAATATTTTAATATTCATTACTTTCTTTTATAGTTTCTAATTTATATCTTTTAGATGCTAAGAAATATAACCACATAAAAATAACCCTAGGGATGATGTATATTCTTTCTGGTGTATATCATGAGAGTTCTGGGGACCTGGGCTGAGCCTCAGTGTTGAGAAAGTAGGGGGATAATTCCTAAAGTCCATACTACATTCTCTGAAGACCAAATACAATGATTGTGAAACATAGTGTTGATAACCTGGTATGTCAGCCCTCTCAGAATGAGGCTATTTTTCCCAAATCAATCAAGTGGACTAAAAATTGAATAAGTGGCTCTGAGGATGAACTGCATACAGCATTCAGGCACAGCGAATCTTGTAATAATCTTGGTTTTGGAACTTCCAATTAATCCAGAACTCAGCATTCTGAGATGTGGATCAAGAAGGGAGCTCATGATGAAAACTAATTGGTTCAACCAGGCGATAGTTTAAAAATAGCTGATTTTGTCAAATGCACTATCAAGCCATAACATTTCTATTGTCACTAAGGCAAGTAAAAGAGTTTTTCCTTTTCTTCCCAGAATTCTGTTATGGGATATTGTTTCCTTTTCAAGACTAACTTTGGTATTAATTGTTGTTTGCTTTCACTTGGAGGAGAGAAAAGGGATGGAGGGGGAAGACAGTGTAGAAATAGAGAAATTAGAGGTCAGACTCCTGAAAGACACTTTAGGTTGTATTCATTCTTAGGGAGAGCCTACTTGTTAAGCTACTTTCAAATTAAATTACCTAAGAGGATTCTCAGTTTTCACCCAAATATTCAACTGTATCAGCGTCCTGATCCCAATTCTCATTACTAATGTCTCTTCACTCAACAGACTTTATGTATATTTATTATACAGATATATAATGTTCTATAATAGGAGCTGGGACAAAATGGTTTCTACTCCCATAGAGCTTACATTCTAGATAGAAAGACTGATATTAAACCAATAGAGTAGGTTGGATATTGTTTCATGACTGATAACGTGGAACACTGAAAAAATTTAAGCAAGAAAAACTGCAGTTTAATTATTGCCTGCCAGTTCTGTGTCTTGTGGTGGAAATCTCAAGTTACTTGTTAAGCTTCTTTGTTATGAAAAGAATGTACATTTTTGGTGATGTAGCTATAATGAAAGTACATATCTATTACCCTGTGGCAAGGATAGAAATGTACGCTTACTTTGAATTTAACAAAAGCCATTTCTCCTCATTGTATCAAAGTATTTGAGATTTGCATACAGGTCTAAGAAACCTCATGGAAGGAAAAGTTCAACAAATTCAGCATTTTACTTTTGAGAATCACTCTAGAAACTCTCTAATGTATCAAGGTGGCTGTAGGGGAATTTCTTCCAGAATGACAGTGTAAGGATCTTCACAGGCCAGTTCCCCTGGGATATAACCATAACTGGTGAAAATTAGTAGGAAAAATAAAAAGAAAGTCTGGAAATTGTCCTAAAGTTATACAAGAGATGAAAAAACATTTATGTAAGAAAATCTACTATCTCAGTAAGAACAGTGAGAATCTGTGGCACTTGAGTCATGACTTGCTCCCTCTCTCTGCCACCTGCCTAGATCATGATGATGGAAGCTCTACTCTGGATGCGTGTGGCCTAAAATACAGACTTTCTTCTACCACTCCCTGCCCCAGCTCTCAGTCATGGGCAAAGTATCTCCCTCGGTGGGTGGGT
>NW_006436811.1:10609637-10611272 GCF_000325575.1 Pteropus alecto
TCATTCCCATCCTCTCTCCTCCCACCACGCAGCTCTGTGTTGTGGAGGGAGAAATTCTAGGTGAGTGTGACTAAGAGGCTGGGAGCTCACCATCCTCTGTTCAGTCTCCACTCAGAGTGGAGACTCTGTCCCAGGCATGGCAAGCTGAGGACACTGGGGCTCCCATCACCTTTGCCTGGGCTTGCTCATAGGTGAAAGACCCACACCACAAGAGGGAATCTGAGACGACCAGAGGCTACAGTCTGTGTCTCGTGCCCTGATCCTAAAGCAGAGGTGTATCCCAACTCTCAGCTCTGGGGCAGTGGTTCAGAAATTTTGTCTAAGGTGGAGAGGCAGTCCATAGAACAAAGAGCATTGGCAATCTCTTCAAAGGAATGGTTTTATTTGTAACAGTGTACAGGGAGTGTAGCTACTTTATCAGAGAGAACCAGAGAAAGAGATAAAAAGAGTTTTCCTGAGGCCAAAGACTGGCCTCAAAAATTACCCTTGCAAAGGGGCCTAAATTTAATTTAACCACGCTATGGTGTCGTCTAAACAACAGAGTAATCAGCAATTAATGAAGCCCAACAGGTGGTTGTAATAGTAAGAGAAATAGCTTAACAAAGAGATCAGGGAAAAAGGCAGTCAAAAAGAGACCAGCTGAAACTATTGTCATCCTATGGTGACTATGCCTTGCCCAGGGCAGTGCCTTCTGAGGGGGCAAAATCAGGGGCTTCAGACTGTGGAGAAAAGAGACTTCACTAAAAAACTACAGCCACATCATTTAACAAATAAATAAACAGCAACAATAATACAGCCTAGGGGGAATCAGTACCTACATTTGTAACAGTGTGTTATCTAAAATGCCCACACACAGTGAAAAAAGCAGGCAACAGAAATTGCCTGTGAGAGGGCTCATATATTGGACTTAACAGACAAATATTTAAAAGCAACCATTATAGAAATGGTCAAAAGATAAAATGATGCTTAAAGGCATAAAGGAAGGTATAATGACTATGTCTAATATTCACACAGACTATAAGTAGAAATTATTACCTTAAAAAAGAATCAAATGGAAATTCTGATTTTGAAAGGCATAATACCTGAAATGAAAACTTCATTAGAGAGGCTCTGCAGTAGATTTGAAGTGGCAGAAGAATCAGATAACTTGTAGATTAATAGAGATTATGCAATCTGAGAACACAGGTAAAAATAATCAAGAAAAATGAACACTCTCACAGAAATATATTTAGCATACCAATGTGCATGTAATAGGAGCACCAAAAGGAGAGAAGAGTGAGAAAGCAGAAAAAGTATTCAAAAAGTAGTAATGGCTGAAAGGTGAGAAACAGATACATGGAATCCTGAGGGAAAATTTACCATGAAGGAGTCATAGGCCTAGAATGACATTCTAGACCCCAATCTAGGCTCTATGTTGTCTTGAGAAGCCGAGCTCTAGGCCATGTGGTTGATGCTGGCAATCCTGATTTAATTACCCTTGGTATTGGGAAATGACTCACTTTTAGGTAAATGATATTGAAAAGGAGAGAGTGAGGGAGGGTGGTGCATTCGTGCCCTCCTTTAAGACAGAGGGAATATGTGAAATTTCCTTGAGAGAGAACGGAGCACTGTGTGCACAGAGAGTGAAGGGAAAGA
>NW_006436811.1:10611291-10628864 GCF_000325575.1 Pteropus alecto
ATGATGTTAGTTCATGTAGAGATTTTTAAGCCCCATATGGGAATCATTTTTTTAAACTTTTCATTTTGAGATAATTGTAGATTCACATGCATTTGTGAGAAATAATATAGAGAGAACCTGTGTATTCTTTACCCAATTCCCCATTGGTAACATCCTGTGAAACCACAGTGCAACACTGCAGCCAGATATTGACATTGATACAGAATATTTCCACCACCAACAAGATCTCTCATGTTTCCCTTTTGTATCTATACTTCCTCTTGCTCCCATCTCCTTATCACCAGGCAAATACTAATCTGTGCTCCATTTCTATAAGAGAAATGGCAAATCACTGCAGAGTGAGATGGCAAAGTTCAAAGAGCAATTAATTGTTTAAGGTACATGTTTCGCAGCAGTTAGTAATTTCAAAGAAATCTTATGCAATTGGGTTAATACTAGTTTTGGAATGTCAGACGATATTGATAATTCTCAATATGCATTGTATATTCAGCTATAAAAAATTAGAAATTTTGAATAAACGGTTAATTTAAAAAGTCAAGAAATAAAGTAAATAGCAAAAATTGATCAGCCAATTAAAGCTTGGTTAGGTAAAAGAGATGTCCAAGAATCTCTCTAAGAAAGTATCAGGAGGGCTTAAAAATGGGAAAAAATAAAATTGGAAAGAGGAGGATGAGATGTATTGTCATTTAAAATTTTTAAGACAAGCAGTTTTTCTCTGTATGTGAGTATCCCTGCACTTAGCTAGTCAGACCTTGCTAAACTGGGAGAATACACAGTTTCTGTGGGATTGGAACACATTAGTGAGGAGGGAGGACATCCAGGGTGAGGAGGGCAAGTGCTCTTAGGGAAGGCTTGCGGTGCCAAAAAACCCTGCCACTGATGCTAGACAGCTAGGAGAGAAAAAGGCAACAAAAATCTTAGGTTGAAAACAAAACATAAATTTGACTTGTTTAATAATTTTGTCCATAAATAATGCATGTTTTAATATACAGATAAAGGTGAAGAGAGAGAATGAATCTGTTATTTTCAAACTTGGTACACAGTTGAATTACCTGAGGAGCTTTAAAAATAATCAGATATGATGTTTTAATTGGTTGGGTTATGATCTGTGCACCAGAATTTTTACTAGTTCCACAAGTAATACTGATGAACAGTCAAGGTTGAGAAAGACTGGTTAGATGTAGATCTGTTTGATATTATAATATGGTATATGTATTTATATATGATAATTCTTCTCTTTCAAAATAAGTTATAGTAAATAAGTTAATTTAAAAATAAAACAATTGGAATTAAAACAAAAATAACCCCAACAAATTTAGGGCATCCACAGAAGTGGTTCTCCACTTTTCCTCTCATTTGAATACATCAGAGCATTTGAAATAGTCTTATACCTGGCTTCTACCTTAGATCTGGGGCGGACTCTGTCCCAGACATCCAGTATTCTTAAAATAGAAGATTCTAACAGGCAGCCAGGCTTGAGAACTGGTGAAACAAATTGCAGTATTCAAATAGACACTACCAAGCACATGAAACACACTTATTACTGCATTTGGACATTAAAATGAGTTCAGAGTTCCTGGTAAATAATTCAGAGGGGGAAAATGTCTCATAGTTTCTATTTTCTGAGTAAAGTATACAAAACTTTTCTTTAGAAATTACATATTTCTGGGATAGAATTTAAATTTGAATTTTCCTGGAATGACTCTCATTAAAGTCTTGAATAATAACTTATGGCTTCAGTGAAATCCTTATAAGATACTGGTCAAATGAACGCTTTTTGTAGAGACCTGTTATGGGTGTAGAGGAAATGTCCTTAAAATGGTTTTGTGAAGAGTTTTGGCCAGTTAAAGAAGCAAGGAGACCTGAGAGAGAAAGGCCTTTTCTTATTAAAGTAATTTAGATATGACCCAATTACCCCTAGCATACCTAGCATGGGGAATCATAGAGTGGCCAGGAATATTCCTGAGACCTGATTTGCACAGGTGTCCCAGTGTTCCACGAAGAGATAACATAAAGATCTATCTCGGCTTTAGCTGAGTTCCTTAGTTACTTGAAATTCACCCATTGCCTGGGGAGGCTGATGATAGCAGAGCTAGCAACTTTAAGGGAAAAGCTACCTTTGAGACATAAGAGAGGTAAAAGACCTGAAAGGATCTGAGTCATGCCTTAACATACAAATAAAGAGGACCTGAGTGGCCATCCAGAAGTGTGACACTAAATCTTTCTGGGGTTCATGTGTCCCAGAGCATATGGCTCTTGTTGCAACCAGTAGAGAATGTCTACTCCACAGCTGCCGGAAAGAGAAATCTTTCATGAAATAACTTCCAAGCACTTGATAAGGATCAAATTATTTGAGAATTGAGAAAGAATCTAACAGACAAGTTTATTTTGGCATTAGTTCAATCTCTAAGTAGTCTTTAGCAACACTGGTTTCCTCCTGACTATTGGGTCATCTCTCTTAACTGGTTGGAGTCCTCCTTGAATTTCTGGGCACATAGCCTCACTGGGATCCATGGTAGGAAACCGATAGTCCCTTTTCTTAGTGAAGAAAGAGAAAAAGAAATCAATACTTTTTATTACTCTGGGAGTTCACATTGTGAATCTTCAACTTTACAACTAAAAGTTTAAAAGTGGCTAGTTAACTCCTCTGTGACTCATTTAACTCATCTACAAAATAAGAATATTTACTAACTGATAATGTCATAGGAATTAAATGAGATATTGCTCGCTAAGGACAATGAACAATTTCTGACACACATTAACCACTCAATAAAAACTAGCTATTTTTGTGGTCATCACAGATGTCATCATCCTCATCATCACTATCACCATCATCATCCACCCTGGACTACGATGCAAAGGTTTCTCAGGTAGGCAAGACAATAAATAAGACAGAACATCTATTTCTAAAGTGTCAATTTCACTAAAAGATTAAAGAATTGAGATGGGGAGACATTTCTCATAAAAACAAACATAAATGTATTATGAAATAAGTTTCAAAAAATCTCATGGATTTTTAGGCTAAAATATGAGACTTTGAAAAAATTTGTGCCTGTAAAATTTCATAAATCTATGCAACTTCATGTTAAGCCTCAAAATCTCAGAGGACACATATCCTCTCTCTTTTACTGTCAGTGAAATTTTTCTGGAAAAATTTGGGAACTGTGATGGAAGTGTGAAGTATGTAGCAGAAATCTAGGATCAATTACATCTTAATAGTTTCTTTGTATAGAGATGTGCACCTCTAATTCCCACCAGAACATACACTGCACTGTGAATTCCCCATAATGATGGCATTGATGTGATAGTTGAGGAGTCAACTTAAGAGACAGATGAACAATCTAAGCTCCTGCATGTTGGCAAGAGCTGCTGTAGAGAGACAGCTGCTGAAGCTCTGTCTTCCTAAGCACAGCTGGGAGAAGGGAGAAACCACCAAGCCCTGGTACTAACTGCAAGGACAGCAGCTGCTGACCTGCTGACCAGAGCTGCTACGGGAAGCAGTAGATGGGATTAATACTGAGATATGGTGCTCCTAGGATTCTTTACACCTCTCCATGACCTCAGTATGAGTCACTTGAAGAGAAGCGGGGGAAGAGGGAGAGGGAGGGAGAGAGGGAGGGAGAGAGAGAGAGAGAGAGAGCTATCGTAAGCCCCTTTAGAGAGAGAGAGAGAGTGCACCTGCACGTGAGCTCACGCATGCACGTACGTGTAATGGAGAGTACTGGGGAAGAGTTAAAATTAGATTGGAATTTGTGGGAAGTGATGTTTTTTCTTAATCATCGAGGAGAGGGACTTACGGTATCTGTGGTGCATCCCTGTGGGACTGGATGCCTGGGAATTCAGAGTGGACCCTTGAACCAAATGGAAGAGAGCCAATAGTCAGTAGACAACCAGAGCATTCATGTCCTTGGCAAGGTGGCTTAGGGAAGAATTTGAAGATGCTAAGTGATGCCATAATTAGCCATTTCTTAAGTTTTCTCCAAACTCTCAGATATTTGGAAACTTTATCAGATGCTTAATGAAATTAAATTTTCTTTCTGAGTTTTGTAGAGTAGATATTCTGTGTAGACTTAAAGGTGAGTCACATTGAGGGGATGCTAAATTTAATTTTTTAGTTGTGACCCACAGGAGGCTCTCTCATTTCTGCTGTGTTTGGGTGGAAGTGGAGCCAGAATTTTCATCAGAAGTTTGTACTTCTTGAGCATTTGAACTTATGCATAATATAGTCATTTAAAAGAAGGCTGCCCACAGGACTCATGCGCCTCTTTTGGGCCCTGCAGTTCTAACCAGTTTATGTTTTTGTTGCCTAATACCACCAGTATATCAATTGTACTAATACCTGTTATATAACATATATAAATATTCAAGTTGCATTTTCCACTTACACTTGCAATAAAGAGTCTAGTAATGAAGAGGTTAAAACATGTTTTTTTTTTTTTTAAATTAGAATAGTTACATAAAGTTTTATAACTTAAAAAAAAAATTGAATGAAAAGGAAATTAAAGTCCACAAAATACCACAGAGACAAATTCTAGATTTCATTGAGCTTTTCTATCTTGGTTCAAAAGAATCTAAATAATATTCTGTTATAACAGAAGATTTCGATGAATGTCTGAAATGAAACAGGTAAATGACTTTGGCTCAAGTATACTTAAGGTGGCTAGAAAATAAAAAGAACTTCTATAGCCTAAAGCTTAAAGTGTGGGCCTCTTAATATGAAACATATAACTCTAATAATTTCAATCAGATTGCACTGAAACTTGATAGGAAAAAGATAAAATCATTTTACAATGAAGGGAATGTTGCAGGGAAGCTTCTGTTTTACCTCATTTTCAGCAATGTTGCTCACTGAGTCACTGCCATGAACTTCCTGCCAACTGCTTCCTCTGCTGTCATTCTTCTTTTTACATTTCATATTTGATGTAGACTAGTCAAAAAGGTTACAATTTTATTTTCTTGAATAAAGGCTGCGATGATAGCTTAATTGTGGTAATAGAATTTGAATTCTTAAACTAATGACATTGATATCTATCATTGCATATAAAAATTGACAAATATCCATTAATTACTGGGTGAAGGATGAACTTAAAGTCATGATGTTTTAAAAATTGGTTCATGTAAAATTTGTAGTTAATAAAAATATTTTAAAATGTTTTTATTTTTGAATGTATATTTAAAAAAATTGGGTTTTCCCCATTTTCTTTTTTTTTTTTTTTTTTTTTGGTTGGGGGATATATGTGAATAGTTATCCTATTTGTCTCTTTTCATTCTGAGTGTTGTTCTTCATGGGAGTTGTTCTTTTATAAATATTGGAGAACCATAATCTCAAGGATCCATATGTTAAATCATCATATGAGCCCCCAGTCTAAAATTGCTTGTTTAGAATTTGTCGGGTAATGTCTCTTAAATATGTTCCAAATAAAAAATTTCCTATGCTGTAAGACCCCTGAAAGCCTTTTCTTCCCTAATAAAATCTTATAATTTTTGTTTTCTGATACTGAAAAAATGATATATTGACATGTTAGCCAGCTCACAACCAATTATACCCATTCATAGAAAAGATATAGATCTGAACTGATTTTTTAAAAGATTTTTTATATATTCTTACTTCTAAATTATCAATTTCTTTAATGTACATTCTTTGTTGTGGACTGCCTCAAATCTCACATGAAAATAAAGTTGATGTAAATAGAATATCCATGACTTCTTCAGAGTTCATGCCAAGGTGTGGCTGAGTTAAACCAAGTTTTTAATGATAGCTGGCCAAGTCATAGTAATGAGCTAGTGTTTATGCACATAAACAAGTATATATAGTAGTCCCCCTTATCCATGGAAGATATATTTCAATACCCTAAGTGGGTGCCTAAAACCTCAGATAGTACCAACCCTGTATATATTGTTTTTTCCTATACCTACATGCCTTTGATAAAGTTTAATTTACAAATTAGGCATACTAAGAGATTAACAATAATAACTAATAATAGAGTAGTACAATTATAACAATATACTGTAATAAAAGTTATATGAATGTGGTCTCTCTTCCTCTCAAAATACCTGTTGTACTGTACTCACCTTTTTAATTAAAGGAAGCACTTTACGGCTTTTCTTCAGCATATCGGAATCGCCAGCACTGCTACCCTTGCACTTTGGGGCCAGTATTAAGTAAAATAAGGGTTATTTGAACAGAAGCATCAGGATAGTCGATCTGATAACCAAAATGGCTACTAAGTGGGTGGGGTGGGGAGCATCTACCGCGTGGAGAAGCTGGTCAAGAGATGATTCACGTCAAGGGCGGGACTACGGAGCTGGATGCCGCGAGATTTCATCATGCTACTCGGAATGCACACGATTTAAAATTTATGAATTGTTTATTTCTAGAATTTTTTATTTAAAAATTTGGACTGCAGTTGACTATGCTTAACTGAAACTGCAGAAAGCAAAACCATGGAGAAGTGGGGACTATTGTATACAGAAATAAGGCTGGGTTGGCCTGGGCCGCATTCTTGCAAGACCTGCTCTCTGTTACAGGAAATTCAAGAATGCACACGATTTAAAATTTATGAATTGCTTATTTCTAGAAGTTTTTATTTAAAAATTTGGACTGCAGTTGACTATGCTTAACTGAAACTGCAGAAAGCAAAACCATGGAGAAGTGGGGACTATTGTATACAGAAATAAGGCTGGGTTGGCCTGGGCCGCATTCTTGCAAGACCTGCTCTCTGTTACAGGAAATTCAATAACCCATCTATACTAATTATTATATTCTTTCTATCTGACAGTGGTGCCTTATTACAAGGAAGTTCCAGAGATAATAACAATACCTCAAAGTATAACGCTGGCATAAAAATATCTAGCTCTTTGCAGACTAGTGAAGGAACAATTTTAGGTTTCAGGGGCTTTTTTTTTATGTCTCAAATTATCTCCAGAGGAGTTTTCTATCAGGTACTTTATTTGATGACTTAATTAAATGGGTCTCCAGAGGTCCACAACAATGTAAATTATTCCCATTTATGGCAATGCAAATGAATTGTGTCTGAGAGAGAAAATAAATCTCTGTAAGTGTAATTCTCATTTGAACAGGTTTTAACGTCTTTAACTTCTACTGGATCCTTTTTCAATTTGAAAGGTTTTGTATCTAGTCTTAACTCATAGCTCCGGGAATCAATGTGAATGTTCAAAAAGCTCATCTGAAAGTAGTAAAGAACAGCTCCAAACCAATCAGTGGCATTTGAAAGGAACGAGGAGTAGAAGAGACACTCTGATCGACATCTTTTGGCCTATTTGCTGTCTGTTTAGTCTCCTGCAACAGCAAGCACTCTGAAAAGCTAGCCTTCTGTAAGAAGAGGGGGATGTTATCTCCCAGTCAAACTTGAAAAGAGAATAAACACCACATTCCTCTTCATTAAAGTACGTCACACTGCTGGCTTTTTGCATGTAAGAGTTTACCAAAGAAAATCTGGAACTACTAAACATTACTTGCTCAACCAGGACCCTGTAACCATAACATTTAGCTCTTTAGAAGGAAGCAAGATGAGGCATATTTTAAATTACTCAAAGTTCCTCTAAATAGCAGATGCACCAGTCAGTCATGAAGGAACTCACTGATGTTTGTCAGTTTTTAAATCTATTACTCAGTTTTAATTTTTATAAGCATGCAAATGCTATGTTTTTACAGATGTATGAGAGAGAAGGTAAGCTGGACTACCTCAATATCAGTGATTTCTCATTCTATCAAATGTCTCTAGGACATTATATAAACCCTGGGAAAGTAGTGATTATATTTTTAAAAATAAGCATCACATTGTTAGACTCTTTGTCAAAATTAATTCTGTATTTCTCCAAAATTTGTATGTTGAAACTTAATCCCCAGTGTGATGGTATTTGGAGGTGAGGCGGCCTTTGGGAGGTGATTAGGTCAGGAGAGTAGAGACCTCACGAATGGGATTCACGCCCTCATAAAAGAGAATGCAGAGAGCTCCCTCACCTCTTTGCCACGTGGAAGACAGGCATCTATGAACAAGAAAGCAGGCTCTCACCAGGTACCAAACCTACTGGACTTCATCTTGGACTTCCTAGCCTCTAGTACTAAGAAATAACTTTACATTGTTCATAAGACACCCAGACTATATGGTATTCTGTTATAGCACCCCAAACTAAGATGGGGTGGGGAGAAAATACCAGGCAAGGGGTGGTTGCTATATCATACAGTGTGGTCTGGAAAAGTTGACATGTGAGTAGATGCCTCAGGGATGTTCTCTGAGTGAGAATACTCAGAGAAAACAGGTACAAAAGCCCTGGGCAGGACTGCTAAGGGCATTTTTAAAGAACAGCAAGAAAAAAAAAAAATTCTGGCCTGAAATGTCCATGGTGCTGAGGTTGAGAAACCTGTTGTAGAGCATTCCATTGTATAGATATACCACAAATTTAGCTATTTAAATTATCCCTGATGGAGTTAAAGTTTTTCCATTTCTTGGCAGAAACAAATAATACTTCAGTGAATAGTCTGGTATCTGTATTCTGATTATATAAACAGTTTTTCTAAAAGTAGAAATTTTGGTCATACACTAAGCATATCTTTAATTATCCTAGGTGTTCCCAATTATTTTTTCCAAAGCAGGTGTTAGATTTTTACCATAGAAAATTAATATTTAGCTTTTTTTGCATCATAACCATCATCTACACTCTCCTTCCTCCTTTCCTTCCAATTTATTTATATCACAATTTTGGTTAAAATCATCTTCCATGTTTATTTTGACAAGGTAAATTTGCTTATATTTAAGTCATGTAGCTATGATTATATATCCTATTTCTCTACAAGAAAAAATTGGGGGGGCGGGTAGAGGTTAATAATTGCCTAATTGCATTTTTGTTTGATTTCTTTCTATGTAACTATCATTCATTTATCATTACATGTTTTCATGGAAACTACAAACTCCTATATGGTCAAATACAACAGGCAATCTTTCTTTCTTTCTTTTTTTTTTTCTTGATAATATCCTTCCTTTGCTATTCTGCTCCTAACTAGATAGACTGCATTATAGACAGGTTAAACAGTATGTTTCCCCACCTCTATCATCTTGGGAATTGTTTTTGAGACTTTTCTGTTTGGGATTCACCTGTTTCCTGGATTCCTTAATTTCCTTCCTTAGTTTTGCTTAAATACACATTGGTAGAGTATCTTTACATTCTATTTTTCTTCAATTTCACTTTTGAAATTTTTTTATTGTATTTTATTTCTCCTAACATATTTTCAACTTCCAAGGGCACTTTCTCAATCTTTGACTGTTTCGTTTGTATATATAGCATCCTGCTTTTGCTTCTTTTTTGCTATTGCTCTGGGAAAATGAATTATAATTTTGTTGCGTTTTTTTATTGTCTTCCCTTCACTTTTTCAGTTTCCTCAGTTACCCCACTATTTTTTGTTTGTTTGTTTCAGGTTCTTTCACTTCAGAAGTTTACCTAAAAAGTCTACTGGACTCTGCCTGCTCATTCATATTTAAAACTGTGGCTCTAAGAGAAAAATTAGAAATTCTATGTACGTGGGCAGAATAGAGCAGGCATGTAACTCATTTTGGTGAGAACCCTCCTTAACACATATATATATATATTGAGCTGGTTATTTCCTCAGAACAGAATCTTCAGTCTCTTGCTTGGGATGTGTAAGGCTGCTAGTCACTCTTCTGGCTGCAAGGTGTAGGATGAGGGCTGAAGCTCTCATTGGCTATGAGTCAGATCTTTGCTTAACTCTTTTGATTCTAGTGAAGGGCCTCATTTCTACCTTCAGTTGTTCTTATTGTGATCAAGTCCATGGATAATCTGGCTCAACCTCTCCAGAAAATAAGCCACATATCTTTTAGTTGAAGAGAGGACAATCACCAGTTGTACAAATGTCAGAGTCTGATCTCTTAGACTTTTAATCAATTCTTTCATTTTTGGCCTCACTTCAGTCCTTTGCCTTCAAGGCCATGAAACATGTCATGCTGCCTCCCTGGCAGAGATTTGTTAGAGAAAGTTGAAATCTGAATAAGTTGTCCCTCATCTCTCTGGTTTTCATCTTATGCAATTTTGTTAATATTCTAGTCTGCAAGTGTCTGTTTCTTCATTCCTGTCCTTGTGAATTTATACCTTCTTATTTTTTTCTGTAATCTTAGTGGAGTTTTGGAAGGAGGATGAGAAAAAAAGCATATGTGTTTAATACACTTATCTTTAACCAAAAACTTAATCCTTCTCTATAGCTAAGGTGATATGATATATGATTTATGTAAAATATATATTAATAAGTGAATGGGAGATGAGAAAATAGAGGTATATTTTTATCATATCTCTCTCACATGCACATAAACACATACACACATGCATATACACAAACTGCTCTGGATGAGGTCTCTGACGTTTTTTGAATTGGCAAGTTCAAAGTTCACTTTTCCATTCTCATTTTACTCCGATGCCCAGCCTACTTGACTTCTATGACACCAGTCTTTCTTGTTCTTGTTTCTTCTGAATTTCTCTTTTCTGTCTACTCCTCTTATATTTCTGTTATTTTATTCTTTATCTCTTCTTTCCTTTTCCCCTCTACTTTTTCTGATTCTCCTTGATCATTTCCATTCATCTTCTTCTTTAATTATCATCTCTAAACCATGATAAGCTAATTTTTGTCTTTAACCCAGATAGATCTCTCAAGTTTCTCCGTAGATTCTCCATGGTACCTTATTATATCCAAAACAGAATTCATCCTATCCTAGAACTCTTTTTTTTCTCCTCTGATTTAATTGCCACCTCGCTTTTTCTTTAATATTATTTATCTAAGTCAGGAGTTGGCAAATTTTTTTCTGTAAAGGCCAGAAAGTAAATATTTTAGGCTTTGTGGGCTAAAGATTTCTATCACAACTACTCAATTGTTCTCTCATAGTGATAGGCAACTATAGTCAATATGCAAACAAGTGAATGTGACTGTATTCCAATAAAACTTTACTTTCAGAAACAGTCCACTACACAGGATTTGGCCCTTGGGCCATAGTTGGCTGATCCCTGATCTAGGTCATTCCGGCCAGAAGGCTTTTGATTGAGCTTTACCTTAATCTGGTCAGTATGTTAAGGTGACTATATCTTTCCATCTGACCTGATCTGTTTTCACCATCTCCACACACTTTCCTCTCTCAGACTCTCATCTCTTTCATCTGTCGACTGCGGTAACTGTTTATCCAATCTCATTGCTTTCTGTTTTATAGTCTTCTAATCCCTGCCCCATACTGTTTCTAAATCAGTTGTATGAAAACAGAATTTATCTTGTTATTCCTCCCTTAAAATACTCAGTACTTTGCAAATATCTACGCTGCAGGGCTTCCTCAATTTTAGGTACATAAGAGCTATGCAAAGTCTTTGTTAAATTAAATACCTCTGGGCTGCACCCCAGAAATTCTGATTATATAAATCAGAATTGGAGGCCAGGAATCTGCATTTTAAACAAACATCCCAGATGAGTCTGTGGCATGCAGTTCTGACATTTGAGAAACACTGGCCATGGGAAAGGGCAAATACCATTGCATGGAACACAAGGCCCTTCCTTCCTTGCCTGTCTCTCTAGCCCCACCTCACCCAGCCCCTCCCTGAACATGCTGAGATTTAGCCGTTTTCCTGAACTGGCCAGGCTGTTTCACCCTTTTCAGTTTTCCCATAAGATAGTCATCTTGCCAGCAATGCCTTCTCTGCTTCGCAAACTTCCTTTAAGGTACAACTCAAATACCAATTCCTTTGATGAGTTACCCTAAACTCCCTGATTTCTGTCATGTACATATCCATATATTAACTTATTAACTGCTTTTATTTATTTGTCTATCTTTAGATGGTGAGTTTCTGGAGGGCAGAGACTATTACTTCTTCATTTTCATATATGTATATTTTAGAGAGTACACTAAAATTATATAGTAAGTCCATTCAAATTTGTTTATTCGATGTAAAAATTAGGATAAGATTATTAATATTTATATTTTATAGATAATTAAACCTGAGATCTTAAATGACTTATTTGAGGTCAACCATATTGTCAAAACAATCAAGGATATTATGTTTTTTTGGTAGAGGGTGCTTTTTCCATTCCAAATGCTGCCTTCCTAACATGATGAGGTTACTCCCTGTGCTCAAGAGAGCCTTGAATCCTGGAAGTACCCAGTGGGATTTTCCAATTTTGGTGTACTTATTTCATCTTTTGTCACTTCTGAGGCCGACTAACGACTGAGAGCAAATAAGTCCAGTGTCATTGCTCTTTGCAAGCTTACCCTCTGTGTTATGTGTATTTCTGGACATTTCCATCTCAGGGCTGCCGCATTTCTTGGTTTTCTTCCAAGAATCTAAATTGAATTCATTCTGCCTACTTTTACTTTAATAAATTGTGTGGGCATTATTATTATTATTATTACTATTATTATTATTACTTGACATCTATTCAGAAGAAGGTAGGCTCTTTTTGGTGACTTTTAAAGAGGGTACTGCCTATGTTTTCCTTTCCTGTACATCTCAAATAAGCCCCTGGAATTCAGAACATGTATATCTCCAAGTGCCCAGCTGAGATTAGGCGGCTGAAATCCCACAAAGGTCAGGGATAAATCACAGAAACTTCTGGAACTGGGCGTAACACAATTACATGGGAGAAGAGTGAATGCTAATTCTTGATTATCTTTGGCAGGTGATGAAAGGGATTGTGTGCTAGGAGACACAGATACATGAACTTCAAGAGCTGTAGGTATGCAGTTATTTAGTTCCCATTTCATTTTTTTATATTAAGTTTTGTTATCATTTCTGTCTCCTATTGAGTAGGAACCTTATATTTTATTAATTTCATCCCACTTTGCATATAGTGAAGCCTCAAAAGAAGCTTTTGAAATAAAATGAGTAATCCTCAAATCTCATTTCAACCTTTCACCTTTGACCTATGGCACAACACTGAATAAATAGTGAAATGCTCCAAAAGCAGGCAGCCAAAGAAAGACAGACATAAGGTGCTATTGGAAACTATCAACCACACAGTCAACCTTGGGAAACTGAGGTTTATTGTTCCTCATAACAATAAAATATAACACCACAGCCTAGAGACCAGAAATTGGCATTTTAATTTAACAGCTTTCATATTTTCTTGATAATTATATGCTTAAAACATAAATAATGTCCCCTTGTAACTTCTGTATTTCCTTTAAACACTTATTCAATTAGCATTTGGTAAATTATTGCCTGCACAGTGAAAAATAATCTGGTCTTTTTTTTAAAACAATTAAAATTTTTATTTTGTTTTTATAATAAGGAATCCATGAATATAGTAGTTGCCACTTTAAGCGACCACAGAAAAACAAAATATATAATTATTTTACATGGTCATATTATAATTTTATAAAGTTAGCTACAGCATACCCATGTTTTGCTATAAACTATGTTCTTTTTGCCACTTGTAAGCTGTCGATACTAAAAGGTGTTTGAACATGCACATCTATGAGCAATGAATAAAGGAGAAAATAGGCTAAAATTTCTTATAAATCTTTTACATTTTAACATCCGTTTTAACACTATTTTTGTCTGTTGCTATTA
Organism: Pteropus alecto; assembly: GCF_000325575.1. Taxonomy (NCBI): domain Eukaryota; kingdom Metazoa; phylum Chordata; class Mammalia; order Chiroptera; family Pteropodidae; genus Pteropus; species Pteropus alecto. The sequence goes on from NW_006436811.1 coordinate 10,624,867, forward strand.
TACAGTTCTTAATACTAGGAAATGTGTTTTAAAGTTAATCAGTGACACATTTTCTTATCTTGATCTTAATTATGCCAAGAAATCATGTTCGTGTCTTAGTAAACCTTTATCAGTATATTAAAATTTTGAACCCAACATTGTAATAAAGGCTATGAACACAATTTCATTATGTTTCAAATAGTGCAAATATATACTCTTTGTGTGCAGCTTCAAAATTTGGCAAGATGGTTACAGGCCACAATTCTGACATGGAGAAAGAAAGAGTATTAAGGATGTAAATGAGGAGGAAGAACCAAAACTCGGTACATGATAATAAAAATGAGCTAAAACTTAAACAGAAATAAATATATATTAAACTGTGAAGATATAAGTCTATTTTTTTTTGGATTTTGCTTAAAATCCAAAGTTCGAAATATCTTTTGTGATAACAAGCATCTGAAACAGTGATTGGGAAGAAATTAATAAACAAGACTGTGAGTGGTTTGTAAATAGATTGAATCCATGTGGCATGTAAATTAATTATTGCCCTTTCTTTTTGGCCACATTGTTGGGTTTTGATTTACTGTATCATCACATTAGAAGCTGGCAGAAAACAACATCTTAGCTTATTTCCAACATGTGGCCCCGGGTTACTAAAAGAAAAAAAAAAGTAGAAACTCTGTTATATTTTAAGACTGAGTTAAAGCTCTTGGGCCCAATTTGTTCCTGAAGTCACTCTGAGAACATTGCACTGTGTTTTGCTGGAACAGAATCAGGACCTTTTGCATTGATATGACGGGGCAATGACGAACATCAGGCTAAGAATGGGAATCTGTCCCCATGGGTTTCCTCCCACCCCACCTCATTTCCTCTCTCTTCCGTTTTCTCTTGTACTTTCACACACATCTCATCTCAAGTTAACCTAAGGCACTTTGCTGCAGAGATGAAAGAATCAGGCAAGAATGCAAAAAGCAAGAAGTTCTTACCATCTCAAAAAAACAGTTTCACCTGTAAGTGACAGAAAAGCACCACATCAAGAACTTTTTTTTATTAGTTATTTACAAAAATAGTATAAAAATTAGTAAGTAACAGGTAGCTGTTAAGTTGACTGATGAGTGTAATCTTAAAAAATAATCAGAATTTTAACCATCATATTATACATATGCCAGAGAGCATTTTAATACAGTGTGGGTGAGAGAGAGTGCTGCCTCTTCCTTGGTCATGTGAACACTGCTCCAGGCGACACACATTCTGTCCGTTATGCGGCTACTGGCATCCCTCCATCGTACAGGTATGAACACTGGGGCCTGCCCTTAGTGTAATCTACACATTGTGTATTACAGATAAGAATCTACAGTTGATAAAACTAAACAAGTAGCGTTTAAACTATGATAGGGATAAAGAAAGAAAAGAATGTTTTATTAATAATCCTGAAAAAATTGTAGGTAGTGTTTTCTTTGCAGAGTAGATGAATGAGATATTTCAAAGGAGTCTTTTGGGATAGCATTCCAATCCTTCTCTCTCTTTACCTTTGAAACATTTGATCTTATCTGAATGTAAAAGGTTTGATGATTTTTAAAAATCTCTACCTTTCTGATACTTTCTTCTGATCATTTAAATGTTTCTAATGTCAAAAAAATATATCAGCCAAAATGTTTACACATTTTATAGTCAAAATAGTCCAACCACTGGTATGATACTATTAATAAAGTTTTGAAGGATTTTTTAAAATTTAAATTAAGTGACTTAAATTTCATTTAAAAATTCCATTTTACGGTGACACATGTTTCCTTTATATCAGATTCATATTAATTTAAAACTAAATTTCTTTACTGAGTGAGCTCAATTTAAAAGTGGTGTGTGAATATACTGGAAATTATTAAGAACTACATTGAAGTGCTGACTGTAAAAAATTAAGTGCTTTCACAATGAATCTTTCTTAATTCTCACTGCTTTTCTTCTCATTCTGTAAACAGCTCATAAAATGTCATGTGTAATTATGAGTGTTAAGAAAATAATCACTCTTACATTTTACACTGTTTTGTGCAAACACACAGTTGTTTTGTTTTGGCAAGTGCCTCATTGTTTTAATGACTTCTGTTCAAAATAAAGAAAATAAAATTAAGTGAATATTCTTTCTCAAGATGAGCTGTATTTATTACTGGAACGGAAGTTGTCATATCCGTGATCATTAGCTTTGAACTTTAAGCACGACGGCTTTTCCTCCAAGGACTGTTTTTCTTCAAATGACTGGCACCAGCAGCATAAGCATGACTGTACAAAACAAAGTCACTCGTTATATATTTACATCAGTGATATTATCTGACTTTCTTTGTATGATTGAGAATTCTTGAGCCACTTTCTTTCCATGCTCCCTTACTCTTCCCCTTAAAAATATATGATTACATGTATAGCATATGATAATTTTTAAACTAGAATATGAGGAAAAACTTATATAATTAAAACTGCTCACCTTTTAATTAAAATTATAAGAGAAAGTCACTCTTGATTCTTGATATTTAACCTTGACTGCTTGAGAAATACTCTTAAATATTTGATAAATATGTAACTTAAGACTTTTTCCTATGCAAATAGAAATATTACCATACACATATATACATATGACTATACATGTGCATGTGTGTGGAAGTGTATGTGCAATTAATGTTAATAAAATTGTACTATACATATACTCCACAGCCTGCTTTTTCTCACTTGACAGCATCATAAACATCTTTCCACATCAATGAATTTAATATTACATTGCCACTTTTTCAGCCACATGTGATTCTCATATGCCTATTCAGTACTGTTACACAATAAGGTTACAAAGTATACAAGTGTCTCAGTTTTATTTATCCAGTTTTTTCTTGAATTTTTAAAAATTCAAAAATTTGTTCATTCTGTTTGTTTTATGAGAATCTATATGTATAAAAAACGGGATATCCATTGTTTTCTGTTCTGTAAAATGAAGGAGTTGATCTTGATGAACGTTCGCTTCTAGCTCTAAAATATGAGTTTATGAGTGGACAAAACATTTTATAGACTGCCTTAGAGTTTACAAGGAAGCTAAGTTCTGGGCTTTACAATAATAAACTACCAGAGACAAATGGATAATTTCCATAGAAGGAGTGAGAATATTTTATTACATGTTAGATTGTTGAAAGAGTGATGGATGGATGGATGGATAAAAGGATGGATAGATGGATGGATAGACAGATGGATGTTACAATTCAAGCAGCCATATGAAGAATAATTATACATATTCCACATCAAGTAACACATCTCTACTAAGAAGGTGGAAGAGAGGAGGTAGAACCTGAATTAAATTTCTTTCTTTGACTTACTATACTCATGTTCATATGAAAAATAATTGGATTTAGTTATAATCCAAATTGTGCTGCATAGTCCAAAATCTACCCCAAATCGAATTCTTGTTTAACTCTTATTTACCATGTGATGTGTCAGACATCAATGCATGTAATTTTTATTAATCTTCTGAGCAATTCTATGAGTATAACTGATTGTTTGAGGCAGTAGGAAATGATTGACTGGGATTTATAGGCAGAAATCAACTACAGTAAGTTTGTGAGCAAAAGTCATATTTAAAAAAATTATCTATGATGTAATGTAAGGGAAAACTGTAAAACAACTTTCTCGATCTCTCTGGATAGAAATAATAGTAGTTTGGAAGTTTTATATTTGGTGCCATATTAAAAAGGGCTTTTTACTCTGGAACTCTTACCTTGAAGCAGTTTTTGAATCTTTTGCTCACCAAATACAGAGCTATTGGATTAATGCAGGAATTCAGGGAGGCCATGTTGATGCCAATGTAGTCCAATACCAACAAAAAGCTGCAAAAAATAACCCAAAACATATCTGTGAAAAACATGCTCACTAAGCACGTATTCTTTGCAGTCTTTTGTGTTTTTGTGAAGAAAAAAATTACCCATATACAATGGTTTTTATTTTACTACTGGTCTTTGCTGATAACAATCTTTGTATCTCTTTCTCTCTCT
>NW_006436811.1:10628875-10674329 GCF_000325575.1 Pteropus alecto
TTCCCTTTCTGTCTCTGTCATTACACACATTGTCCCCAACACCCCATCATGCCCAATTCTCTCTTTTAAAGTAAAATCGCATTTGAAAGTGCTGAAGCTGGCTGAAAAGAAAAGATTTACAATGTGCAAAGGAGAATCAGACCTGGTATTTTCAATCATGCCACACACTCATCATTGGACAACTCTGGCTTTCCATTCCCAGTGTTCTCTTAAGTTCCTTTTACTCCTTCATTTCAATAGGAATGAAAGTAAAAAGAGAATCTTACTTGCTCCCTAAAGATCAGAAAAATGATACTCTGTCTTTCTGCCTATGAAAAGGATTGATGGAAAACTTGTGCTTGGCATTTAATTACAAAACTATCTCTATTTTACTTTTCTTACCTCAAAAGTTCACATCTATTGGGATCATTCTGATCATAAAGAGTGAGCTTCAAAATTCTGCTGAGGTGAAGGGGAAGCCAACATAGGGCAAAGACAAGGACCAGGCAAAATACTGTTTTGGCCACTTCCCGTCTCTGAAATAAAACCATAGTCAAACCCTGAAAAGATGGCTCATTATAATTACAGCATTCTTTTTCCCCAAATAGAATATTTAATATTGTTTATCAAAAGCCAATGGCATTTGTAAAAATTCAGGACACAGCTTTAAACCGAATAGTTAATGTGAATTAGAATTAAAAAGGCTAGTGATTCATTTTTAAAAAGTTATGGTTCTTTCTGGATCCTTTAGATTATATAAAATATCTAAATAGATAACATTTTAAAGTCTTTGTATATTCAAAAATACCAGAAAAAGTATGCTCTACTGTGCAGTAATTTTAGTTTGTTATCATCATATTTATGTTATTCACAATCATAATTACTATCATGAGTTAGCAAATATTTCTATTTTCTTACCTGCTTTAAGTGGTCATTTAAAGCAATTTGCATGCCGCTCTTCTTTCTCAACATTTCACAAGTCATCAGGGTATAAAAAAATGCGGTGATGGCCAACGGCAAGCAGAAATAGAAACTAAATAGCCACCAGTCTTTCGCTATCTTGTAAAACTATGGGAAAGAGAGAATTTTATTAATACTCCTTTTGAAAATAAATTTATATACAAATGTTAAATTAAAAATATTCATCAAGGAATAATTATCATCTAGAGTAGATCCATTTCATAAATACTATGTAGAATCTTTTAGGCCATATCTACTGAACAAATAATTAAATAATTATATTCAATAAAACAAACTTTTCCTAAAAAATTTTAATTCTTTAGGCAGTATGTTATAATCATGCATTAAATTTAAGCAGTTGGGCAAAATTCAAAATATCTGGTAATTCAGATATTTTTGTTTTTATATAAGCCAGTTATCCTGAAGGTATTTTTTGTATTAAATACCACATTTGAATATGTAAGGACATCATAGTGTTAAAGGAAAATTTTCACTATTTAACAAGTTTGTTTAATGGGAAAAACATATGAAATGGTCTTTGTTAATCATTTAGCTCAGTAATATATAAATCTAACCTATTAATTAAAAAAAATCAAAGCTGCTTAGGACGTATGCTCTTTCTCTTATTCTTTTTCTATTCTCTCTCTCTCTCTCTCTCTTTTTTTATTGTTGCTCCAGATATATCTGTGTTGGAGCAGAATTTATGCAATCTATGCAGTACCTTTTCCCCTTTAACTAATAAGAAACAAGAAAACAGCAATCTCATTTTCAATTTCACATTGATGTCCCTCTTTATTCTTTTGATTACCATGATATATGTACAATTCATAAAATTTTGTATAGTCTTCTTATATGTAAAATGGAAAATAATTACAGGTGACACTTAGATGAGCCCTCTTTGCATTAACTCCTCTTCACCCATGCTGCTGGAAAGAGCTTTTTACACTTAAAATCTATCTTCCGATGACCAGCATTGCCATTCTTTTCCTATCTCCTGATTAAACATTCTAGAATAAATGGCCAAGATGAAAACTTCTTTGCATTGGCAGCTTTCTTTTCAGAAGGAGGTCAGGCCTTTCAGAATCCATCCATATCAGGGTGATTTCTATTTGATCAGTCACTGAACCATCTATCTATTCTCTCTAATGACTGTTGTGTTGTCTTATGCAGAAAATGTCACCGTTGTCAGTCTTTGTGGGAATTTGAGTAGAAAAGTTATAAATTCAGATCAATTCTTTCATGTGAACCTCGTTTATCTGTATCCCTGAGTGCCAGGGGATTCTTGGAGAGGTAGTGACCCAGCTTCTTGAAGCTTCGGTCATTAGTCACTGTTAACCCCTCAGTCCTGGGTCCCACTCTTAATTTATGCCAAGGACAGTCATAAATCAAGCTTCCCAAGAAGGAGAGATCAAGGGGAAAATAGCTAAATATTTATAAGGCAAGAACTAAAAGGAAAAAGAGAAGTAAAAGGTACCTGCATGAAGGCTGTTTTCTGAATGGGATGAAGTAAGCAGATGCGCAGATAACTTCCTTTGTAGTCAGTGGTAATCATATCAAAACCCACGGCTTCAGGGATGGCCAGAACCACAGAGACCACCCAAATTAAAACAATTTCTACTGCTGTCCATTTTGGAACCCCAATTCCTTTAATTCGACTCCAAGATGCAACGGCTCGATATCTGAAGTGCAAAATAGAATTACTTGTCAAGTGGGCAGAGCCTGGCTTTGTTGAATTACATAGCTTATTTTCTGAGTGACATAGCCATCCCTAGAATACTATTCAGGATATACCTGACTTAAATGTGCAGTATTACCTGTCAATACTTAGAGCGCACAGGCTCAGCACGGTGATTCCCACGGAGGCCTTCTGTATGAAAGGCACCAGCTTACACATCTCAACTCCAAAGGGCCAGTCCTCTGCGAGAAGCTGCAATAAGGACATATGGAGCTCTGTTAGGGAGATTTCCATCAGGCACCCTCTGAACTGAAGTACTTAGTGGAGAGTAATTAACATGAAGAGTAAAATAAATTTCAGTTCTAATATTTTTCCTCATGGACTACTCCTTTGAAAAGCGCTAGTGTTTGATACATGGAACAGGAGAGTGTGTTGGGAAAATGAAAATGCAACCCATTCCAGAGAATTCGTTACGCATCTAGAGTAACTTTGGGTCAGGATCTCCACCACAAGGTCAATTGAAGCCAGCTGCTTAAGTTCCTCTTACACAATTGAACCTGCGGCACTGAATACATCTCTTTCCTATATTGTCATGGAGTCTCTAATGCTCAGTTCTTGGCCAAATCAAAATATAGCCTAATTAAAAATAGGTGATAAATGTTCCTTAGTGAGGGAGAATAGCGTGTGCATTTGTATACTTATTCTTTACTCTGGTCAACCTACTAGACTGCATAGTAACTCGGCCAGGGTAGGCATGCTGCTGCTCCTTGACCGCACGAAGCACACTCCTGCCTTCAGGCTTTACTTTCGGTTTTTCCTTATCTTGGAAGGCTCCTTCCCTACAGATCTACTAGGCAAACTTCCTTACATCCTTCAGGTCTTGCTCAAGTCTCATATTTTCAACACTACCTACCCTGACCACACTATGAAGAATAGTAACCAGCCAGACGTTCCCATCTCCCTTTCCCTCGTCCACATTCCTTTTTATCTATAGCACTTATCAACTCCTATTGCTTATATTATAACATTTACTTGTTTGTTTTGTGTAGTTTTTGCTGTCTAGCACCTCTAAAGTATTTGACAGACTATGGGCTCTGTGACTGCCTAATATAGGTCCTGACGCATAACAGATGCTTAATAAATATTCAAACCCCTAATGTATATAGGCACTGGCTATCCAATGAGCAAAAGACACAGTTCTTGCTATTATACATATATTTCTCTTGATCTGACTTCAGACTATGCAACTATCTATTGTTAAACTCAGTTATTTTCTTTCTTAAGACAACTGAGTGTGCCCCACCCTGGTAAATGAATCACTTTAGGTAAACATCTGGATTGAATGTTCATGAGGTTTTGAAAATAAAGTATTTCAAATCTATGTTTATTTTTTAATGTTTTAAAAAATAATCTTCCAAAAGTGAAAACTATTTTGAAACACAATTACGTCTTTTCGTTCTTTCACTAGCAAAGGTTCTTTGTGGAGTTTGTCAAGCTGGGTGATTGTTTTGTAACAAGAATGGCACCAAAGGTTGAAATGTACACTTCAGAATGAACATGACTTGGAACTCCAACATGGGACTAATTTCATTTCTAAGTTAAGCATGAAAAATTACATTGACATATAGGACAAATATTGACAAACTTACAACAAATATGCTTATTCTAGGGCCCTGAAAGCCTACAGAGCCAGGCAGGTAACACAGAGCTGTGGAGGGAGCTGGGTGTAAGAAAGTCATTGGTGTTGGGAAGATAATTGGGAGTGGTGGGGTCTGGGGTAAATCTTATCTAAAAGGAATAGCTGATAATAAACCTGGCATGATTTTTGCTAAGGGACTCCAAATAAAAATATCTCTTGATTTTTAGCCAAAAAAAAAAAAAAAAGAATTTTTGTAAGAAATCGCATAATATATAAAAGTTGTCAACTAAGTCATATTTTTAAAAAACATTGTGTTAACAAAATATATCTGTGAGTTGGACTAGCCTCTACCTTGTGACTTCTGGATTAATCAATTGACTCATAACTGCTTGTTTATTCATTCACTCAGTAAACATGTACTGAGTATCCACTATGTGCAAGACACCATTCATAGTACAGGCTGTACATCAGTGAATGAGACAAACTCTCAGCTCTTATGAAGCTCACAGTTTTGTGAGAGAAGCAGACAAAAAAGACACAAATATTTAATGTGGTGTCACATGGAGGGGGCGTCATCATATTAAGGGAGTATAATGGGATTTAGGGTGCTTTCTGGCAGGCTACTCAGCAAGGTCTCTCTAAAGAGGCAACTTTTGAGTAGGTACTTGACTAAAATAAGAAGCCATGCAAAGAGCATTCAAGGCAAAGGAAAGAGCTAGTGCAAAGGTCCTGGTGAGCTAAAGGGACAGGAAGAAATCTATCAAGGCTGTAGCTGAGTGATCTAAACCAAGTGTCTAGGTGATGACGTTGTAGAGGCAGGACCTTGAATTTTTTGTTTGTTTGTTTTTGAAGCAATCCATTGCAAGGCTTTTAAAAAAGGAAATAGAGCGATCTCATTTATTTTCCTTTTTTCCACTCTGTTCAATGTAGAATAGAATGTGGGGTCAAGAAAGGAAGCTTTGATGAATGCTTGTGGTGAGCTGGACTCTGTGGTGCCCTGGGGCTGAGGAGTATGAGTTAGAGACTCGATATATTTTGAAGGTAGAGCCAGCAGGACTTGTCTACGGGTTGAATGTCAGATGTGAAGAGTCAAGAAACTTAAAGAGATTTACCATGTAAATAGTGGGCCATTTACTGAAATAGGGGAAAACTCCGGGTGCCACAGGTCTGAACTAGCTACAAACTCAAGATGTTTTGAAGGAAATGCAAATTGCCCTTGGAAATATAAAAATAAAAATGTTCCTACCAGTTTCAAGGACTCTGCCAGACCCAGTTTGGTATAAATTAGCTAGACGATATTCTGTCTAATCATTCTTAGATATAGCAGGAAAAAAAAAAAAAGCAAAACTAACACTGTATGGCACTTACAATGGGCTAAGCACTAGCCTAAGCACTTTACACTGAATTTCCACAGCAATCCTATGAGGTAGTACTATTATTATCCTCATTTTATAGGTAACAAAACTGAGTCACTTAGAAGTTTATCAACTTGTTATGTTGATTTTAAATATGTCTACAATTTTTTTAAGCTTCTCTCTTCAAAAGGTGAAATCTCACTTCCTTCCCCTTGACTGTGGGTTGAACTTAATATTTGCTTTCAACAAATAGGATGCAGTGAAAGTGATGATGTCTGATGTGTGAGACTAGTTTATAAAAGGCATTTATGGATTCTTCCTTGCTCTCTCTTGGATCACTCATTCTAGGGGAGGCCAGTTGCCATGCCAGGAGGACACTCACACATCTCTGTGAGAGGCCAACATGGTAAGGAACTGAGGCCTCCTAAAAACAATGAACATTACCTTGCCCGATTTGTGAATGAAAAGATACTCTGGCCCTAGACACAGACCTTAAGATAACTGCAGCCCCTGCCAATATCTTGGCTATACTCCCATGAGAGACCCTGAGCCAGTGGCTCCTGAATTCCTGAACCACAGATACAACGTGAGATAATAAATGTTTATTATTCATGTAACTCAGTTTTGGAGAAATTTGGTGTTCATCATTTGATTATTAATATATTTATCATTGGTCACTCATTTAAATTAGTCATAGAGTCACATTTGAACCCACATGGTCTGATTCTGGAGTGTGTAGTATTTTGAGGAAATTGATCTTAGAAAAAAGAAATGTTTAGAATTAAATGAATATTAGTACTTTTAAACACATAGCTATGTGTCAAACAATGGTAAAATATCTAGATGCAGAGTAAAATTTTCTTTTAACTACCTAGCTATTTTATTCATATAACGTCCCCAAATTTGGAAAGTTTCAATCATTTTATTGCCTCTTAACTATTTTCAAAGCATGCAAGTATTAGATTACAGAGGTATAGCATTCAGGTGGATCAAGATGAATGAGTGTCCAGGCCACTGAAAAGAAAGAAGTCTGGCCAATGAAAATGAGCTCTGCACCGAGTCCAGGCCCAGTTTTGAGGTTACTATTGTTTTTGGCTCAGCCTAGAAATTGTATTATTGCTCTTCATACCACTGGGAGGCCTGCAGCCCAACCTCTGACCTAAGTTATCACAGAGGACAGGGAAACACAAACTGAAAATTCAACACAGAGATAGTCACAAAGCTAATCATAACTAAGAGATTATAATTTTGTAATCTACCCTTGCAAGGGAAAGGAACTGCAAAATAGGAGGCATTAACCTTCATCAGCTTTTCAGAATTTCAGGCTTTCAATTCAGACCTGAATGCTGCTGGTCCTTAGTGGCAACAAATGACTCGTGACTGAGTGCTTACTATCACTTCTGTTATCTTGCAGTGGGAAAGATGACTTTGACAACCTCTACCTCTCTCTGACCAGAAGGCTTTGTGGATACACTGAAAAGGCTGATAGCCTGTGACAGAAACCATGCCCACTACTGATGCTCATCTCTTTCTTAGTGGCCTCCAGCAAGAAAGTCTGAGTAAGTTAGTGCTTAGAGCTTATTTAAAAAGGAAAGACATCAACCTCTTGTTTAATGGTAAAGAAATCCCCGGGTTGGGAAAAAGCCATTAAAAAAAAAAAAAAATTACTCTCAACCAAGATGCCCTCTTTAAAATTTGTTAAAGAAATATCATTATAGATTTTTATAATTTCTAGTAATTATTTCTAGTAATTACTAATTTGAAGTCTAACAATATAGCTTTCCTCCTTTTAGAAGAAATTGATTCCCTTTACTGCAAGAGGGAGAAACTCTAACTTTAAACTCAGCAATAACACATTCTTATTCCTTATGTTTAGGTTCTTCTTTAGACTTTATTCCATTAAATTAGATAACTTAAGGGCAAAGTCTAAATACTAAAGACAAAACAATCATGTAATCAAACAAGTTTCTCTGGTCACGAAAAGAATTTTAGTGTTTGATATTGTTACTAGGTCCCTGCTACATGAATTAAATTTTTAGGTCCTGTTTAAAATTAAATTTGAATATATGGTACCTAATATTTAGCAAATGTGAACCAGTTAGAAAATACTCTCATAATGGACACTGGTTTTCACTTTATGATGGTTCATCTAAGAGCTTTTGTTACTTTGGGTCCTACGAGCAATGCAGTGTCCATTTGTCAAATGATCGCCTATGCTTGTGTTGACCCCTTTCTCCTAATGCTTATACTGCTTCTCTAGCACATTTCTTTTGTGTGAATAAACACAAATAAATAAAGTAATTAAAACTAGATTTAAAAAAGACTTAACCATAATGATTATAAGGTTTCTATTCCAGGATGACCATAATTTTATAACTTTATGTTAGAACAGCTGTTTGAGAAAGGATATAGGCAACAGAATCCAAATAATTAGTTTATATTACATTATGTAATTATTTTTAGATTATAAAGATTTTTTTTTTTTAATTTCTGAAAGGATAAATAGCATGGATGAGGAATAGCTATCCTTTCTTTAAGGTTATTCTTAAGAGAGTCCTACAAAATCTCTCTAACTAGGGGATTTACATTTTTCATTTTTCTTTTTAATTAAAAATTACATTCTTGAGAAATTAAGTGAAGAAAACCCTGCAATACACACCAGCCCCATAAAGTCAGGAAATGCCAGTTAACCATCTTGCACTAACAAAGTTTAATTTGTCTCATTAACCCTATATACCATTTTCCCTATTTTTTAATATTTATTTATTTATTTGTTTGTTTGTTTGTTTATTTATTTATTATTTATGCCTGCAGCACCTGGTCTTCCTAGGTGGTCTCTTATCCAAGTACTAACTGGGACCAACCCTGCTTAGCTTTCGAGATCAGACGGGATCGGGCTTGTTCAGGGTGGCATGGCCGTAGACCATGGACCGTAGCTCCCCTGGGGCGTGAACCCAGGACCTTCTGCATGTAAAGCAGACGTACTAACCACTACACTATGGAACCATGTTCCCTATTTTTTTTATTAAGAGTAAACACTGAGCTTTAATTGCTTATTTGTTTCAGAATATCATGTAGCATTCATTCCTAGCACAGAGCCTGACACACAGTGCTCACTCATCAAATGCTTATTGAATAATAGTGAATGAATGAGTGAATAGATGAATGAATGAATTTGATTGCAAGTCAGAAATCTTCTGATAAAACTTTTGTTATGGGCTTTTCACTTCTCATATTCTAAACAAATTATTTAGAGAATTAAGATGACTGTGCATTTATTTTTTTTGTATTGTCTAGTCCATGTCCTCCCCTCTTCCAGATGCTCAGGTCTTATTGTCAAATAGAGCCAGGGCCTTGGGGTGTGAGAGTTGGCTGTTCTCTTGTTGGAGTTCTACCTTCCAAACAGGCCGGAAAAGGTGAAAAGCAAAAATTCCTCTCCCATTCTCTCTCTCCTACTCAAAACTGTCAAGGAAATGACTAATCAAAAACAGTACCTACTGTTTCTCACTATCTAATTAATTCTATGAGGAGCTTTAGTTGCAGATTTGGTGGAGATGGATGCAGTAAGCATAGAGACACTGTAAGAGATGATCATTTAAGAGGGCGGGTGAGCAACGCGTTAACGAAGACAAACCAGGGTTACTTTGCCAAATTGCTGTCTGTTCCATCTCGTGATGCACTATGAACATTTCATTCAAGTGACTGGTATTATGTTTTTATAGTGACAGTCACAGAGGGAAATAATGGAGTGGTGTGGAAAAGGGTGTATTCTTCTGTTTTTATCTGTTTCCTGTAGCAGATAAGAATTTTTCTGCATTTGAACTAGCATTTTAATCCTTATTCAAGAATTTCATCCTTATTCAAGGATTTCCACATCAAGGAGTTTTTCTGCATTTGAACTAGCATTTTAATTCTTATTCAAGGATTTCCACAAAATAATCTCCCTTTCTTTCTTTTTTTCACATGTACATACAGAATTTAAGGTAAGCTGCTGGTCTAGTACATAATAAATATTTTCTTGATATACATTTATTTCACTTGAGCCTTAAAGGACAAATATCAATTATAAGTTCCATCCCAAACCCATTAAAATACACTTAATCACTTAAAGATTAAGCATTGTGAGTTAGAACTACGTGGGTCAGAAAAAAATGTCAGCTTCTAATTATATAGAAGAATGATATTTAAATAGGCAAGAATGTGAACAGTGCCCCCTGGAGTTGTGCAAGGCAGAAACTTTCTAGGAATCTGTTGTGTGCATACCCACAAAACAGAGGGCTTTTCACTCTGGACACATTCTTATGACTTGCTGAAATGGAACAATGACTCCATGAATATGAATTAAGCTCCTTGAAACAAAATCTCTAAGAGAAACAAAGAAATAGAAAAAAAGATTTAAAAAATATGTCATAGGAGAAATTTAAGTTCACCTTAAATATATTTCCCTATCAGTGTTACAATGAAATTTATTCCCAAGCCTGTAACAGGAAAATAATAAATGGATAACTACTCTCCTATTATCTGAACTTAAAAATTTACCCACAGTTTGTGCTTAAAAACTTTCATTGACACACTATGTATTTTGAAAGACTCACCTAAAAGCATTATGATACTGCTGTTTACCTCACCTAATATTAAAGTCACTTATCTGAGCTGGCTCTTCTGAGATCACCATGACATTTGAAGGAACTGAGGAATTATAACCTGATGGTCTCAAGGCTCAGAAAGAGACTCTCAAACTTAATGAATTCAGCAAACCTTATTAGGTAATTTCATGTCTTACTTGAATCTAATTCTACCCAGAGAATATCTTAAAGGATACTGGTAAGCTACTAAGAGAAAATGTTTGATTGCTATGAAATCCAAAAGACCTTTAAAATATTTTTAAAACACTGAGGGAGGGGGAAGAAGACAGTGTAAAATGTAAACATTCAGAGCAAGTTTTCCCCCTTTCTGGAAACTATGATGGAGCTAAAGAGGAGGGAAATAGAGAGAGGATACAGGTCAGGAGGCATGAGTATAGCTGTTAGTCTCAGGGACAGAGAATTGCTTGAGTTATGTTTTAGTCAACTTTGCTAATAAATTTCTGACACAAGAATGATCTTCCTCTCTCTCTTCTACAAATAGTTTGGTCATTTTCGTGTTTCTATACATTTATAAGAGAAGATCTATAGGGAAAGTGAAATAATAAATCTCTAAAGTAAAAGCATTTGAAAAAAAAAGAAGTCTAAAATTAGAGAAGTTGTTGGCTAAGATATACCCATACACAACCCTCAGCTTTTTCCCAAACATAACCAACCTCCTTTTAACTTTGCAAAGCACTGAAAGAGAACGTTTCACATCATAAATTACATCTCGAGTCTTATTTCAGTTCAGGCTTTATCTGTCAACACCCTTTAAAGCACTTAATCACTTATTAGCATTTGGCATGTTTCTGTAAAAATAATCAACTATAGCATATTACCCACACAGAGATAACCTTATATGGTGTGTGTGTGTGTGTGTGTGTGTGTGTGTGTGTGTGTGTGTGTGAAATGAAGAACACAGTGCCCTGGCCCTGACACAACAAGGTCTTGGCTATGTCATCCTCTTATACAGTTATGGAAATATCTTCGAACTTGAACAACTCCTTTAAAGTGAGCAAAGAAAAAATGTAGAGCCTTTAATACATAACCCTTACCGTGTGGAAAGAAACACTACCTTAATATTTTAAGAAGCTTAGATTTATGAAGTGACCAAGTAGCAGTTTAAAGGCAAACACAAGAAGTACCATGGAGTTAACCTAGGGTAACTTCATTGCCCAAAGCCAAGTGTTTGCCAACCATTTTGTCATGGGAATCAGTGAAACAGTGAATTAGAAATATGAAATTTGAGTTTCTGGGTTATTTGAATTCTGCTATCAACCTGTTATTCAGTTTTGACCAATATCTTCATACAGAAAAGGGAGCAAACTTTCCCCTTCTTTTTCATCTGGACCGTTATAAAAATATGAGTTAGAAAAATCCCCCTGCCTTACATCTTATTTATAAAATCTTTTGTCAACAAGCATCGGTCTGATATTGACTGTTGCAGACACTGCACTAGGTGGGTGAGGGTGTTAGTTTTGTTTGTTAATAAATTGAGGTTATTCAGAGTAATCATCTTACTTTTTATTAATACTTTTTATTTCTTATTTTTATTTATTTTATTTATTTATTTATTTTTCACTTAATGTAATTTGCATAAGTTTTACATTTTTCACCTCTTTTACCCTATCTATCTCCCCCTATTAATACTTTTTAAAAGCTAATACTCTAAATGTGCTTAATTGGTGCTCCTTAATTTTTTTTTTTTTTTTTTTACTTTAAATAAATGAATCTCAAAGGTTATCTAGGTTCCATTTTGGGTTCAAAATGCTTTTAAAAATCTCAAAATATTACTAAAATATTAGTAAAAGATCTCGCTTACTTAATGGAAATGGAAACAGTATTATTACCTTGGAAGAAATTAGATTTCTCTACCCAATGACACCTTTACCTCTGGTATTGCTCCATACAAATAGACTTCTGTTTACTAATTGAAAAATTATACCTTCGAAAGTTAAATCTGATGGTGTTCCATTAACTTCTAGCTCTAACTGTGAAACTAGTTAATTATACACAAACTTGTTAAGTACTAGAAGTAGTCTAAGATCAAATAGTGAGAAAGGTGACTTTGTTCAGGAAGATAGTTTTGATCGTGTCACAAGCAGAAAATATATGATTACCTGACAAGGTCACTTGACTCAAAACTCATTTGTTGGTTCAGTGAAGCAATTCCACATTTTGACATGCCGGCATTTTAATGTTAGATATACTCTACCTTAACCAGTTAAACGTTAAAGATCAGCAGTTTTGCATCTCAGAGGTATGAAGGCAGCCTCCTGGCCTCTAAAAGTAGCCTACAAAGTCTTAAGTGCAAAGCCATCTAAAAGCACTCCAATAGGTCACCAGCCTAATTTTCAAAAAGCTCTCTACCACCCCTGGACATCTGATTACACTCAGATTTTATCAAACTGATGCCCATCAATATTTGCCTTATCAGTTTAGAGACAAATTTGTTTTCAAAAGCAATTTGCTTACACATAAAAGAAGCTATATTTGAGAATTAACTATATTAACTCAGTTATCTATGTAAATATAGCACAAGGAGTGAAATTGTTAACTAAAATTCATAAATAATTTTAAAACTCATTATTTGCTCAAGAAATTTCAACTTCTTGAGAAGTTAAAATAAATTAAAGAAATTTTAACTTAACTGGCAATCAAGGCTTGTTGAATATCACTGCTAAATCAAATGAATCCAAGCCAACTAACCAACCAACCAACAACATAAAAACCTCCATAGCATCCACAAGTGCACCCAGTTCTTTTGCTTCCCACATAACTTTGACATTGGCGCTACTATAATTTAGTAGTCAGATAGGCTCTTGTAGGCAACAAACATCTAGATTACCCCATTCATTTTAGTTTATACATGAAGGATATAAATAAGTAGCTTGCGAATAAGGAGAGATGCATCGTCATATCAGATAACTTAAACCTGGCTTTTGGGTCTGGTACATATATACACCATGTAACTACTGGCATGGTGATCCATGTATATGTTAGAGATAGACATCAATATATGTATATCTCTATGGAGATGTATAAAATAGTGATTCAAACTAAGAGTAAAACAATAACTTTGGCCCACAATATGACAATATCTATCAGAATTACAAATGCACATATCCTTTGATTCAGTAATTTTAATTTTAGATATTTACCCTTCAGATAGAATCACACATGTGTGCTAAGCCATATGTACAAAGATGTTATTTGTAGTCATGGTGATAATGGCAAAAGCTGGAAAAAACCCTACAAATTTCCATTCTTATTTACATGCACACACACACACATACACACATACACACACTCATTTATTTGCTTACTATGTGCTAGACACTGTGACAAAAGATATTCACCTACTTATGTGTCTATACATACTTAGAACATTTAATATATTTATATATGCATAAACATACCCGTCTATATATATATTTTAAATATCTTTGGATGATTGCATTTTTCATTTTTCATCTGGATGGTCTTATGTAATATAGTGTGTAACAGCCCTAGTGTGTGCTGCTGAGGAGGATAAAGAGGCTTTTATTTTCAACATGTTTACATAAATATTTCAAGCACTGGAACAGCTTTAATTTGCTGAATGTCCTGTGATATCTTTTTGACCTCCAACACTGGATTTCATGGTGAGGAAGACTGACTCTACCTAGAAGTTTCCAGAGACTCAGTTCCTTGAGGGAGGCAAGACAGAGGTTGTCATCCCCTCACAGCAGCACCTCCCTGTGACGTCCTGTCTCATTCTCCAGCGGTATTAAGGACTATGGCTTCCAGCAAGAATTTTCACATTTTTTGGTTTGTCAACGTTATTGAACTCTAGATTTACTGAACTCCAGATCAAAATGTAATAGATTTACTTTGACGTTTCTGGGCCCCTGGGTGTGCCAACAGATGGGTTGGAGGGTTTTATGAATACCCAGAAATTACGAATGTGTGCACATATATGTATATTTTAATATATTATATGTTAATCACAATTATATACATTATATATCATGTATTAATTATACATAATAAAAACAATTTGCTTGATTCTCAAAGAGAACGGTAACATTCTACAAAAAAAACAAAAACAAAAACATAAATCGCTGGCTTAGAGATTCAAGTCCCCCACTTTAGGATAAATTTAAATGGCATTCATAATTCACTTAAATTACTTTCTGTGAAGTATAATACCTGACTACTCTGAAATAATAAATGCATTTTTAAAAACTTACTTATATGGTGTCATAATTATTTAGGGTAATAAATAACTTCTATCTAGTCCTGGATTAGGTGTTTCAGTAAACAAAGCTTTTAGAATAACAATGCTATTATCAATATTACACACTACAGATCATCTGAATGGGATTTCTGAAGAGAGAAATCTTCAGATGACTCAAATTGAACCTGAAAATGCTTACCAAGTATCCTACTGTGTCACACAATTTCACTAAAGCACTCCAATGAGGCCCTCACAACACTCCAAGTTGGAGAAGGGCATGCTGTGCCTGAGCCTGCTCAGTGCAGGAGGCCGGGGAGGGCCACAGGTGCTGGGGCCAGGCGGCCTGGCTTCAAGTCTGCTTTCATCACTTTCTAGTGGGGTGACATTGGGCAATCTTCACCTCTCCAACATGTAGTTTCCCCATATAATAGGGATGATAACAGTACCTCCTCCATAAGGTTGTCACAGTGATTTAATGAAATAAACCAAGTACCTAGTGCATAATAAATGGTTGCCATTGTTACATTATGCCTCAAGTGTTACCTATTTATGCATACTACAAAAATCAACCAAAGGTTACTATATGGGGTTCAATGATGGTAAACCTAACTCTTTGTGATGGATTTGTTTATGACCAATATAGAAAAGGAGATGGTCATATTTGTAATGATTTATTAGTTTGTTTATTTCAGAAGTGAAAACACAGTTTTAACAGACTAAGTAGCTTCAGGCAAAAAGATGTAACTTCCTAGGGAAATCATAAAGGAATTTGAAATGAAAATAAAATCTGTGTGCCCCCTTAGGAGTCAAATATTCTGTGACTTATTGAGTGTAATAATTTGACTGGACAGAGGAAGTAGGATGGTCCTGGAAGAGCTGATTTACTCATGCCTGAAAGCAACACCAGAGTGTTCTCAGCCCCTCCTTCCACATAGCACTTCAAGTGCTGGCTTAGGAAGGTTTCTGACCAGGCTAGAGGTGTGGGGTTTCCTGGAACCTCTCTAAACAGGCCTTTCACAAAATTCTGTGCAAGACTAGCAGAACTAGATGTAACCTCTCTTTTAAGAAGGATCTTATTTCATTTATTTTAAAATTTCTCACAACACCTTGTACTCTAATGTTTCTCAAGTCAGTTTTGATGAATTGAATTACAATTCCTCTGCCAAATTGGAACAGTAAGACTTGGTCTGTGGGACTCCTTAAGAAGTAAATGGGTCACTTCTGACCCAAAAGGAGCTGTGATCGCATTGAAGAAACTCATTTCAGACTATGCTCTCCAGAGTTCATAAGAACCAGTTGTCATGCAGAATTTTAGAATTTCTTCTATTTATCACCAATTTCTGGGAATATTTCCTTCTCGGGCCTTGTTCCTAATCTGAATCCTATCTCTAAACCTCAGAAATCTCTAGAA
Source organism: Pteropus alecto (assembly GCF_000325575.1). NCBI lineage: Eukaryota > Metazoa > Chordata > Mammalia > Chiroptera > Pteropodidae > Pteropus > Pteropus alecto. Next base: position 10,644,739 of record NW_006436811.1, read on the forward strand.
TTCCCTTAAAATATGGCTATTTGGATTAGAATTTCCAGAGATTCATGAAGGACAGTTTAAAGGCATGGCTTATGATAACTTCTGCCACGAAAGATGAAGCAAAGGCTCTACAAGCCTTTCTCAACTCCACATTCTGTTTTTTTTTTTTCCCTGTACCCAAGTCCAGGACTAGCTTAAAGCAAATCTTCAAAACACGTTACCATTCCTCTACACTTGGGTTCTGTTTTTATATTTGATTTTCTATTGCTGATCATAATGGGGAAGCAGAGTTTTACATATTTATACAGTCTTTTAAAATGTTCCAGCTCTTTCACTTGGGCTATTTTTCTTAATACCACAAAACCCCAGTAAGTGGGCACTAGAAGCCTTGTTGTAGAGTTGACGAAACTGAGGCCCAGGGATGTTAGGATGTGTCCAGAGATCCAAAGCAACCTAGTGGCAAATAGTGTCAAGGTTTATGTTCTGACCTTGCTCTCCATGCCTGTTCCCTCTGATGCCCCTGGTGATCACACAGTAGTGTTAGCTACTGAAACCTTTCTTTACAGACTTAAAGTTGAGTGCTCTTGGTCTTGTCCATGAAGTAACCTATGAGGTGTGGCTGGCTAGTACTTTGAATTAGCCTGATTCCCACCTTCATCTCTTACTCATTGTGAAATCTTGAACATCCTATTAATCTTCTGTAAAATGGAGTAATATTTACTTGTGGGTTGTTGAAGGAGTAAAAAATGTAATACATCTATCCCCAGTGCTTGCCTTACTGCAGGCATTCAATAAAAAGTAGGAACAGTGCAGTTATACACAGCAGAGGACCTGTGTTTTCCCACTCGCCAGTCTGAGCCTCTTTCTTTTAGGCTATTTGTTTCCTAAAAACGAATTCCAGTCCCTCTACTTTCAGAGTCCTCTAAGAAAATGCTTCCTAAGGTTAGTATTCACACACATCACCTAGATATCTTAAGATGCACAAGTTTGATTTAGCAAGTCTGGGGTAGACTTGTTGTTCTAACAGGCTCTTGAGTGATATCAATTTTGCCAGTTCATGGATCAAACCTTAGAGATAATGTACCCAGTGAGCTGGACTTAGGGACAAGACCCTTCAGAACACATGGTTCTCAAACTTTACAGTTCATCCTAATAACGTGGAGAGCTTTTAAAATAAAAAAATTTATATATAGTGCCCCACCCCAGAGTAGATTTGAGGCTATAAAATGTCATTTCTAACACATTCCCAAGTGATGTTGATGCCTCTGGGGACTACACTTGTTCTAGGCTTAGAATTGGTACTGAAGACCCGTAGGTAATTTGGTTGCAATGGTTGCTGACTTTTAGGAGGGGATGGATCTTCTTGAATAAGCTCCCTCCAAAGTCTCTCCCATCTCCCTCTACCTAACCAGTTGCTCTCTCATCGCGATATTAGCAGGTTCCCTTTACCTTGTAGACATTGATGGGGATGTCAATGATGATGTGCAGCAGGTCTCCCAGAGCCAGGCTGGCTATCAAGATATTGGGGCCATTTCTCATGCACTTGTTCTTGTAAATGATTCTCAGCAGCGTGGAGTTTCCGATGATGCCCAGCACGAACACTAGGCAGGACACCACCGTGTTGATGTATTTGAAAGTTTCTTTGATCTCAATGGTTCCTTCACACGGGGGCGGAGCGAGGTTCCGTGGAGGGGCTCTTGCCGGCTTCCCTGTCTCAAGAATCTGCGGAGGTGCTGATGACCGCGGCAAGCTGACGTTGGACCCCCTCGGCCATGAGGTCTTAGTGGGGGGCGTCATGATCTCTCCGGTCCCCAGAAGCAGCGGAGTGGCCCCAGCTGACGGGAATCCCCTCTCTTCTCCCTGGACCTCCGCCACGCCGCAGGCAAGGATCAGCGCCACCAGGGCGCGTCCGCACAGGCTTGGCAGCTGCTGCATGATGCTATCTGCTCCAGTGGGAGTCGGGTGGCCGCTCCGCAGCTTTCAGAGTCTGGAGACCAGCAGGGGAAGGAAGACAAGACACTTGGTTCAGCTGCCCCAGCCACTCCCCGGCAAACCGCTGGCGCAGAGTCCAACCGCGCGGCTACTATCCGCATGCAAAAATAACTCAAGTTTGCGCGCGAGTGGGAAACTGGCGAGTGCGACCAGCCTGCGCCCTTAGACTGTCCTTCCAGAACCAGTTTTCTCGGTGGTTTTTCTCCCCTGAGTCCCTCCCCCTCTCCCCTCCATCTCCAGTGGTAAATGTTTCTCAGTGGGGCGGGACATTCTGGAAGGGGTGTGTCAAGGAGGGAAGCATGGGTGTCCAAGGCAAAAGCTCTGAGCTCCTTGGTGTGCCCTGAGGGAGCATGTACGTTCTGGCTAAGGATTCTGGGGACGGGGGGAATCAATCAAGGCACCCAGAGGCCGAGGGTATGTGCCAATTTCTGCAGTTTGCTCCTTCGGGAACCCAGACAACCCGTGTCTGAACTCCAAGACTCCTGGTGGGTGAAAGCCGCTTCTACCCTGCTGCCTGAGCTCAGGTTCCCCGAGGCCCGCAGGAGTGCGCGGCTGACTCGGAAAATCTGCGACTTCTCAACTCGGTTCTACTTGGGAAGACTATCGGCATTAACTTCGGAGCTTCTGTCCCCCCCCCAAGTGACTTCAAACACTCACACGCCCTCTCGTACGCCAACCTCAATTCACTGTGTCTATACGTTTTATTTAAAATATTTATATATATGTATATACACATACACACACATATATGTACATATACACACATATATGTGTATGTGTGTATGCATGTATATGTATGCATTATATATATAATTTATATGTATATGAATTATATATATAATTTCCCAAACTAGTAATGTAAGCTGAAGCCCCAGGACAAGGGTCAATCACTGCTTTTAATTGGATACCAAATCAGAATGTTTACCTCTCGGATGGGACGCAGCAGGCGCAAAGCGACCAGCCAGAACCTCTTTCCCGGGACGCGCTCGGCTCTCACGCCTCGGTTTTCCCTGATCCCCGGAGCAGAGCACGCCTCCCTTCAGCAGCAGGCGGGGCTGGCTCTGACGAAACGCTCAGGGAATGCCAGACCGTGCAGCTCCACAGCTTACTCAGGCTCTTTGCTATCCCTAGACAAGTACTTTTATTCATTCGTCCCTTCCCCATCAATCACCGCCAGACTCCTCCTGCGTCTTTCCCACCGCGCCGCAACCTTTCCCCTTGGGCGATGCCTGGACAGCATCAGCAGAAGCTGCCCGCTGGACAGGGCAGTCAGTTCTCAGCGGAAGAAGCGAGAGGTACTTTATCTGTCACAGTTCTGAGTTCTTCAAACGATGAGCCTAACCCAAGGGCAAGTTTCTACGCACTCGGTGATGCCCTTGGGCTCTAGACTAGCACACTGTATTAAACGTGTTAACCTGGACTTTTAATGCCTCCTGTAACTTTCCTTTAAATACCCCGCGTGATATATAAGACCTGGTTGGTTTGGAGACGCTGTTCTTTGCCCTGTTTCTGTACCCCGCCCCCCCCCCACTCCCTTTCAATTTCAAGTCCCCATCGCCCTCAGCAAGGAGGGGCACGACCCTTTCCTCTCCAGCCCTCTCACCGCCCTAGCAGAGGACTAAAATTCCTCCCTTATTGTCTGTAGCAGCGGCTACTCTCCCTGTGTCCTGAAGTGTTAATATCAGGCCATCTCTGGGATTTTTATACTGTCGAGGGACCTTATACCTATAGGGGACATGAAAATAGTCAGAAAGTTGCCATTCAAATTCAGGATGATGTTTATCAGGCAGAGGCATAAAATAAATTCTTCCTATCCTTCCTTGAATTCAGTTTTTATGGGATAGAGAGAAATAATAGAGACTGACAGTTTTGTCCAACAATTGTATAAAACAAAAGTCAGAAATTCAGACTGTGTAATGTGTTTTGGATATTACTCTGCTGTCTTCCAGTCAACTGGTTGGATCCGTGAAATTTCGGACCTAGAAGGAACTATTCTGTGTATCAACTTATTTAGAGACTAGATGGCTCATTTTTGACCTCACAGGTGGTTAATGGCATAGGCGGGGCAAGAACTTTGCATTTTTGATTCCTATGCAATGTTTTCTGTGTAAGTAGAAGTAGAAAATCAATTTCTATTTTAAAAGTTGAACTTTAAGTGTGAAATATGGTCTAAAGAGCATGATTAAGGAGTAAGGCTAAAGGAATGAGAAACACGGTCTAGGGTTGTGAGTGCTAATTCCAAATCAGGGTGTTTTTAGCGCAGAACTTATCCGCCCTGTCTGGGTAAAAATAAGGTCAGCGTTCAGTTGTTTCAAAGCTGAGCCAAGTAACGACATACAGTGCTGTGTGAATGAGGAGTTAGATGGGTGCTCCATATGTTCGTTTGGAGTTTGAATATTTTGTTAAGTTCGAACCTGCTTTTCTTACACAAGCCTTCTTCCCACCATACATAGAGACCCTACCAATGCACCACTTTCTCTCCCTCCCCATTCACCTTTCCTCCACCCAGTTCTGGGTGTCTACTCCAAGCCTCACTGAGATCAATATCTTCTTTTTCCTCAAGCACTGTAAAACTGTTAAACACAACTGAGCACTTGATCGCACAGAGACTTTTATGGGTTACTGTTAATTTCATAGGAATTAATTTATTTTTCAGGATAGGGACAGAATTGTATGTTGTTTTAGTACCATCACAATACCTGCCACAAGTTGAGCTCATGAAATATTTTTTTATATATTTGGTAATTACATGTTAAGTTATTTAATTGTATTTACATGTTAAGTTATTTTTAAGTTATTTATTTAATTGTAATTACATGTTAAGTTTTTTAATTGTAATCCTAGCTATAGGGATCGAGAGCACAACCAAATAATTTTAATGTAAACATATACATTCCTCATCTGTAATTCAAAATACAGTATCAGCTATCTATTATAGGGCCTATGATCTATATTAAGCACCTCATTTGCATGACCTTATTTACTCCCAGCTGTCTTTGAGTTAGGAATTGTTTTTCATGATTTTATAGGTAGCTAAATGGAGTCTCAGAAATTCACTCAAGGTCACATGATTAGTTAGTTGTGGGACTAGGAATTGGAACCAGGATCATATAGACTGTGCTTTTGATTAACTTCATCACATGGAGTCTAAACAGATTTTTTTTTTCTTATTTTGAGAAACCAATGATTTAAAAATTGGTAATATTTAACCAAAGATTTACCTTAAATTTAGTGAAAATGTAAAGGCAAGCATGAGAAAGATTATTATTTGATCCTCATGAATGTCCTTAATCGAGTCACAAAAAATTGTCTCAGTTTCTCTGTTTATAAAATGGAGAAAAAGGATTAGATGATCTCTAAAGTTACTTCTTGCTCTAATTCTTCAGTCTGACAGACAAACTGACCCTGAAGAGCAGAAAAGTGAGAACAGATTTTATGCGAGGCTTTAATTTTTCTTCTTTTTTACTAATGTCTTGGGCAATACTACTGTAGGCACAAGGTTTTTTACCTTATGACTTAAAACCCCTTATTGATAAACACTATTTGTAAACTCATCAGTAGTTAAAGTGCTGTGTAAAATTTCATTTGTAAATAAGGAGCAAAATTTGTATCAAATTTTAATGCTCCTTTACTGAAAACTTTTGAGTTCGAATTAATTTTGCATTTAGCAGTTATGAAGGATTTTTTTTTTTTTTGACTTGGTACATGTGGAATCTTTTACAAAGTTGCTTTTATGAAGACACTTTTTGAAGGGTCTTAGGAAGTGTATCAAAATCCCAGATTGGCTAAAATCACACATCAAAGACAGAAAGAAAGGGTGGTGAAGGACAATGTCCCACTATCCCTTTTAAATGCTTTAACTAGAAGGTCCTGAAGACATGGATGAATGCACTTCAGAATTCATTCCTCAAAGAGCTTTGCCATGGGGAACTCGCCCAAAGCAAACCTTTTCCTCTGGTAAGAGAACAAAGAAAAGCCCTTTTAGCCACACACACAAAAAAGCTAATTCTTTCATGTAATCCCCTTGATATGAATGTACCCTTCGAAATCTACCTTGCATTCTCTAAATCATAAATGCTGAGGGACAAGGTGTATGAAAAACACAGAAAGAGTTGGCTCAATTGCTTCTCCACACATTCCCCTAGGAACAGATCCAATGATCAAATATTGGTTGAAGTAAGAGCATAAAGAAACTTTAAAGTGACTGCACAAATCAATAGCCAACAGCCTGAGCATTTCTATTTCTCGGATTTTTCTCTTATATTGCGTGACTATAATTCTTTGGACCTTATGGTTAAGGATGCTCTTTTTATTCTTTTTAAATTAAGGTATGATTTATATATAGTTAAATGGACAGGTTGTAAGTGTAGTTTGCTGAGTTTTGATAAATGTGTACATCTCTGTGACATACTTAATCAGGCTTTTATAAAAATGCATTTATTCTTCTAAAGTAGCAAAATTAGAATATTTTGAATTTGAACACTGTTCTTATTAAAATTTTACTTAAGACATTTTTTGTTTGACACCTTATTTTATACTTATCAACTTTTGTAACTGAAACATGATTCATAAATTAGAGGTGTGAGTATAAATGAGAGAATCTAAGAATTGAAACTTTATTGATGGTTGTTTGATAGTGCCCAGTTCTAGTCCACACCCTTAAAGTCATGAAAATTTGACAGACTTATAGTAACTAGAAATAAGACATTATTCTTTTCTGCTTACAGAATATTATGAGAAACAGGAATGTCACACTTTTTTATTTTTTCTGTCTGAGAAAATCAGCATAGTTCAGCTACTTCTATGGTTTACTTTAATTAAAGGATTTACTTAAAGGATTTGCTCTCTTGCTTATGGCTTAAGTAATTTTAATATTCTTTTCTTTGATGTGTTTTTCTTTTTACCCCAGCATCAGTAAAATATATATATATATGTGTGTGTGTGTGTATATATATGTAAAATCTCCTGGTCTACGAAATCTTTAAAACTATTCATAAAAACTCTTTGACATAACTTTATGAAGATATTAGAAATTCCAGTCTAAGCAGGCAGCTGAACCTATGCTATCTTGGTTTGTTGGTGCATACTTGACATTTATGTAAATTATTCTTAGGCCATTCAATCATGGATGAAATATTGTCATTAATTTATATTAGAACAATTCTACCATGTATAAGGTATGCCTTTTGGGGGTTGTTATTTTATATTGTATATAATTTATAGTGAGTTTATGGATCTTCTTCAACTATTTTCTTTATTTTTCGCTTTTTCTTATTTCCATTCTTTTAATGTCCTAATGATATGTACAAAGGGATGTGAAATAGTCAAAGGAAGTTAGAAAGGAAGAAGTAAGAGAAGCTTGGGGATTTAACAGACCATTATTGAATAAAGGAGAGTTGTTATTTCTTTAAAGAAAGGAAAAGTTCTTTGCAGTACAAAACAGCAGAATTTTTTAAAAAATAAAAACTATTGATATTTCTGCTAATGGTTAAGTTCTGGATTTTAATGAAAATCTTTTCCATCAAAATCTGCCCACATCTTTACAAAGTTTCCTATCCTTCGAGATCTAGTTGTAGGAGAATAAAACTACTTGAATCAAAATGTAAAAAGATACAATGATTTTTCTGAAAAGTTTATTTACTGTATATTAGATAAATAATTTGAGCTCTAGCATAATTTAAAATAAATAGCTCAGAGTTATGGCATACCTTTGTCAAGATGAGGAATCATGGGAGTTTTCAAAGCCAAGTCCTATTTCATAAGGTTGTTTTTGGCCATCTCCTTTATGGATGCAAGTGTAGGAAATTGCTTCTTCTCTTTCAGGTCTGCTAGTTAGAACAGTTGTTGCTACCTGTGGAGACAGGGATTCTGAACTGGCTTTATCAGTAATGGATTATCCAAATGAAATTACTCACATAATCTCACAGGAAATGCATAGGGGACATACCTCCTACAAGGGCAGCCAGGCAATGTGAGGCTGGCATCTGAGGGGCCACGGTGCACAGGTAATGGATACAGAGTAGCAGGCAGGGAGGGAGGAAGGATACAGCAATAGGGAATACAGAGAGGGGTTAATCTTTGGATACCTATATTGTTTATTTTATATTGTGGTAAAAAACCACATAACATAAAATTTACTATCTTAATTATGTGTAAGTGTACAATCAGTAGTGTTAAGTATATCCATATTGTTGTCTAATAGATCTCCAGAACTTTTTCATCTTGTAAAACTGAAACTCCATACCCATTAAAAAACAACTCCCCTTTCCCTCCTCTACCCAGGTCCTGGTAGCCACCTTTCTACTTTATTTCTATGAATTTAACTAATTTAGATACAGCATATAAATGGAACCATACAGTATTTGCCTTTTGTGACTATTTCATTTAGCATAGTGTCCTCAAGCTTCATCTATGTTGTAGCATGTGACAGGATTTCACCCCCTTTAAAGGTTGAATAATATTCCATAATATTCTATTGTATATATACATGTATCCATTTATATATTTTATGTATCCATTTATCTGTCCATGGATATATGGGTTGTTTCCACATGTTGGCTATTGTGAGTAGTGTTGCAATCAATGAACATGTGCTGTAGACTGAATGTCTGTGTGCCTCCAAAATCCATACACTGAAACTTAATCCCCACTGAGATGGTACTTGGTGGGCCTATGGGAGGTGGAGCCCGCATGAATGGGATTAGTGCCCTTATAAAAGATATTTCAGAAAGCTGTCTTATGTACCTTCTGCTATTCAAGGACACAGCAGGGAGATGGCAATCTGAGCCAGGACATGGGTTCTCATCAGACATCAAATTTGCCAGCCTTGATATTTGAATTCCCAGCCTCCAGAACTGTAAGAAATAAATTTCTATTGTTAATAAGCCACCCAGTCTATGGTATTTTTGTTATAGCAGCCCCAACATGTGTGTGCAAGTATCTCTTTAAGACACTATTTTTGATTCTTTTGGATATATACCCAGAAGTGGGATTGCTGGATCACGCGGTAGTTCTCTTTCTAATGTTTGATGAACTGCCATACTGCTTTTCATAGCAGTTGTGTCATTTTACAATTACACCAGCTCTCAGAAAATAATTAGTTTATGAAATCATTGAATAGAAAAATGTAAATAGTTAAATTGTAATGTCATGATATAGCTATCTCTAAATCCATTAGGATTGAAATAGCTTTTTTTAAAAAAAAAAAATTTACTTCCCACATTTTTTACTATGATAATGGAGAGGATCGATGCCAAACAAAAAAAATTAAATAAATAACTAATTTCCAATGTAAATTGCAACATCAATTCTTGATGATCCTTACCTCTTGAGCTTACAAGAGAAAAGAAAATCTTTTGGTCATTGCAGTGAGAAGGTGTTTACACTTGGGCAATATGACGTATAAATGGTTTTATAATATTGCATCACACCAAGACTTCTGTGAAGCTTTACCCCTTCTCCTTCTCCACCACCCAATTGCATAACTACCCCCTAGCTCCTAATGTCTGGAATTCCACATTCAGGAACTAATGTGCTTATGGTCCTTTCTTGAGAGCAGGTTTTTCTTACAGAGAAGGTAAAAAGAATCCCCAGGGTGGGACAGGGCCAGAAAAAATTGATTCCACCATGGAGATAGACAGTGATTGGGTGAGAATGGTGTTTAAGAGGAACACTCAAATGACTGGGCACCAAATACCAGGCAGGCAGGAAGGGTCTAGTAGAGGGAAATCTGGTAATGGTTCATACTGGCTTAAGATCTTAATGATGTGTCACCTGGTACTGTAATCATCTCAAGGCTTGACTGGAGGAGAATGTGCTTCCAGCAAACCCCCCTAACCCATTTCCAAGCCCCCTCCCATGGTGGTTGGTTATAGTGGTTGGTCTGGTCCTCACTGGCCAGAGACATCAGTTTCTTGCCACGTGGGCTCCTGCATAGCATAGTTTACAACCAGGCATCTAGCCTCCCTCAGAGTAAGCAAGCAAGAGAATAAGAGAGAGTATCCAATGTGGAAGTCATTGTCTTTTTGTAAGCTAATATTGGAAGTGACATCCCATCACTTTTTTCAAATGCTATTCATTAAAGTGAGTCACTAGGTCCAGCCCACATTCCAGGGGAGGAAATTATACAAGGGTATGAATAACATAAGGTGGGGATAAATTAGGGCCAATTCAGAGGCTGCCAGCCAGAACTACAAAGATAACTCTAAAGAATACCCTAGGCCTGAGACAGCACCAAGGAAGGGTAAACATTTAGAAAAGGAGGCCCCTCCTCAAGGCCACTGGGTGATGGAGAAGTTCCCAAGGTTGTCCTGGACCATAGCTGGACCACAATCACTGTCCAAGTTGGGTAAGCAGGAAGCATCTGCTGGGAAGAGGGTAGGCTGAGCTTGGCATGCAGGAAAGGGATAGGTGAGTAGAAAGTCTTGGGCCACGACTGGTCAGTAGGAACCGTTTGCTGAAGTTTCGGCAACTTTCCTGAGGGTTACAGCCAATGGCATCCTATTCACATGCTGCTGGCCCATGACTCGAAGCTGCATTTTAGTCTATGTGGGAGCTCTTTTGCTTCTAGCCCACCCTTACTCTTAAGAGGCAACACCTTTAGGTTACAACCCAAATGGGGGACTTTTAACAGGGCTCCCTCTCATGGTATGTCTTGGACTGCAGTTTTTGTCCTTCCAGCTCTGAAAGGCTGGAAAAAACTGCCTCTTCCAAGAACCGTATTGGTTAATCCAGGGACAGCAAACGTGGCCTCAAAATGACAGACTCTTTTCTCTGGGAACTTGGACCCATAATTAATTACTTTGTTAACTCTTTGATGGCTTCAAGCTAATTAAAATGTGTGCACATGTACAAGTATATAAGGTACCTATCTAAATTTCTATCTGTTATCTATCTATCTATCTATCTATCTATCTATCTATCTATCTATCTATCTATCTATCTATGTATCATCTACCATCTATCCATATCTATCAGGAATCATCTTCAGCAGAAAAGTTATTCTTAATTACCTAGTTCTCCATTCTTGGTGGTAGATGTCTGAGACTTAAGGACCACTGTGGGGCATTGAGTCCTCATGTCCTTGATCTAGGAGCTTGAGTAAGTTCAGAGATTCCCAAGTTGAAGTAGGTTGAAGGTTAGACTCTTGAATTATATCTGGCCTTCTGAATTGGTTTAGATGCTGGGGACCCCTGACATTGCACAAGAAGGGTATTCACAGACCCATCTGAGGGTGTGAGGGTTGGGGAAGTCTGTGTCAAGGTACTAGGTCAAGGGTCAACAAGGATGAGGGAGCTCAAGAGAAATTTGATACAAATTTTCCCTTTTTGACTATTTTGTGAGAGACTAGCTCTGGCATTTAGATGAAAACAAAAATATTTCATGATATTTTTCCAATTCCAAGGTAGTTGAAAAAATAGGCGAATGATTATCCTCATTGGGATGCTTTGGATAAAATTTATCTTTAGTAAGAGCAATAATACCTTTAGACTGTTACATTTTTTTTCTTCTAGCACCTTTATCCATCATCCATCTAGATATTCCCAATGAGTAATTCATAAATTTTGGAGGGAGTTAAGTATTTGTAGAAAACATATTATTACTCAGGTATATTTAATCTCATATTCAGCCAAGTAGACAAGCAATTCAATTAATCTTTTATCTTATAAAAATTTGGGGGATAAATAAGATATTGCTTTTATTCTACATACATACACATGTGGATTTAATATTATTTATTACTATAATATATCATTATATTTTCAATGTTGTACTGTTACCCACTGTCTTATATCAAGAACCAAGTGACCTAATCTTTGGTGGTCCTCATTTACCACCAAGAAATATTCTGAGGAAATATTTCTCCTTTTTTGTTTACCACAAGGTGGTTTTGGTATTGTTACCAAATATTTTTTATATATTTTTCCATAATGGTGCCTTTTCAGTTTAAAATTAGCTAGAGCACATGATATTTTAAGGAGCTTTGTTTTCGAGAGGAATGTCTTTTCCTGAAAATATTTACCACTGGAGGCATCAAAAATGTGTTTGTCTTAAAATTAGCTCTAAAAACACATATTTAAGTTATTTAATCTGAAATATAATGGATTTGCCTGAAAAACAAAAATGATACTTTTTCTTTGGAACTCCAGATATAACACAGTTTCTCAGAAGTCAAGAGAAGCTCTAGTTTGAGAACAATGCTGTCCTTACCTTTACTCTAGGGAGACATTAAATTTGCTTTAGGGATAAGAAACAAAGGCAAAATGTTATTGTCTTAGTAACATTTTCACCAAATTATTTAAGAAGAATTTCCTATTTCTTAAAACATTTCTAAGGATTAATTTAACAATAACAACCATCTTCCAAACACCAACTTTAAAATTAATTTCTGTGAGTACCAAATTTACTTAGAGCATAGGTCATTAGAAAAAGATGAAATAGAATCCAAAGCAATAATGTTGACTCAGTGGTAGGCATTTTCAGTTGGAAAAAAACATGTTTTATTTCAACATGAATCAGCTTTAAGTTTTAGGTTCAGACATTGACGAAGGTCAAAAGGTTATGATTCATTTCCTGTCACTATGCTGCCTGTTACAAAGATTTCTGGAAGTGACTGACAATGGCAATAATCATGTAAATGTCTTGTTTGTGTGGCATGAGCAAATATAACATAGGCTCAATACCATGAAGTGTTTTGATTATTAGAAATCTTCACAGCATACAAGTGAGAGGACCAAAAATATAGCACTTTATTTTCCCAAACATTCACAAATATGATGTAGGGGAAAGAGGGTAAGATAAACATGTAAGGTCTGGTCATGGTAGGATGTATCTTTTCATCCATACATAGGTGGATATTTTTGGATACTTAGTGATGTTATATTGGCTTTAGCTTGCTCTTATAATAGCTTCTATCTTCTTTAAGTGGCCTTTATTTTTCTAAAAGTACATTACAATAGACTTCCTCTTCTGTGGCTAATATTTTCTATTACATTTTTGGACTAAGATTTATCTATCTTAGAGCAATGAGATATTAATTCTCTAAGTTCTTACGTGGGCTAGATATTTGTCAAGGCCATGAAGACTGAAATTTACATGGCAGGCAAACTTTCTAATACCTTCTTGAAAATGCCCTTCCTTTTAAACCTCTCTACTGGAAATGAGAGAATCATGCCCCTTTGCAAGTGAGGTGGCCTGGAAAAGAGAAAAGAGTATGGATCTCAGCGATTCTGAATTCTGGTCAATTACATAGCTGAAAAAATTTATGTGAATCATTTTACTTCCATATATCTCCTAGGTAAGAGGGAGAATAAGAATAGTGGGTCCACTGAAAAATTTAAATTCTAGAAAAATTTAAATTCTATTAAGTTTGTAAAACATTCAGTATAATGCCTGGAATAAAATGACTGTCTATGAAATACCTGAGATAGTTTTTATTAACACATTTTCTGGTTCCTGAAAGGTGAAATTTAATGTGAGCACACTTGTAAGACTTCACAATAGCATCTCTTTAGCAAAGGCTTGCTTCTAACAGACTTGATTTGTCTATGAATTGATGGATAGCTAGTCTACGCAGTCACTGGTGTTCATGTATGAAGTGTGCTTCTGGTAAACTGCTTTTGGAGAAGAGTATGTAGATAACTGGACCACAGTGCTATCAGTTCCAAATTTTACTTCAGAATACTTCTTCTTAATTTTATATTTAATATTATTAAACATCCTTAGCATGGTACCAAAATTGGCCCAAATGGTTTCTTCACTCTTTGGATGTCTGTTCTCAGGAAGACAATAGAGAAATGGTTTCAGGTAGAAACCTCTGCAGCAGTGTACATAAACTCATCCAGATCGGTGTAGATCTGAGACCAAAATTATTTCAGAAATTTTCATAGTTTGTTACTCATTAACTTTTCAAAAGTACATACTAAAAGTTAATTTTAAATCCAGCATTTATTGATTCATTCATTATGTGCCAAAATAGGATTTTTAGTAATTCCGAGATGTTCTCAGAAATAATGAGACTTGGCTAAAGACATGCAGTGCCTAAACTTTGGTCTTTGAAAAGTTTAACATGCACAGCTGGGTCTTGTTATTGGTGCCAGTGGAATTTGTAGCACTATCTGTTTTATGATACTTCCATACCTACTTTTACCCTATAAGGTAAAGACTCAGACTCTAAATGTGTATTATATATAGGCCTATGTTTAGCAGCAAAATAATGAATTTTGCAAGCCAAAGACAAATTCAGTCTCCAAATGCTGTTTTTGAAAAGCAGTGTCTAAATATTTGCTGCCCAATGTCATCATAATGTTGTTGATTAAGATAATTCCAGCCTGTTTTTGTAAAGCCATTATGTAAAGCCAGATTTCTATTTTTAATACATCTAAAATACTTATATATATAACTTAGACTAAAATAAAATGAAAGCTTAAGTATTGTAAGGACATTGATGAAGTGGCTCAATTTCGTTAAAGTTTATAAAGTCATGCCCCTAAATCTGACTTTCCACACAGTGTTGAGGAATTTTTCAAATAACAAGTCACATTAAAAAAATAAAACTTCTAATTAACCTGCTTATAATTGATACTCTTCAAGAAGCTTCGTGACCCATAGATGTTTCTTCCTCTCTCGTAGCTGTCTTGACCATGTGGGGTTGGATCCCCTAAGAGGCCATTTTTGTGCCATGTGACCCAGCCTTCTTGGCCATGGCTGAGTGATGGGGAAGTACCAGGCCTAAGCTGTCCTATCAGTGTTTTTCTCCTAATTTGGTTGTTGTTTCTTTTAAAATAGGTCAGGGAAACAATTTTTCATAGGAGACCTTGGTGGCCTCTATCACGGCAAGGGTCAGTGCACAATTAAGATAATGCAGCCAGCTAGCCGAGAGGGGTGGGAAAGAGCTCCTTTGACTTTGAGTCCCTCTGTCTAGGTTTTTGGAGGACTAAATATAGCCCTATCTTTCCTTAGGGTTGAAAAATTGAGTATCTAAAAAACTTCTCTTTTCCCAAATTATTTTCAGTATAGCATCGTTCAGTAAGTATAGTAATTGAAATAGTTATGGCTGATTCAAAAACCATAAATAAGACTTACACTAGCTACCTATCTAAAATAAAATTGATTCCATCACTTGCCCCTCTTATTCTGAAAAATTATACATTTTTACATTTGATTGATTTTCTATCTCACTCCACTAGAATATAAGCCTACAAGGGCATGCTTTTTCTTTGTTGTTCATCGTCATTCTTATTGTGTCTAAACTAGTGAAAGGCACAGGGCAAACTTTTCAGTAAACATTGGTAAGTAAATAAATTACCTAAATTTAAAGATAGTCATCATCAATAAATCCCTTTTCTGAGGGAAGGGAGGAGGTATTTGTCTCTGTGAAATATGAGTGGATTAAAAAAATGAGTGTGTATGTGAGTGTGTTTGAACTGATAAATAAGAGGATAAAAATAGAAATAATCTTTTTAATTAATGATGGATGACTCCTATGACCTGGCTAACCTATATCCTTTATATCTTTGCTAATGTAAATTTTTTTAAGGAGGAAGACTTTCCTAAGCCCCCAATTAGATTAGAGCTTCTAAGTGCTTTCTCATCAGAGGAAATATTACATTGTATTGAATTTGCTTGTTTGCTCGTCTGCCTCTCTGCACTCTACCCTTTCCTCCACTTCTAACACCCCCACCCCCACCACCATCATCACTATCACGACGACCATCACCACTCTCACCGCCATCATGACTACTACCACCATCACTATTCTCATCACCATTACCATCACCTTCACCATTACCAGCATCACCAGCATCACCACCATCACTACCACTTTTGAAGAGTGTAAGTCCCTTGAGATCAGGGGCCATGTGCTAGCATGTAAACAAGGATCGTTTTTGAAGAATAATGCTTGAATGCCTATCACAGTTTGAAGCAGAAATATATGGTTAATATCTCTAAAATTTAAATAAAAAAATTTCCTTATGAGATTCTAGTCTTGTTCTCTTTAGGAAAAAAAAAATACTTGAATTTACAAATTTTTTAATTTCAAATGTATGTAGATGTTGTGATTAATGTAATACAATTTTATTATTATTTTTTAATTTAGTTTCAAGTATACAGTACATTGGTTAGACATCTAGACAGTTCATAAAATGGTCCCCACAAATGCATCCTCCCTCTCCTGACCCTCCACCTAGCCATCATATTAATGCTAACTGCATTCCCTATGCCGTGCTCCCCATCCCCGTGACCATCCTTCAGCTACTAATTTGTACTTCTTTAACCATTCACCCTGTTCTCCCATTCCCCCAACCCTCTCTCCTCTCTGTCCATCACCAAATTGTCCACTATATTTGTGAGTTTGTTTTTGAGTAGTTTGTTCTTTTTATTCCTTAGATCCTGCATATAAGTGAAATCATATAGTGTTTATCTTTCTCTGTCTGACTTAAATACCTTCTAGGTCCATCAAAGCAACTTTTTGATACACGTTTTTCCTTCTTAAAGAAGTCCCTCCAACATTTCCTGTAGTACTGGCTTGGTAGTGATAAATTTCTTTACCTTAATTTTGTCTAGGAAGCTCTATCTGTCCTTCAACTCTAAATGATAGCTTTGCTAGATAAATTATTCTTGGTTGTAGATCCTGAGTCCTCATCCTGTCAAATTTTTTTGCCAAACCCTTCTGTCTTGCATAGTTTCTTTTGAGAAATCAGCTGCCAATCTTATGGGTATTCCCTTATAAGTAATTATTTGTTTTTCTCTTTCTGCTTTTAATATTCTTTCTTTGCATTTAAACTTTGGCATTTTAATTATGATGTGTCTTGGTGTGGGCCTCTTTGGATCCCAGATTTTTTGAATTCTTTGAGCTTCCTGGGGTTTTATGTCCATTTCCTTCACCAGGTTAGGGAAATTTTCCATCATTATTTCTTCAAACAGCTGTTCAACATCTTGATTTTCTTCTGTTATCCTGATCAGACAGATATTTGGAGCCTTAATAGTGTCCCATATCCTTCTTAAATTATTTTTATAGTCTTGGCATCTTTTTTCTTGCCATTATGATTGAATGTCCTGATTGGCTGTCCTGTCCTCTAAATAGGGCATTTAATCTTCTTCTTTATTGACTTTGTTTATTCCTTTGTTTATTCCATTTAATATACTTCTCATCTCAGATAATGTGTTTTCCATTTCAGACTGGTTCTCTTTTGTAATTTCCATTTCCATTTTTATGTTTTTTATCTCTTTGTTGAAATTCTCTACACTTCTCAAAAGATCAATGAGCATCTTCGTAACCAGTGTTTTGAACTCCTCATCTGTTAGATTACTTGACTCCATTATATCTGGATCTCTGTTGTGTCCTCTCATATGGTTTTTGCTTCTTTGTCTTCCTATTTTGGCTGCCTTTCTGTGTCTGTTTCTATGTATTAAGCAAAGCTCCTAAGTCTCCCAGTCTTATTACTGTGGATTTGTGAAATGGGTCTCTAGTGGCACAGTCCTAAGAGGGGTTCAGCTGCAGGCCAAATTTAGCCCAAGCTACCTCTCTACCCGTCTGGGGCCACCTGTTAAGATTCAGCAAGCAATCCACAGATGCTGTGCTTAGAGTAGCCTCAGAAGTGCACACCAGAAACCAAGGCCAGCTGCCTCCAGTGTGAGTCTAGGCGCTGCTCAGCAAGGAGCACCTGACTCTCTGAGGATACACCTGGACGAGGCTTGGGTGGGGCTGCAAGTTGAGGGAGACAGGGTTTCAGGGAATCCTCTGAGCAGAGCCACCTCTGTTATTCAGTTTGATGATGTCACAGCTATGGCAGCGTTGTGTCCATGCACTGATAGAGGGGAGGGCTCAACAGGGAACAATGGATACCGCTGGCACTTCTGCACCCAGTGAGTCTCCCTTTGGCCCTCATGCTAACAATGTCTCCCTGTAAATCCCTGGTGCCCCCTGCGTGCAGCCAAATCGGCAGTAGTGCTCAGAGCGAGCAGGTCCATCACCATGAAAATCTGCTTGCAGACTCTGCCCCTTTAAGAGGCGTCTGCCACAGCCGCAGCCGCAGCCGCAGCCCTTGCCCCCGCCTCCGCCTCTGCCTCCGCCTCCCTCAGCTGCTGGAAACAAGACAGCCCCGCATCCTGGCCCTGTTCTACCTTCTGCCGTTGCAGGGTGCTTTCCTGGATTTCTTCCTAGTTGTATGGCTTGTTCCTCTAGATCCCAGGCGACTTTTCCTTGCTGCTGCTCCTGTTTCTGTCACAACTGTGATTTGGTTGCCAGAGGGATGAACAGAGCTGCTATCATCTATGCCATTTTTTTCTCCTCCTTGATATCTTTATCTTTTGCTTTGATGCTGGGTTGCCCTAAATGGGGGTAGCAGGCAGTGCGGCAGAGATGGTATGTGAATGATAATTTGCTTACTAGTTTTTAAAATACACTCATATTAAATGAAAAAAAAATACACTCATATCTAAGGGAAGAATGATTTGCCACACTTTTTTTTGGTAATTTTTCCTCCATACAATAGTTCTTTTCTTTGATGCCTAAATTCCTAATATAATTCTTGTCGTATTAAATGCAATTAATACATGGATTTCATACATTTATTCATTCACTTATCAAGAAACGTTTGAGTGCTGTCAGGCCCATCAGTAGTTATGCAGCTCTTCTTAATTGGTTACTGTTTCTTCACCTGTTTCCTTTCACATTTTTCTATGTCTACCCTAGGTTAGAGTACTTGCTCTACTATTTGGGGGCAATCATTTCTTATCTGGGAAAACCCAGCTCGCAAGTAGCTTCTACCTGGTTCTAAATACTTTACACAATCATATTGTAAGGGAAACCTTAAAACTAAATGCCAGAGGACACCACATTGTGGAAGCAGTAACTAAAAAAGTGTTAAAGCAAACACACAAACAGTTATAAAGATCTCCAATTATTACAGCTACCAGTAAGTATGCACAGATATGAATTTTTCTTTTTCTTTTTTATATATCACTCTGTTTTCATGACTTTGGCAACACTTCTCTAGCTAATGGCTAGATGTAGTCATCTCAGACCCTTTCTCCTCATCTTTTTGTTTTAATTATATAGTTAGTAAATATATTTGAACTATCCACAAGCACAGTAGGAATAACATGAAGCAGGCATGGTCCAGGCTCCTCAGGACCTCATACTACAGTTTTATTCATCTGTCCTCAGTTGTGTCTGTGGGACTCTGCTGACATTCTATGCTAGACTGCTACCTTCTTGGTTAGGGGTTTCAGACTTCCACAACCATTAGATTTTGTCATTTTATAGGTTTGACAAAGATTTTGTTATTTCTTACTGTTCGCTACAGGATTTTGGTATGTGTTGAGTTAGATGACCCTTTTCCAGGACTGAATTCTGTATATTCTTTGATCATTCACTAAAATAAGCTGATAAAAAAAGTCAATCCATCTCCAAGATAATCAATTTATATGATACCAATTATCTTCATATGTGGGAGCATCTTTGTTATGTTTTTCATCTATATTTTTTAATTTAGATTTTGAATGTTCTATCTTTCTTTTTTCACTTGTGGTGGAAAATCTTGTCTAATCACAAATTTTATGACTTGGGTCAGGGCCTATCTTGAAGAATGGGTATGATGAGCAGACAGAGACCTGACCTGCCATGACAATTTAGGATATAAATGATATTTGAAAGATTCTTGCTTGCAAAGGTGATGTTGAAAATTCCACTGTCAGGGAACTCTTATGACAATTTCTACAAAGGTTTGTATTAAGTAATTTTCAGATGGAAATTTTCTTTATCATCTTAGGATTTTATTCTGTGTTCTCAACACATACACTACATAGGTTCTGTGACCCACAATACAAGGACTGTGATTTTTTTTAGATATGAAGTACAACAGTAAATTGCCCTCAGCTTATAAAATTTGAAAATAAAATTATTTAAACATCTGAATAGAGAAAACACAAAACAGCTTAGAATGTCATCTTCTAAAACAAATATTTAAAGAAACGAGCACCTAAGAAATATTTGGAATCTGGTAACTGAATCCTAGCTTATTATTAAGACTTAATCATGATCTAATCTTTGACTGTCAATCAGTGTTTGTTTATTAACTCACCCTGAAACATGTCTTTGAGCTAAATCTTTGCCATGACTAGGATTTAACTCCCAACTCTTTAGAGCAATGCAGCATCAAACACAAAGTGAAGGAATTTCCATGTTATTATTATATAAGAATTAAATTTCCTCCCATCTAATAATAGTTATCTCTAGTTGAATAGATTGGCTAGGGCAGCTCAAATCATACAATAAAAATTCTCTTTAATAAGAAATATTACTCACAAACTAATTTTTATACACTCGTTTCCAAAAAGACTCAATTCTATTTCTTATATATAAAGATAAGACAAATAATAATCAGAATCCAATTTTATAGCATGGATGTAACTACCTTGGTAAATTAGATTATTAGAAAAATGTTAAGAGAGAGCCAGTTAGGAACAGGGCAGGAATAGACCCAAGGTGGAGACAGAAGTCCTGAATTTTAGAAACCATTTCAGAAAAAGAAGACTAGAGAGGGGCAAACATGAGAAGATGAAACCAAGATTCAGGGGACCAAACATGCTCAAAGTCCCTCAAGTAAAGTGGACATCAAAGATAGTCTTAGCTCTTTCTCAATTTTTGCAGTGTCTCTCCCTGCATCTAATTTATCGGAACTTACCTACGTAGTAATATGTTGAAAAGATACAAGAAACATCAGTCTCTGTTGCTTATTTAACCAGAGTTATTATTTAAATAGTTTCCATTTATTGAGTGAAATCTCAAAGATATATCATTCACTTAATGTCTTCATGTGTATTACTTTATTAGAATCTTGTTTAAAATACTGTGAAAAAAATAAATGAAAAATAATAAAAAATAAAAACCCTGTGAAGTAATATTTCCTCAGCACTAAAGATGATACTGAAGTTCAGAGAGGATAAGTCTGAGCCTATGGCCACAGTGCAAGTAAGTGAAAGATCGGGAATCTGAGACCAAATCAGTCTGACTCCAATTCCACGCTCTTAACCAAATCTTTTGATCATTCTCACATTGACACTGCATGTCAAGGTCCATTCACAGCTTCCTTGTCTGCCTTCCACTGACATACTTACGGAAAAAGACAATAAATACAATCAAAACCAAAAATGCTAAGTGAACCTTTCCAATGATTGCTGTTGGCCAAAGCAGTTTTTTCTTTCAATCCCTTTTTAGACACAACTCAACTTTAATGTTTTAAATATACAAATTTGGAGTTCAATTCAAATATCTCCAAGACTAAAACAAATGAATAAATCAGAAAGCATAATGGCTTTTGGAAAACATCCAGTTGTAATAAATCTGTCATGACCTACTAAAGGATACATCACATTAAAGAAGCAAACTTTGATGTTTTGCCAAGTATCAAAATATGCAAATATTGCTTGCACTGCACATATATGAGAAATGTTGATGACAGGGCTATTTTAAAGACTCTGCAAATATCCTTTTTTGGAAATATTTGTTTCTGTGGCAACCTTAAGATGATAGCAACTCATATGCTCATTTCAAAACACCCATGGATGTCATGGATAGGTTAAGCTTCAAAATTTAACTTGGGGAACATTTATTCTTGTGGGCAGAGAACTAGGTTGGAGTTCTGACTTTGGTACTTTTAACTTGTATAAATTTCAGAAAATTTTCTAATTTCTCTGAGCTTTAATGTTATCATTTGTATATTTGTCAAAATAATACCTTCTTCACAAATTTGTTGGGAGGATTAAATAGGGTCACGGGTAAAAATGCCTCATGCATTTTAGGTGCTCCATGATGCCTACCTTAAAGAACTGCTGTGTGGGTTAAATGGGATAATGTTGCTGAAAGATTTGCACACTGTGAATACTCAACGAAGGTGTGCAACTCTCTTTCCTAGACATTCTTTCAAATTATGGCAGCATGTTGAACTTAAAATTTTTATGTATAGACCTATGTTCTTCCGGAATGCACAACATGTTGATATTCACCATTACTACAGCTATCCATTCATTATTTTATTCATACATTCATGCAAACAAATACTTATTGATTAACCATTATGTTTGGGGCACTATTCTAGGCACTAGGGGTTTAATGGACATAAAATAATTCTTAAATTACTTTATGCTAATTATATGAATTATGTCAGATATGATTGTCACCATAGAACAGATTTATTGTAGGTGTGTGATAAAGTTATAGGAAGGACAGAGAGAAGGCACAAAGAGGGGATGGTTAATTCTTACCTACCTTGGAAAGGGGTTTAAGAAATTTTTCATAAGGACGTTCATAATGGAGCTGAGCTGTAAAAAATGAGCAGATGTTCTCTAGGCAAAAGAGGAAGGTAGAAAATTTTAGGAAAAAAAAAATGGACCAGCTTGATAAAATTCTCAGAGGTGTAACACCTTAAAAGTACCCAGGAAACTTCAGTGTTGGTAATGACGGAATGGAGGATAGAAGAGGGGAATTCAGAGCAATAAGTTTGACAAGGTAGACATGGAGGACCATGAAGCTCCAGCGCACCAACCTGAGAAGACTCTGTTTGCTATTTAGGCATGGGGAGCATGCAAAATGGCAGTGGGCGTCGTGAGCTGATTAGCTTACTAGAAAATTTTATTCAAAGCCAAGTAGATGATGGATTGGGTGTGGGAAAGGGGTAAGTTGTGGTGCATAGAGAGCACTTAGGCTAAAATTGTCATAGTCCACGAGCAAGATGAAGAGACTTTACCTTCAAATACCTGGAGAGGAGATAGGTAGAGATTGAGAAGGTCATTTGTAACAGAATTCACAAGATGTGGTTGAAAGGAATGAGAAGAGGAGCCTGGAGGCCATTCTCACATGGATGCATATTTGATACTACTCATTAAGAGAAAAAGCCCAGAATTTGGGGGGAAAGTTGATGAATTCAGTTTTAGATTAGTTTAATTTTTGATGTCTGGGAGATATACAGATATGATGTCTGGTTGAAAACTGGAGTTGTGAGTCTAGAATTAATACTTGTTGAACTAATGCTTACATAGAGCAAAAAGCCTTGCTGAGAATATCGAAAAAAAATATGTATATATATTTATATATATATACACATATATATATATATAATACCATTTTGAGGATAGAGTTACAGGTTAAGTTCAGTATTATGTTGCAATTTTATAAATATCCATAGAAGATAGAAGAATAAAAGGCTTTGTCAATGTTATGATGCAATTTGATACAATTTTAAGATCATTGTACAAAGTAGTTCATTACCGTGTGATTATATTAACAGGAAAATCCTGAAATAATATTATCTTAAATTTATTATTTACAGTGAACCAGGTTCTGTTTCTGGTGTTCTGTATGATTTTATTTAATCCTCACAGCAACTTTGAGAGGTGGCTAATTCCAGATGAGGAATTCAGGGGAAGAGAGATTAAATAACTTCACCAAGACTGTACAGAGATAAAGCTTGTTTCCAAAACCCAAGAAACCTGAGTCCAGAGCCCACACTCCATTAGCCACTAGGTTGTATATATTTCTCAGATATCTCCAAAAGGCTTTATATAATAGTTTCTTTTTTTCAAACATTGTACAGATTAATACAGGTGACGATTTGAATCTTTTACAGTGATGTTTACAGCAAATAAAGGTCAGTTAGCATCATTATACAAAAAAATTAAGAATGTATCCAATCTCAGTAATGACTATATTTATCCATATCTAACATTCAGGAAAAAACAAAAATATCAGCAACTTTTTTTCTATTACTCAAAGATGTCTAGACGGTTAGCAGAGAAATGCTGACACAATTCAGTAGAAAAAAGAAATTGAGAATAGAAGCATTTTCAAAAATACTTTTATTAAGCAAACATTTGTTTTCTAAATTATACAAACTTTTCTTAACAGACTTGATTATTCTTAAATTATTTTATGCTAATCATATGAATTATGATCGTTTAGGGAGTATTACGCCTTTGCAAAGATCTGCTTAGTATATTATAACTTGTTTTTGCTAAGCATAAAAATTATTTTTTAGATAGAAATGGTTAGCCTACCATTTAAGGCAATATCAGCCTAAAATAGCAATCAGTTCCTGACTTAAGCAATTGCTTCATATTGTAGCTATTACATTCTAGTTAAATATTCCTCCTTCTATTCTTTGATTTAACTTTCCTGAAAATATCAAACACCCTGTCCTGTAGAGCAGTATTTTGCTGTATGGATATGATCATTGAGAACAATGATTTACTTAAATTATCTCTAGTATACAGACTAGAACCATTAAATTACATGTATCTCATCAGATTAAATGTCTACGTAAAACCCATACCATTAAAGAAATCTGTTTGGGGTAATCTCCATAACAATGGAAGTTTCTTACGTATTCATGAATTTCATCTTTCTCTTTATAACCCATGGAACTCATCTATTGTTTTACTGAAACTCTTCTTTAGTCCATTTAATTTTTCAGGTAGGCGTATTGAGATAATTTTATCACTTTAAGTATTTCATAAATAGTGTTGCTTTTGATTTCAATCAAACTTTAAAAGATGTTCCCCAGTTTTATTGTTCTAAAATTTAGTGACTCAGCCATGTTTGCTCTGTTCAATAAGTTAATGGTTTTATAATTTTATCTTACCTTCCTTTTAACCTTTATCATTTCTGACTTGTGAGATCGAATTATTTCTGGCCTTTCCTCATGGAAGTCTCAACTTCCCTTTTCACTATCTTAGTTTCTTTCATGGACCTTTTAAGGTTCATTATTTATCTGTTCCTTGACGTCAGTAATAAGAAACATATCTCGTATTCTGAGTTCAGATGCATATTCTTTGTTTTTTGAAGAAGTAAATAGATTTTTCTAGGAAGTTTTTAGAAATTTTTAAGAATCTTTTTTTGTTATAAAGTTAACTACTAGCACTTTGCTAAATTTCTATAATGATTCTTTTCTTTTACATTGAAACAGATCTGGGGGAGACACAGGAAATTTCAGAAAATCTGGGAAAATGAAACCCTAACACTGGAAATGATCAAGCTAAGGTTAAATGACCACTTAACCGAATTGCAACAATGAAACTCATGGCGTGATCTGTCTTATTTAACACTTAGTCTGGAGGACAGATTGCAAAATGTAATCTGTAAAATTTCAAAATCCCTTATCTTTTAGATATTAAAATGTCAACCTTATGGGAGTAAACTTTTGGAAAATTTACCAGATTTTATGTCTGGACAGAAAGATGGTCAGGGAGCCTCAGTAGGACCAATAACCCTCCAAGGGGAATATTACTGAGCGTTAGAGGATTCTTGGCCTTGAATATTAAACCAATCTAATGCAAGGGCCTGGTTATCAGTAGAATCTATCTCCTGAATGCATCTATTTAATATGTTGTCTTGAACATGTGGATTTCTATCAACTCTGAGATTATATAACCCCATGAGCCTTGATAAATCGCTGCTCCCAGCACAAACGTAATCTCCTCCCTTCACTCATTAGAATCACAAAGTTTTACAATATATAAGGCACCACATATAAGCCATATATTAAAAAAAATTAGAGCTCACTTACTAAAAGAGATAAAGTAGGTGAACCATTAATTTAATTAAAAGGCAGAATACGGTGCATACATAGTAGAAGTATAAATAAAGGACTGTTAGTTTAAAGACAGAAATTCACATAGAGTTGAGTAGATTATGAAATTGTTATTACTAATTAAAAGATAAATAAGATCTCAAAAGGTAGAGTAGAGGAACTAGTATTTCCAAACAGTGGAAGCAACATGAATAAAGGTGCCTCCGCATATTTTAAGGAACAGTAAATCATCTACTTTACTTAGGCATTAAAGAATTCGTGCTTGCAAATTGGGTGGGAGCCAATCCCAGAAGCTAGGATGATTTAAGCCTAACTACTAGGATGGGGGACTAGATTGAAAAGGCCAGTAATGAAATATTTTTGCTACAGCTGCCCACGGTAAAGAAGTAGAAGAGTTGGTAGGATAAAGATTATGTTTTGGCAGGAAAATTTTCAAATGAGAAGTGTTGGAGCGGGGTGTAACTGTTGAATGGCTGAGAGAAAACCCTGGAATTACTATGAACCCGACGCCCTTTGTCTTAGAACAAAGGATTAGTTGGATTTAACTAGGGGCTTGTGGTAGTGTCATTCTTATTGCTACATTTTTGACCTCAAGGATTTATGCCTTATTGATGTGTGTGTGTGTGCACGCGTGCGGATGCACACGTGCATGTTATGTTTTGTATAGCTGATTTTAATTTTATATTTGAAAATTTATAGATCCTTGAGACAATCATTTGGGCCCATTTTGGTTATACAAACAAATGCACCAATTTGCTGATTCCCAAGACAGTAATGTGGGCTTCTGATTTTGCCTCCAAAATTTTATAAAGAGCTTGGAAGTAATCATTCCCATTCTTCCAATAAGAAAAAACTGGAAAAAGAAAAGAAAAGAAAACCAACAACTTTTCTTGGACCCATTAGAGAACTGAAACAACAGGGCAAACTGTCACACCAAAATCTGGAGAGGCAGGCAAATTTAGAGAGTCATAGCCAATATTTGCTTTCTTGGAACAGAAGCCACATAAACTGAGCTGCCTTATGGCAAGTGAATTATAGCAGAAAGCTGCAAGACTGAGAATCTCTAAGACAGAGTACTGAGGGAAACCCGGGTCAACAGAGGAGACAAAAGTTAAGGATGCTAAAGGAAGCCTCTGACATGTACAGCAACAGTAAATATTAGACATAACCCAACTTCAAAACTGAAAACATCACACTAAATGCCTGTTTCCCTCAGTTCCTATTATCTTATACATTACGTCAATTTTCAACAAAACTACAAGGCATGCTAAAAGTCAAGAAAAAGAAACAATCTGAAAAGACAAAGCAGGCATCAGAACCAGACTCAGATATGACACAGCCATTGGAATTATCAGACGAAGACAGTCACACTTTGCCACACTGCTTGGCATCATTAGTCATTCCTTGACGTTTACTGTACCACAAATCCTGACTTGTGTCTGAAGCACTAATAATTACAAAATAAGACCCTCTTAAAAGCTAAGAGTATCTGAACTACTGTATACATGTAGAAATGTCACAGAAACCAATTTTAGGAGTCCTGTAGAGAAATCGTACACTTCTTTATAGAATAGTTGTTCTCTAAAGAAAGAGCCAAAAATCTCCCAGGACAAGCCAGACTAAAATTCTAGAGTATAACATTGTAGAGTGTGCTGTCCTCAGCTTTTTTCTTAAATGTTGGGCTGGGAAGAGGGAAGAGGGAAGGAAATGATGCACTTGGCATGCTGTAAAGCTAGATGTGTCATCACTTTCAATAGTTTAGAACCTTGCCGCAAATATAGTTATCAACATATAGGAAAGGATTTATATTTAATATTATTTCCTCTGGAAACCTCTAGTTTTTCCAGCTAAGATTTATCCTACTGCTCAGTTGTTTTTGTCCGCTCTGATTTATTGCTGAGCTCATGAATCATGTGTCTCTCCTATATAAGATTAAAAAATCCCTTTCCATTAATTTCAATTTTGTCAGTGACTGGGTGTGACTTGGTTGATGATAACCTCAGCCATCGGCCGTAAGCCTGAGTCTAGAGAGACCAGTGTGTTGAGTACAATGACAGGAATTCAAGTTAGCATGTAACCGAGCTTCCATTTCCCCAGAGATAGTTGTGTGGATGACAAGGGAAATAAGCTGACGTCATTAGTGATGTATTTATAACCGTTGGTACTCCCACCCTCAGATCCATTGTTGAACTGGCATTGTTCTTTCCATAAGAATCACACTAGGCAGCTTCAAGTTTATACATATGATTTATTTCCACACTTGCAAGGGTGAGAAATAATTCTTTAAAGCAAGCATTTACTTCAGGAAAAATTCAGATCGGTCCTACGAGGATACGGGATAGGGAATGCCATCTAAGACCATTCTAAAATACACAATGCTGTATACATATGACGTATTATTGAATTGTACACTTGAAATCTATATAATTTTATTAACCATGTCACCCCAATAAATTTAATAAAAAGGCCTTAAATAAGCTTTTCTAAATAAAACCACATTTTATTAAAGTCAATATTGCTCACAACTCCCAGTGTAGCAAATTAAAGGAGTTATTTAAACTGTGGATGTATTGACCCCTTTATTTTATGGAACACATATATATTAATAATAACACTAATGATAATTTTACTAATTTTATATTGTCTTTGTATTCAGTTAAGAATAAAAGGGTTGGTTTTATTGTATTTCCGATCAGATGACCACCTCAAAATTTTTAGGATCGATCAAATAAATTCATTTTTAGCTCTATAAAACTTTTTAAACATATCTCAGTCAAATATATCTGGTGAACTCCTAACTTTCTTAATAACAGAATAGAGTGAGTACTGGTCATGAGAGAATATTTAACTGCTTTTGTCCTAAAAATATCGAAGCCTTAACTAGACTACTTAATGGTGTTTTGCAAGTCACAGTCAAACAATTTTGCTTTCAAGGATTAACTGGTATAATTCTCCCCAAAGTCTCTGGTGTGCCAGACAAAATCTTCCAGAATGGTGGAAGAGAGATTTTCTTTTGGTTGAACTAGATTTCTTTTTGGGCTCAAATAAGATTTTTAAATCGAGAATCAATGGTGCTGTGGAAATAACATGTTTGGGTCTGAGAGTCAAAGAAACTTGGCTTCAAATCTCTGCTCTAAAAATAGGATTTAACTTGGCTTTGGATACTTGCATATCCTCCCTGAGATCCACATCTGTGCTGGAGCTTTGAGATGAAAGCACAATGCGGTGTTTGATGGATAGTAAGGTGCTCAACACCTGCTGCTTCTGCAATTCTCCATGCCTTTACATATTATTGGTTTTTTAAGGAGATTTTGAAATAAATGATAAATCATGAGGGAATCTGAAGGACTTCACACCTAATACATGGCTTCTATATTTTTAGTAAAGCAGGATCTTGTCAAGACTGTCAAATGTATTGAAAATTGAAATGAAGGTTTAGAATTGCTTTTGTGCCCCTGTCTACATGAGCTTGATATGTTTATCATAAGAATATCGATGTTCTGATTTCTTTTTTTCATGCTCAGGACTCGTGACAGTCACATCTCTACATTTTACTAATAAAAAACCCACAGCCAAATAGTTGGTGAGATGAAATTAATGCAAATGAAAGTAAGAGAAGAAATATACTTTTTAAAAATCATTTATAATATTCTCACAAAGCTAAAAATATACTTTTAGAGGTAAGACATCAAGATGGCCTCATTGTTCTTCATCGGATCTGTTTATTCACTCATTTGTTTAGCAAACATTCAACATGTATCTGGAGATGAAAAGATTAATAAGGTAATGTCTATATATGACAAAATAAACAAACTAAATCAAATTAATAAATACTTTTTAGTTTATCACTTGCTTATTAAAATTCTGTTTATTTTTAAGCACTTAATGGAGGAGGAAAGACAAACAATAAGTGACAATATCGTGCACCATATGTAGCCATATTTATGTGTCACTTCGATTTCTCTTCAAGAGAAAACCTGATACATTTAGGTGACAGCCTCCATTGCAGCAACTTTGGAATCTGTTAAGAGC
>NW_006436811.1:10674350-10675132 GCF_000325575.1 Pteropus alecto
GCCCTCATTAATGAGTGAACACTGGCAGAGGAGTAAGGCCTGGCCACTGACCAATGCGAAGCTCTTCTGTGGCATTCTTTGCAGTGAAGCTCTTCTATGGCAGTCTGCAGTGGAGCTCCTTGGGTCAGCTGAGATGGTCTCAGAGCTGTACTGTAGTTCCAGATTCTTCCTACACAATCTTCTTTCCTTCACTCTCTCCTTTTTCAGGGATTTTAATGTGAGATTCAGAAAAGAGTGGTTAGTCCCTCTTTGATGATAAAAGATAGATGTGGTAAAATTCAGGAACCTGGTTTCTTAACATGTGAAGAAAAGGCAACTGTATTAAGATAAAATAAAGTCCGATGCGGTTGATATTAAGATGGGGAGAGAATCGAGGCAAAAAATGAGTTTCTGATGGTTCTTGAGTCTCAGCTGAATCTCTACCCTTCTCATACTTCAGTAGTTCGCCACTTTCTTGGGTTGTAGGAGTAAATAATTTCCCTTTTATTCTAAGTCAGTTCAAGTGGGGTTTTCTTTCACTTGCCATGAGAATGTTCTGACCACTACAATTGAATGATATTGAAGCCTGCCAACAAATGAAAGAGTGATGAGGTCAAGGGAGATTTCTCTTTAAGATGAGAAAGACTTGAGCATGTTTATGCCAGGAGGGAAAGCCAGTTGAAAGAGGGAGAGAGCAAGAATACAGTAGAATAATATGTATGAGTGATGGGATAGGGCCACTCTAAGCAAAGGGGAAAGGAATCTAAAGTACAACGGAGAGGCTAACCTTGAATGGAAGGAAA
>NW_006436811.1:10675163-10695586 GCF_000325575.1 Pteropus alecto
GAACAGATGCCAACACATTTAGGGGTTACCTATGAGGAAGTAAGTTGAAAAGATCTTACTGTTGATTTTCATTTTCTCAGGAGATACCATTTGATGAGTGAAAGGGGATGTGGTTATGTAGGACATTTAAAGACAAGTCAAAGTTTAGCATAGCTGGGGATATAAAGGTCAAAATGATTTCATTAGGAGCTTGCAGACCAGCACTGAGTGAAAATGATAAGTGTCTGGAGTTGCCATTGGCTTGGCTGTTCTGGTTTTTCAGCAGTGCTAGGCAGCTGTCTGCTACATTGATTCAGAGTTGATTTAAATCTTTACAATTATTTATAGCAGTTTTAGGTTTATAGTGAAATTGAGCTCAAAGAGCCTATATACTGCTCCCGCTCCACACTGCTTCCCCATCATCAACATTCTCCACCAGATCAGTACATTTGTTACAATCAATGAACCTACATTGACACATTATTATAACCAAAGTCCAAACAGTACATTAGGATTCACTCTTGCTGTACATTCTATGAGTTTTGACAAGTGTATACTGACAAGTATTATACAGAGTGGTTTTCCTGCCCTAAAAATCCTCTGTGCTACACCTTTTCATCCTTTTTGCCTCCAACCACTGGCAATCTCTGATCTTTTTACTGTCTCCATAGTTTTGTCTTTTCCAGAATGTTATATAGTGAGAATCGTGCAGTATGTAACTTTTTCATACAGCTTCTTTCAGTTAGCAATATGTATTTAAAGTTTCTCCATTTTTTTTTTTAATAGCTTGGTAGTTAATTTCTTTCTATCACTAAATAATGTATCCATCTGACTTTGGGTGATGAACACACAATGCAATATATAGATGACATGTTATATAATTGTACACTTGTAACCCATGTAATTTTATTAACAAATGTTACCCCAATAAACTTAATAAAATTTTAAAAATATTAATGAAATGAAAATAAAAAGATTTTCCTTCCTATTTCTCTTTTATTGGCTCTCTTGAAATAAAAAAATAATGTATCCACTGTAGCAGTTTATTTATCCATTTGTTTATTGAAAGACACCTTGGCTACTTCCATGTTTTGGTAATTATGAATAAATCTGCTATGGGTTTTGTGTGAATGTAAGTTTTTAATTTATTCGAGTAAATACCAAACAGTATGATTGATAGATCATGTGGTAAGAAAATGTTTAGTTGTCTGAAATCGTCAAACTGTCTTTCAAAATAGCTTTGTCATTTTGCATTCCCAGCAGCAATGAATGAGAGTTTCCTTTTGTTCCACATCCTCACCATCAAGAGTCGATATTCTGAGAAATGAGTTGAGAGTAATAGAGTATCTCAGAGGTACCCAGGTAAACACTGCAGAGAATGAAAGCAGGAGGGGGCTGGTTGGGAGAAAATGGGGTGCTTGGTAACTGAACAAAATAGAAATGTAATTGAAAGGGCACAGAGTGAGAGCTTTGGTGTCACATGTCAAGGATAATATTTCTCAAAAAATCAACATAGAAAGGTGGACTGAGGAGTTAGAAGTAGGAGGAGAATAAGAAGAGTAGTGTCAAGGATGTGAAGGGAGGAATTGACAAACAAAATGAGGGCAAAAAAGAGGGCTATAAATTCCATGTAGAAGTCAATCTGGGATGACACAAGTTTTCCAAGTGCCTACTCACACAGATTCCTAGGTTGTTCACAAATGTCGCTAGGTCTTTATATATATAAGTAGCCAAGTCCTGAAGAAAAGCAAAAGGAATAGTAAAGCCTATATGCTAATTTAACCCAATACAAATTAAAGTACTATAATAGTTAGTGTTTTTAGGGTAGAAATATTCTGGATGAAGAAAAGTTTTTAATGAGAACAGAGACCCTTTATTAGATAATGTAATTACATTTTTAAGTAGAAATCCAATTTCACCCTTAATCTCATGATGCCCTGGACCTATGATGATGTTTATCCTATCAAGGGGTTCTTGTATGGCTCTGTAGATTGAAATTGTACACTCTGCCACACTGCTGATTTTCATGGATGTGCTGCTGGAGGTCTTGGCCCCAGGCAAACTGCATTCCTTTGAGGTTAACCCCGGCAAGGTTTTATGGAAAGCATTGTATAAGGGACAATGGTTCCAGCTCACCACTTTGTAGGCAGCCCTCATCCTCAGCAGGCAAAGGCATCTCAAAAAAGTCACTGGATTCCAACTGTAAGAGAAAGAAAGAACATCCATCTTGTATTTTTCATCATCTTTATCATTTGGTTGTTTATCCTTATAAGTACTTTGAAACAACCAAAAAGTCAACCACTACCTACCTCTAACTAACACCTCAAAATAATAGAATTCATCAAGTTTGGTTTAAATTTAATGACAAAAACTAGATATGAGGAAGCAAAAAATTCCATTAAGTTCTCTCATTGTGAATAGTCAAGTGATCACTTTCTGAGTAATTGACACATTTAAATGGATCCAATTAAATAAATAAGCTTATTAAGATAAAAATATGTATATTATATATTTCTAATATTAGCATATAAAAATATATTTATATATCTGTTATCGTCAATTTATTTCAATATCCAAAAATAAAACAAGATTCAAGGAAATGAATCAATCTTAAGAGATTGGTAGAACTGGAATACATGGAGAGGAGAAGGCTGTCTATGTACAGCAATTACGAACACGGCATCTTTAGAAGAATGAGGAGACTAGACTCTTCTCACATTTGTTGGGTTAGAGACAAGTTAAATAAATAAATAGTTTGGGCCAAAGAGTGGAAACTTTAAAAATAGGACAGAGGAATCTATATACAGAATGTCCTTAAAAAGTTTTTGCATATTGGACTGGCATAAAGAATAGCATGGCATTTGTAAAAGGGATGAATTTGGGGAGATATTGAAGAAAGGGGTATTAGGTGGGAGTTGATTGCAAGAATCTAGGAAACAAGTAATGAATGTCTGAACTAGGGTGAATGGGACAGGTAAAATGAAAAGAAGAAGACAGATGTAAGAATCAATTTATAGGAAAAAATTAGTTGTTTCCAACTTTCCTTTAAATTGGCTTTAAGTCAAAAAATAGATGGTCATCTTTTTTAATGTGCAATATTTTTAAAATAAACTTTATAATGTGGAGAATGTCACACCTACACAAATGCAGATAAATATTGTAATAAGCCCCAATGCACCTATTACCCAACATCAACATACAATCAATCCTGCCCCTATCTATAGTGCCATCTACTTCACCCTATTTTTCATACATCATTTGCCATACTAATATTCAACAGTGGTCATGATAAATTTTATTTAACTTTTACTTCAAAAATCCTGTTGCATTTTTATTATTTTCTGGAATTTTATCAATGTTATAAAATAGTTTATTTTATTCGTTGTGCACACCTTCATTTTAAATAAAGATTTGAGATTAAGAAATGAATAAACATGCAACAGTCCTAGCTATATAGCTAAACTTTGAAAAGTTCAAGAAAATGGCTTAAGTTTCTCTAATTTGGCACCAAAAACATTATTTCGTACAATACTTAATTACAGGTAAGAAACTTTCATTTATACCTAGTGAAATTGCCTTGCAATCACAGATCCTCAGTAAACATTAACTGATGAAATAACAATGAAAATAGAATTCAAGTAGTGACTGAATTTAAACAAATGACATGGTAACTACTGACATTATTGTTGATGACACTTTTAAATAAACATAAAGAATAGCATATGATTTAAAAATTGTAAGAACTAAGAAAAGGATATATTTATTCCTGAAAAATGCTATATTATCTCCACTTAGAGTTGCAGACATTGTGATGTAAAGACTTCTTTAGCAATTAAAAGTGATTTAATGGCAAATCTAGGACTGTGCCTGTATTAGTTTTTTATTGCTTCCATAATAAATTATCACAAATATAGTGGCTTAAAATGGCACATATTTATTATTGTACAGTAGATCATGAGTCCCTCACAGGTCTAATTGAGCTAAAATCAGGCGTTGGCAAGGCTATGTTCCTTCTGGAGTCTCTAGGAGAAAATGATTTCCTTGCCTCTACCATCTTCTAGAGACTGCCCACATTTCTTGGCTCATGCTCCCTTCCTCCATTTTTAAAATCAGCAAAGGCAAGTAGAATCTTTTTCAAGCCATACCTGTCTGATTCCCTCTTCTGCCTCTCCTACTTTTATTGACTCACGTGATTAGGTTGAACCCACCCAGCCAGATAATTCAGGATAATTTTCCATCTCAAGGTCCTTAATTGTTATCATAGCTACAAAGTCTTTTGAGCCATGTAAGGTTACATCTTCATTGGTACCAGGTATTAGGACATGAATATCTTTAGGGGGCCATTATTCTGCCAACAACAGTGTCTTTGTGATTTGAGTGAATAAACTTTTTCCGGTCAGTGTAAATTCAGCTGTAGTAATACAATATTGATAAATCACTGAACAATAAATTCTGACACTGCAGACAGAGAGATTGTGTGTGTGTGTGTGTGTTTCCTTTAAATGTGAATCTATTGCTTTGCAGAAATTTTGAGTCACTGTTTCCTTTGAACTCCATCTTAAGTGTCCTCCACCAGGTCTGCTGAGAGAACATAGAAAATAAAATATTTTGAGAAGAAAAGTTCTCACCATGAGCTTTAAAGTTTCAAAGGCAATAGATTTCTGTGATACAAGAAATAGAATTAACAGATTGGTATTTTAACATATTTGTTAGAATGCAAGGAGTAAAATCTTGGCATTTATAGGCGTATGGCTCATAATTTTGACTATTTTGTTTTATCCTAACAGTCAATACCATGTAATAAATTATAATTTTACTTGGACATCAAAGTTCTATGAAACTGAAAAAACAGAAGTATCACTTAAATTCTCTAAACCTTAATTTGGGGGTAATAATGCCATTCCAGAAAACAGTTGTGAATAAATTTTATAGTGCATATAAAGTTCTCAGAGAACCATAAGTGCATAGTAATCATTCAATAAATGTTAACTATTATTTTTCTAGTAAGAAATCTTGGATGAACTTTCCTGTTGGGACTCTTTCATGTTGCTTTGTGGTTGTTCACTCATACTCTATTATATATCTTATGGACGAAACCATATATTTTGGCAGTATCCACAAATGTGGATAATTTTGAAAGCTTCAGAGCAGGGCATATTGATCATAAACATCCACTTAGAACTCCCAGAATGCTGGCCCTTCAAAAGAAATCACCTAGGAGGATTTTTAATGGATTCAGCATAAGGCCACCTCTTTGTTTTAACTATATTGCTAGGGTTTGTGCAAGTTGTTTAAAAAATTCTGAAAGGTAGATTCAGTTTTTAGAAAAAGCCAAGATCTGTGTGGAGGTAATTCCATTGAATAGAGCAGGCTGTTAATATTTTAGACCAATAATGAAATATGAATGCAGAGGAGTGAATCTCAATCCCTTACTGCATATTTGAATCATCTAAGAAGTTTTAAAAATAGAATCGTGTAGATATCACCCCTAGAGATTCACATTCAGTTGTCCGGAGTTAGGGAACATGTATGTGTAGCTTTAAAAATATCCACAGATGATTCTAATGCATGGCCCAGGGTGAGAATCATTGCTTTATCTCAGTTAAATCAGAATTTTCATGTCAGAATATCAGGTAATTTTTAAATCTCCCCAAACTGTGGCCAACATTGAGAAATTTGCTTTATGCTGATGAGACTAAACCAAATCTGAAGATGTTCTACAAAGGTTTTGAGCAATGAATCATCCTCAAGTGACTGCTATGAAGGAAGAATTTCATGTTAATGTTTATATTCATGTGTATTTTCCAAAATACCACTATCTTTTTACTTCAGTGTCCCATCTGATCTGAGCACTGTGAGATAGAGATTTACACGATGGTTGTCTGTTGTCTGCAGCTGAAGCACAAGATCTGTGGTGGCAAAACATTGTTCAAAGAGAGGAGGAGAGTGTGGAGGTGAGGAGGAGGGAGTACACGACCCTCCACAGGGTCTGAGGGAGACAAGGAAGAGCATGAGTAATACAGCCCCTCCTATACTCAGCTCTCTTCTGTCATCCTCCAACACGACTTGAAAGTCATACAAATTTGGTAATACCTCCATGCTTAGTGATTTCCCAACTTTTTGGTTTCTGGACTGGCTCTCGTGAGTGGTAGCAGACAGAGGACTAAAGTAAGAGAGAGAAAGTAAACAGGAATTGAAATTGCAAAGAGAAGTCGATGAGAGACGTCAACTTGCATTGTCACAATATAAATGATCAAGTGCCCTTATTTATCTGAGTATCATCACTGGTGATCAAATGATTCTTAACATTTTTTCCTCTCTCTTAGACCCTTCTGAGAATCTGATGAGAGCTATGAATCTCTCCTCTAAAAAAATGTACATGTTCACAGACACAAACAGATTCATATATCATTTTTTTACAGTCTTCTTAGAATCATCACTAGAATATCCAGTATTTCACAACCCCAATCACTGGCTCGTTCTCTCAGTCTCATTGCACTATTAGCTGTAGCTGTGCAAAGCCTCAAGAGTTTGGGCTATTAAATCTTACTTTTTCGTGAAAAGTAAGCATTAGGGATAAGTATGAACACTTGGGTAAAAAGACTCTTTTCATCTTTTATTTACATTAATTATTTGCAGAGGAGGTTAAAAAACGCCCTAGAATACTGCAGTTTTCGTTGTAAGCAGAGTAATCAAAGTTTAAAAGTGAAGGAAAATACAGCCAAGTGCAGGGAGAAGACGGTGATAGGAATGACTAGAGAACTAAATGTAATTCTGTTATTGTTCAGAATTTTAAAAATTTGTCTTGGAGTTTCCAGCAATCCTATCTAGGGCTTGGTAGGAATCAGCCCTCTGGGGCACAAGGATGGTGCATTTGCCCAGGAATCATTTCTTGACCTGCTCAGCTGGGTGGTGTTGAACTGGTGCTTGTCCTCTCTGCCCCCGCCCCTCCGAAAGCACTCTATCCTTCTAACACTGCACAAACTATACTTTTGCGACGTTAAGTACATACCTTTGTTTCCACAATGCAAGCTTCCTTGTGCTACCCGCTACACTGTGTCTAGAGCAGAGCTTAGCACATATGAAGTGCCCAATAAATGTGTCTGTTGAATGAAATAGAATTGATCTATATTAGATTTTAATGGTAAAATATAACTAATTCTAATAAACATTTCTCAAAATGATATTATCCAGAATGCATAAAATAACTAAACCCTTAAGCAATGAGATGCCAATTTTAAATAAAAACATGGGAGAGATGCCCCATGGATGTCCTTTTGGATGCTTTTCTCATAGTCTCCTAAAAATAAAAATAAGAACTTCTTTCACACAATTGGTCTTTCCATAATGATAAGCATAGCTCTGGCCGGGGTGTAGGGCAAAAAAATTATTTTTCTATCACTGATATTCATGTTTGCTTCTGAGACTGTCTAGCTAAAATGGTGACATTTGTACAGTTTATTAGCAGTAAACTACATATTGAAGTAGTATTATGTAACCCTAAATAGTTCGAATTCCCAAAGGGACAGAAAAGATTTTTTTGGATGACATGTCTTATTATTCAAGACTCTTAAGAAATTCTCTAAATAGTCCATCAACTAACAACTGTGGCTTAAAAACTCTAGTTTATCTTTTACATGTCTTTCCATAGAAGTATTGAATTAAAGTTTAGCATCTTGTTTCTAACAAGAAAGGAATCCACATGCAATTTCGTATAAACATAAGACAAAGATGGTGTGCCATAACAGTTCTCTGAACTCAGATGAAAGATTGCTTATAAGTAGTATTATACCATACAAAATTAAATATTATATCAATTAAAATAATAAAATATGAATAATTTTCTCCCATTTGTCTACTATAGCAAAATTATCTTTTTTTTTTTTTCTATTCAAAGGTTAGTTTACCAGAAACCTATGTTTGACAACTCTGTTACATTAAACAACATTACAATTATTTGCCCACTGGTTATGAAGAAAGAGATTCTATTCTCTCTGGAATTAGAAGACTTTCATGTGGAGTAAATAGTAACAACAGCTCATTTTAGTTATACCTTTACTTTATAAAATGCTCTAAATATATAATCTCATTTGATATTTAAAAATCTTGTGAAGTAGATAGTATTTCCCACCTCCACCCCAAATTCTCAGTTAAGACTCATTTACTCATTCACTCAATAGATATTTACTAAATTTTCATTTTTTACTAGACGAGTGCTCTTGAGAAATAGGAAGTTGAACAAGACAGACATGTTTTCTGTCCTTATGTAATTTATGTGTTAGTGGTAGAGATAATAAATAAATAAGAAAATAAAAATAACTATAAGTTTTATTAAGTATTATGATGGAAATAAAGAGAATACATGCTGGTGGGTGAAGGGGAATGGAGAATAATAATAAATAGGGCAATTAGCTGATGACTTTAGTCATATAGTCAACTGGTCATTGATGAGTCAAGGCCATATTCATGTCTTCTGCCTCCTAAGCTGGTGCTGTAAAATTGTAAATTGCTCCTGAAAAAAGGTTAAGGATTTTGAAAAATGACATTTTTTTTTTTCAGGTCCCATATTGACCTTGAAGTTAAATAAACAGGCAAAAGTAGCAAGAAGCAGCCTTTACTTACCCTTACACAACTTGGGACACCCTTCGAGTTACTTCAGCCTTAGATATTGTGAAGTGACATCTCACTGGTTCCTAAAGTAGAAGAGTTCGATACCTGTTTCATAAGAAGCTGAGTTCCATTTCCTCCTTGTGGTACCAAAGTACTGGTTATGTATCTGCAGCATAATTGGACCTTCTGTGTCATTACCTCCCTTTTATAAATATTACGTGCACACAGCATTTTCATATTACAGGAATATTTTCAGATAAGTGAAAATGAAAGATAAAGTATTTATTTCAAAAATTAATTCTATAGTCAGGTCTATGGTTCCACTGTAAGATTAGAAGCTAAATTTGCATACTCGGGATTACTATTTGCAAAGACCGTTTATTCTTTCCCAACACAGTTGGGAAAGCAACTGAGAAAAACGGAATCTCGGTTTTTCCAAAGGGTTGTTATAACGACAGGAGTTCAGTACAATAATATCTATTTACTTGTCCCAACACTTGGTTACCTCCCCCATGACCCTGTGGAGCCTGAGGTAATGCATTCTGCATGGTAGCTTGGGTCTGAGAAGGTTCTAAGAACTTGCTGACAATTACTCATTGTGTTTCATTATTTATCACACTGGGGTAACGTGAATCTCTCTGATGTCCATTTTGCAGGCTGATCTGAGGCCCTTGTTCACAAGGGAAGTCATGAGGAACACTTATCCTGCTTTCAAAGCACCCTGCCCCCCAAACCTCTACCCTTTTCATTTTATTCAGTAGTGATAAATAGGAGTAGTTTTTATGACTGAAAACTACCATTTTATTTCCAAGGGTTTGACTCTGTTTTAACCTAGTGCATTTTCTGTACATAATGTACCTTGTGTTATCAGAAATTGGGGATATTTGCTCTGGAAAATTTTAACAACTTTGAAGCGTAATTGAGCAGCCAGAAATTCTTCTGATGTCAGCTGCATTCCACCAACACCAGAAGCCTGCATGTATCTGGTGTTGTAAATAAATAATGGACATGATGTTTAAAGATGCTTGAAAAAATGTGGTTTTTCTTGACCTGTGTAAAATTAAGTGAAATGTTTCTGTAACATTCCCTTCTTGCCTTTCCAAGCTATGGATTAAGGCAAAGTTCCAAGACTTTTCAGGAACTGATGTCTCCATTTTCTAGTCAGTTTGTGCAACTCATTAAGATTGTTTGATGTAGAAGTTTCGGAAAGAATATTTGCTTTATTTAAAACTTTTCTAACATCATTACCAGAATTAAATTGTTTTTATATGCATGTTCATTGAGCTTGTGTGATTTAAACTGTAGAGAGTTTGGAATTCTAGGTCCACTGAAAAAGAAGGAATGTCAAATAAAGAAATAAACAAAGATTTTAAAATATTCCAGTGTCCTGGTGACGGGGCACAAGTACAAATTGGCTGTGGGGGTGTGGGTTGCTCCCTAGTAGCAGAGACCAACTGAAGAATGCCATGTTGAGGCAGAAGGAAGATGGCAAAGTCTTGGATTTGAGCCAGGCAGAGAGATGAGGCAGCAAGTTATCACTTAAGGTGGCCAAAGAATGAGCTGCTCAGATAAAACGGTGGAGCCACATCTGAGAAACATACAAGGTTGTGTGACCTGGAGAGACAGGCATGCCTTGAGGAGTCTTCCTACACTCTAGCTGCCTCTGTAGTTAATTCCCTGCACCTCAGTCAAGGAGACAAAACAAATATATGTCAGTTCAAATCGCTCCCCTGTTTAACATTTTCCAATGTCGTCTAGTAACTGAAAAAAGTCCAAATATATTTCTAAATATAATTTGGAAGATAAATGCCAAATAAGTTTCTCTTTGCCACTCCCTGAATGGATCTAAACGCTCTGTCTTGGTGAACTCTCCAACCTCCTTTCCTACCCCCTACCTCATCTGGCACCAGCCACATTGACCTTGTTGCTGGTCCTTGAACATGCCGAACTTAATCCTTCCTCGGGCTTCCCTCTCAATGAATCACCTCTACTCTCCCAGGCTGAAACACACTACTCTAGATTTTTGATTGTCTTGATTCCCAACTTCACTAAAGTTTCCCTCCTCACATCTTCTTCTTAGAGAGAGCATCTCTAGGACACTAACTAAGGTAGTCTCTCCACTCCTTAGCTCTCTATTCTCTTATACCAATTCATTTGTTTTCAGTTTTATCATCTTCTGATATTATGTTATATATTTACTATCATGACTCTTTCTTAATTGCATTGTTCAAATCTGTAGACCTCCTACCTAAAACAGTGCCTGATATGGTAGGTTCTTGATAAATATTTGATGACTCACTGATGAAATGCTATCTGCTGATATAAATGATAAGGGGAAGCAACATGGTAATTTGGGCCATAACATCGATATCAAAGAAAGTAATAAGAGATGGGATAAGAAATGAGATATAGAGCAGGGAGCGTGGTTCAGAAAACTAAATTTTGGAATATTAAGTGAGTCAGAATATGTTTTAGAATGAACTAGAAATAAGAGATCCATAGAGTACCATCTAAAACTTATGAAATGCCTGGCCCAGCTACATTTTTTTTTCCTTAAAACATTGCAATGCATTTACTTTTCTCACATGAAAATCTATTTGTTCTATGATTCTCAAGGCAAAAATAAAAAGGTGTATCTTTTATAATTTTGGTTAAATTTGGAAAATATCACATTTGGGTCTTTCTAATTTCCTATGCAATTGTTTTTCTCTACGTAAAATGGGACAGGGAGAGAGAGAGAAAGAGAGAGAGAGACAGAGAGAGAGACAGAGAGAGAGACAGAGAGAGAGAGAGAGAGAGACAGAGACAGAGAGAAGAGGTGGAGGAGGGGGAGATGAATTTCACTGTCTTTCTTTGATCAGCATGAACAAGTTCACTTCCAGCAGCAGTGTTTGGAGAGAGCAACAGGAAGCTAGCTGTGCGGAAGCTGAGAGAGGATATGTGTAAATGAATATCTTTTCTGAGAACATGACAGAAAGGCGAATATGACTTTTGACAATAAAACACCAGTAGAAGGGTGGCAAAGAAGCAGGGAAAGTGACTCAGCAAATTCTAAGGTTTGAAATTTTTCTTTCAAACGAATAACTGGTAAAATGGGACAATAGAAGATAAGGGGGAAAAAAGATACAATTATTTACCAAAAGTTTGTATTATATTTTTTCTTTTAGTTATGTCTCTTTTAAGATAAAATAGTTATTATTTTTAATTCTATGGTAGTGTACATTTAGAAATTGGAACAGTTGATAATCAATAGACTATGTTAAAGACTTTGACTTGAACAATTTGGGGTTTAATTAACTTTAAAGACATGAACAGAAAATCTGTGGACTTGGTGGCTTTCCTGTGGTTTGTGCCATGTTTGAGAAACATGCTTTAGTTGACTCATTATGTGAAAAAAATTGGTTAGATCAAAAGGAAAATTTTTAAATGAAAGAGCAAATACTTGAGAGATTTAAATGGAAAGTACTAGGAGAAAATCCATGTACTACGTTTGCCATGCATTAGAGTATGAGTGTGTTCGATGAACTTGAGGTTAAATAGTTTCTGAGAACTTTTAAAGCCAGGAGCTTTGCCGCATTCCCAGCATGACTCAGCATGGGAAACTTCAAGTCAGTGTAAGCATGCAGGACGTTTTGTGAGGGCAAAACCCTTTCTGCTTCTGAGCTTCATGGGAGAAAACATGACTATGGAAGATAATTGCTTTCTAACTTAGTGAGAACAAAACGTTCTGAAATTAAAAATAAAAGCAGGTTTTATTGAAGAGAACCTTATTACAGGGAGCTCTTTAGTCAGAGCAAAAGTTCTAGAACATCTTTAATGGTATGAGTTGTCATTATAGATGATCGAAGAATGTGCACAGATATTTAAGACTACCTGACATGATCAGAAAATAAAACCATTTTATAATATAATGAAATAACAAGAGATTTGGAGCCACAAAGCCAGGGTTTGAATCCCAGACCTATCATTTGTCATTGAAGTGTAACACAAGAAAACTATGTAAATAATGGTACAATTCAATAACTTTTTCACAAGAGACATATCCACGTAACCAGCATTCACTGAAACTGATATTACAGCATCTCAGAAAGCCCCCTTTTGCTCACTTCCTGTTATTGCCCCCAAGGTCACCCACTCTCCTGATTTCTAACACTACAGATTCATTTTGACTGATTTGTCAGAAACTTATATGAATAGAATCATCCCATTGTATACATTACAACAGTTTATACAATCTACCCTTGATGCACATCTGGGCTGTTTCTAGGTTTTGGTTGTTCTCTAGTGTTGCTAGGAATGTTCTACATTTATTTTGTGTGTGTGCATGAACATCTGAATGCAAATGCATTAGTTTGCTAGAGATGCCATAACAAAATAACACAGACTGGGTAGCTTAAATAAGAGAAACTTATTTTTTCACAGTTCTGGAGGTTGAATTCCAAGATCAAGGTATCAACTGGTCTGGTTTCTTGAGAGGCCTCTTTCCTTGACTTGCAGGCAACTGCCTCTTTGCTATGTCCTCACATGGCCTCTCCTCTGTGTGTACACTCCTGGGGGCTCTTCCTCTTCTTATAAGGACTCCAGTCTTACTGGGTTAGAACTTCACCCTTAGGATTGCATTCAACCTTAATTACTTAATTAAAGGCATGTGACTCCAACTACAGTCACATTGGTGGTTGGGACTTTAACATGTGTATTTTTTTATTTTTATTTTTATTTTTTTAGGTGAGGCGGGCACACAATTTAGTCCATAGCAGCATTTCTGTGGGTTATATACTTAAGAATAAATGCTGGGTCATTGGACATGAGTACATTCAGGTTCATTAGTTACAATAGTTTTACAAGTTGGTTGAAATGATTTGCATTCCCAGCAGCAGTATATGTAGGTTCCAGTTGCTTCATGATCTCTGTAAATATGGTGTTGTTTTTTTAATTTTAGCCATTCTGGTGGACATGTAAATGGTATATCACTATAGTTTAATTAGCATTTCCTTGATGATTATTGAAGTTGAATATCTCATATATGTTTATTAGCCACTTGGATTATTCTTATTTGTGAAATGTAATTTTAAGACTTCTGAACATTTTTACATTTTATTATCTGCCATTTTCTTATTCATTTATAGGAGATCTTATATATCTCGGAAATCAGTTATTTGTTGAATATATGTCTAGCAAATATCTTCTTACAAGTATCTATGTATTGCCTTTTCCATTGTTAATTATGTTTTGATAAACTTAAGTCCTTAATTTTAATAGAGAAATTTAATTTATAATCTTTTCTTTTATGGCTGGTGCATTTCATAATTTATTTTAGAAATCTTTGCTTAGCTTAAGGTCATAAAGATTTTTGATATTTTCTTTTTTCTGTTTTATTATTCTACTTTCACATTTAGATCTCCTTAACATCCAGAACTAATTTTTGTGTATCGTATGAAGTTGGGAATGGGGTCATGATTCACCTTTTTCCACATAGTTATTCAACTGACCCAAAACTATTTTTTAAAAAAGGCTATCTTTCCCCCACTGCACTGTATTGACACTTTCATTATAAATCAGGTGACACTTCTAATTATGGGTCAGTTTCTGTGTGCCCTTTTTTTTCACTGGCATATATGTTTATTCTTGAGCCAATATCACACTGTCTTAAATAGTACTGCTTAATAACAAGGTTTGACTTCTTCTAGTAATCCTCTTCATGGCCCTTTACATTTCCAAACACATTTTTGAATTTGCTTGTCAATTTTCATAAAAAAGCTGCTGGGATTTGAGTTAGGATTATATTGAATTTAGAGATAAACTTAGGAAGAACTAATATTCAAAAAATATTAAGTCTTCTAATTTCTCAACATGGTATATCCCATTTTTTATTTAAATCTGCTCTGATTTCTATTAGTAATTTTTCCAGTGTAGGGGGTCTCACGCTTCTTCCATTAGGTTTATTTCTCAACATTTTATAATTTTTAAATTGTCATTATAAATTAGTCAAGTGTTTTAAGATA
The DNA here is from genome assembly GCF_000325575.1 of Pteropus alecto. NCBI lineage: Eukaryota > Metazoa > Chordata > Mammalia > Chiroptera > Pteropodidae > Pteropus > Pteropus alecto. Next base: position 10,689,755 of record NW_006436811.1, read on the forward strand.
TTTCCAGCCATACTTCTACATATGGTATTTTGAAGATTTTCAATAATGATCTAGGCAAATGATAATGATCAGTGTCTTCATTCATTCTTTCATTCATTTATTTATTGAATACTTATTTATTGTATGCCTCTTGATAGTAGTGCTTGATCCTAGGCACATAAAAATATGTGCCTTTACTCTCTAAAAGGGGTTAAAAGTCTAGGGTTAAACAAATAATAATATAGGGTAACAAGTTATAACAGAGGGAGTTGCAAAGTATTACAGAAGTACTGAGTGGATAAAACTATTATGAAAAGAAGAATGATGTTTAAGAATTATCAGAATAATCACAGAAACTACACTGAGAAGTAGAATCAATCATTTCACAGGGGGTCAAAAATGCAAACTAGGACACGAGCAAAATGAAGGATAGTGTAAAAAAATGTTAATATTATGTTTAACTCTCAGTTACAGCAAAAAAAACTTATTAAAACTTCTCCTAGAATCATATCACACCAAGTTGCTGATAAATTAAACTCAAGGGAGAAGGTAGGAGCCTGGGAATACTATGTGATCAGGGTGGTCTCCATTTAAGGGGTTTACAAAGAGTAGGAGCCATAAACATAAGTACAACCAGTGATCTCCTCCAGGTGGGGCCACAGAAAAAGGGGCCTGTTTAAGTCACAAAGAAGAATTTACCTGGAAGCACTAAGGTGGGAACTGAGACCAACAGTAATCTATTAGGAGTAAAGCCTAGTTTAATTTAAAGTGTGCATCCGTATCGTACATTATCTAAGAGGGGTTATATTGCCCATTGACATTGGCAAAATCAGGACATTTAAGCAAATGTAAGAACAGCAAAGTAGGAAAATGAAAGTACAAAAGTTTGAGTAGTGAGTAACTTTAGCTTCCGAGAGTTCTGAAAAGCGTGTCTAATCTAATCCAGAGCTAGATGGATATCATGGAAGGAGCTTGGAACTGGGAGTCAAAACTAGTCTTGGTTCTCGTACTTTGCTAGCAGTGATACCTTTTTAAGCTACATAACCTCTCTGACTCAGTTTCCTAACATAGCTAGATCAAATTATTTAATGTGAGAGCCCTTTTAAATGATAAAATGCTATATAAGTGTAAGAGATAGTGGTTTAAAACACATTCATTGTATCACTAAACATATCACAACCTATTAGTGACTATCGGCTATAGCAGCAGTTCTCAAACTTTTAGGTCTCAAGAGTCCTTTACGCTCTTAAAATATTAAAGACCTCATGTTGGCATGGGTTATGTCTATGAAATGTGCTGTTTTAGGAATTAAAACTGAGAAAAATTTTCATAAATATTTACTTATTTAAAATAAAAAGAACCCATTACATGATGGCATAAAAATATATACATAAAATAACTATATTTTCAAACATTTTTTTCCAAAACAAAGCAACATTTAGTGAGAAAGTGGCATTATTTTACATTTTTGCATATGTAAAATGTCTGGCTTAATGAAGATGATTTGATTTTCATATCTGCTTCTGCACTCATTCTGTTGAAATATGTTGTTTTGGTTAAAAAAGAAATATCTGGCCTTGCACAGTTATGTATTAGAAAAAGGAAGAATATTTTAATAGCTCTTTGGGGTATTTGTAGATCTTCTTTGATTTCATAACTTAACCTCTTAAAGGTTAGGTGCAATGTGAAATATAAACTCATATAAATAAACTTTTTTTGCTTGTAATATTAAATTTGTTATATCATTTTGCTCTTTGAATCGATCTTTTACCCATGCATTATTTTGTAACATCATTTATTAGTCAATTTTAACTATGTGCCAAATGTTGCACATTTTACGTACAATATTTTAAAAATCACATTTGTTACTATCACCACTATCTCATCAGAAAATCTTTAAGTATTATAATGCTATCTAACTCAAGGTTATGGATATAAATTTTCCAAAATTCTAATTTTCACTTGAAAGCTTGAATTCAGTCGCCAGTCATAAATACTGTCAGTTGTTTTTTGATGTGACAGACTTACTTGTTTTTGAGAAAATGTCTGCCAAATACCCATGTCTAAATAACCATAGTGTTTTTCAAGTAAAATTAGCTTTCTATGAAAAAGGCAGCTAGTTCAACTTACAACTCAACCAACTATACTAGTCATTTTCTCTGAGACTGTCATACTTCTGTAGGCTGGAGAAATGCTTCGTTTGTAGTTTCCACTTCATCACAAGGACTTCTTAAAGACATGAACTCAAAGACTGAGATTTGATATAATTAATTCTCTTACTGCTCCATCAAGGATATTCTTAAGTTAAACCAGCTTTTTATTTTCCCCTCTGTAAGTGCATGGAGGTCAAGAATTCAGTGATCACAATATAGTTTTGTTCCACTGCCTTGATTTGTGCTAAGGTGTTAGCAGTTATCCTTTTAGTGAAAATTTTAATATAGTGAAAAAGAAAGTGATATCTTTTTATTATTATGAAAATGGGTTGATCTCGCAGACTCTCTGAAACAGTAGCAAGGGATCCCAGAGGTATGCAAATCTCACTTTGAGAACCACTGACCTAGAGTAATGTTGAAAAGAATTCTGTGTCTTTCACCCTCGGGAAGACTGTCTGGATCTTGAAGGATCAATGATCAGTTAGCAAAATAATCTGTCTGTTGTCCTTCCTTGGCTATGGCTTCCCTGGGTATAGAAGGTAGAAGAGCAAGAGATCACAGTCTGGTCCCAACCTTTGTCAGCTGCATCTCTCCTTTTCCTCTCCTGAATCCTCAGTTCCAGCCGTGCTGCTCCCAAGCTCTCTCAAACACTCCTCAGCATCTTCAGCTTTGTGCAGTAACTTTCTCAACCACTACTTACCAGGATTTCAGGAGTCAGCTCAGGACTCACAGGCTTCATCAGCTTTTTCACTAAGCTACATTCCAGAAAAATTTATCTCATCATATTATTTGTCTCATTGTTGATAGTCTATTCAAAAACTTGAATAAGTTTATTGAAAGGAGGTTTTTATAGATAGTATTATTTTTCCTTCCATAGCAACTCATATAATTATTTTTGTTGAGTAATTACATTCAATTAAGTAATTGCACCCAAAATATGTGATATAAATAAAAGAATACATAGGCAGTAATGACTTGAGGGGTGTCTCTCCTGGGCCATCTTAGTTTTCTTATATTATACATTTTCCTTAAACAATCTGACATTCTTCTGTACTTTTTTTCCCCTACTATTAGCTCCCAAGTCATAAATCCATCCCAGATCTTTCTTTTGAACTCTAGGTATGATCAACCCAGTCGTCCAACTTAGAGCCAATCACTGTTTTCTCAAGGTGCTATCTCCTAAAAATTCTGAGAAGTATGCATTTCTCTCTATTTATACTCCCACAATCTTAGCTCAGGTGACCATTAAAATGACCTCAATAACTCCAGCAACCTCCTGAAAGATCTCTCTGACTTCAAACTTTTGATTTGATTGCACTGCTGCAGACAAAGTGATTGTCTTAGTCCATTTAGACTACTATAACAAATTACCATAGACTGAGGGCCTTATAATCAATAGAAATTTATTTCTCACAGTTCTGGAGGCTGGGCAGTCCAAGACCAAGGCCAGCAAATCTGGTGTCTTGTGAGAGCCCACTTTCTGGTTCATAGATGGCTGTCCTCTCACTGTGTCTTTATGTGGTAGAAGGGGCAAAGGAGCTTTCTGGGGTCTCTATTATAAGGACACTAATTCCATGTATGACGACTCTGCCCTCATGACTTAATCTCCCAAAGGCCCACCTCCCAGCACCATCATGTTGGGGATTTGGTTTCAACATATGAATTTCACTGGAGGTAGGACACAAACATTCAGTCTATGGCAGTGATTTTTCTAAAATATAACTCAAATCCTATCATTCTTAGCCTAAAACCGTTCAGTAATTCCACATTGCCCAGGGTAAAGTCTAAACTCCCTAAGATGGCCAAACACATTTCCAGGCTCTGGCCCTTGCTTTCATTTTCAGCCTCATTTCTTCCAGCAATTCGATCTCAAACTCTACCTCCTGGCATACTGAGTGGCTTCCTTCACCATGCTCTATGCTGTACACCCTGACATTGAACATGATGTTCTCCTTGCCTACAGTGCTTTCTCCTTCCACCGAGCACTCACCTCCAGCTTCTACATCTTAGCCCCTTCACCTGATAATATCACAGTCACTGATTAATTTCAACCTAGAAATAACTTCTTCAAAGAAGTCTTCTCAGATTGCTTCTTCTTGTAGGTCCTGCCTATAGTTACTCTCACTCCCTCTTCTTATCCTATTACAGCGTACTTCTCACTATGTCACATTGTCCATTATGTGACTCCCCCACTGTATTTGTGAGTGTGTGAGTATTCACCTGTCTGGATCACAGTCATTGTATGTCTAACTACCTGGTTCAGAATAGGGCTTTAATAACTATTTATAAAATAAAATTATTATCGTGCAATATTAAAATACTAAAATAGAACTTAAAATGTCACAGAGGATGAGACAATAAAAGAGTTTAAATTTAACTGTGAGGGAATGGAGTAAAAGGGAGCCTGGGGTACATTTTTGTCATCAGAACAAAAAGATATACTTTTCCTACGGGATTTGGAGAATGAACCAGAGCATAGTCTTTTTGCTGAGGCTGCTATGAACCATACCCTAGAGACAATGATGGGAGCCATCACATGGAAAAAGGGACTTTTGGGAAAAGGTCTTGAAATTCGGAGTGTTGATAAGAGGGCATCACATATCTTGCCCAATGAGTAAAGCTCTACAGAAAACTTTAACAAAGACATTGCATCTGCTTTGACAGCTTAAGAGACAACTTTCCAATACAGGCATGCCCATTCCATGAGCTCTGTTTTCTCCAAATACAACATTTTGAAAGTAACGTTTTTTAATTCACTGTGTTTACCCAGGTATGCAAGAGCCTGAGTTATTAAATGGAAGAAAGTGTAGAAAAGCAGAGGAAGTACTCAGACCAAGTAGAAACAAGAAGATTTTCTTACCTGTTTTCTTCATTTTTATTCCTTAGGATAAAAATTTATCTAAGATATATTAATCAATTCCCTATCCTCTAACCGATATAACTGAAATAAATGTATCTTGAAAATACAGTGTCATTTTAAAAACCAAACATACGATATACAGGATGTTACAGGTCTGGGCTTTTCCACCTCATTTGTTTCAAAATGACTTCTCTGCCTTGTTTCTAACAATCTATTTTCATCTGTCCCCCAACTTTATTATTCCAGTTCCTCAGCTCATCTGCACTGGGTGAATAAAGCAGATAAACAAACACGTTACGCATTATAATGTAAAAAAGAATTAACAAATCATATGGTTGAGAGAATCTCTCCTGAGTACATTTACCACATATGGACATATGATGACTTCTCTGTGCCTCTGTTGTTTTATCTGCAAAATGGATACGATAAGAAAATGTAGCTCATCATGCTACTGTGTGGATTAGAGAGCTCTTAGGCCTGACACATAATAAATACTAGATAAGTGATCACTACTATTATTGGCGTTGTTCTTAATCTAGCACTAAGGTAAGAGCTGACACAGAGGGAGGTGTTTGTCGTGGTGTATCCGCAGACGTAATCTGTTCTCAAAAGCCTCCGGATTTGCTCGAGGAGCTATATGAGGGTTGAGTCCCTGCCGTCTGCCCTCAGGAGACGTGGCTCACTTCAGCCCACTGCAATATGTGAATGTTCTAAGTTATCAAGGACCCTTTACATGGGACTGAGCAATTTAAATGTAAAATACTAAGTGGGGAACAAATGTTACCACGTCAGGTGAAAACGGAAACTTTGTACTTTGAGGAAAGGGCCTGAGACCTCTTT